>NC_057800.1:496887152-497219785 GCF_018294505.1 Triticum aestivum | reverse complement strand
GGCTTGGGCTGTCCCTGGGCTCGGGCGGCGCTACTTAAAGCCCCGGCCAGGCGGAGTCCTGGCCGGCGGGTCGGACCCTTTTAAAAAAAATACGCAGAGAGAAAAAAACAAAAGGAATATTAAACGGACTCCAGAAATCCCGAAATAAATTTTTCCCGGCTTCTAAAATCAAGCCGCACAGGATGAACATTTATTTGGGGCCTAAATGCAATTTTGAAAAATGCGCATTTTTCCTAAATTCAAATAAAATAGGAAATAAAACCAAAATAAAATATTATTTGATTTTATTATTAAATCCCCAATATTTCTTTATTTTGGGAAAGTCATTTTATCCCCTGTCTCATATTTTGACAATAGAAATAATTGAAGATAAAATAAATAAAATCAAATGATCCTATTTTCAAAATTTGAGAAAACTCAAATATGAAAATAACAAAATCCCCAACTCTCTCCGAGGGTCCTTGAGTTGCGTAGAATTTTCTAGGATCAACCAAAATGCAATAAAATATGATATGGAATGATGATCTAGTGTATAACATTCCAAATTGAAAATTGGGATGTTACATAAGAAAAAGTACCTAATGGTCATGGTGGATAAATTCACCAAATGGATAGAGGCAAAACCAGTTAAAATGGCCGAATCCGGACCAGTGATAGATTTCATATCCGGGGTTGTACACCGCTACGGTGTCCCCCATAGTATCATCACCGATAAGGGCTCGAACTTTACAGCCGATGAGGTAAAAACTTGGTGCGGCAACATGGGCATTAAGCTTGATTATGCATCCATCTATCACCCTCAAACTAACGGTCAAGTCGAACAAGCAAATGGTCTTATAATGAGCGACATTAAACCCAGACTAGTGCGGTCCTTGAAGGAATCAAATACGCACTGGGTCGAGGAGCTCGACTCCGTACTATGGGGGCTGCGGACCACGCCAAATCGCACTACCGGATACACACCTTTCCTTATGGTGTACGGCACAGAGGGGTACTGCCCTGCGACATCATTCATGACTCACCTCGCATGCGCATGTACGAAGAGAAAGAAGCCGAGCTAGATCGGCAAGACAGTTTGGACGCCCTGGAGGAGGAGCGTGACGTGGCAAAAGCCCGATCCGCATTCTATCAACAACAGGCTCGACGATACCAAAGCAGAGAAGTATGGGCCAAAACTTATAATGTTGGCGAACTCGTTCTACGCCTACCAGAGAAGAAAAAGGACAAGCTCAAACCCAAATGGGAAGGTCCCTTTGTTATTGACAAAGTTCTGACCGGTGGAGCGTACTATCTGCGGGATGCATCGGACAATCGACTCGAGCCAAACCCATGGAACGCGGCCAGACTCCGAAGGTTCTACGCCTAGCGCCGGACTCTGTGTTCGTCTCCTTACCTCCATCAATTTTTTGTATATACTCATTATCTATATTTTTCTGTCTTTCTTCCTTTTCTTTGCGGCCTTCAAAGGTTAAATTGTGTCTTGATTGCACAATTTGTACGCGCTAAGCGCGCTCATTATACTTGGGGGCTTCTTATACAGAAGCTTAATATAATTATGATCCGGGCTCCATGCCTGCCGCACATGTGTTATTTTTACACATGCACCTTTTCTTTGCCATTATATGCATCGATATGACTTAAGTTTTGGCCAAGCTGAGTTGCCCGGCTCTTGTGTTTATGCCCTACGTTCCTGTTAATTCGGCTAGGGCATAAGGGGAGCACATCTGCGATTGTTACTGCCGGGTCAGCCGGACGTGTACCTCAGACTGGGTGAAGCCGAAAGCTAGTGTTCTTAAGGGAATATTCGGTCGGCGAACAAAGGATGACTTTTTTACTTATTAGAATACATACCCCCAGATGTTTATATCCTGCGTCTCTTGTCACAGTTCGGACATGCACATTAATGCATGCGTACCCAGGGAAAGGAACCCTTAACGTAACTATTCTCCCTGGAAGATGTTTCTTACTATCCATGTAATATAACATAACTAGTTGGGTACTTGTCTGTTCAAGCACTTATGACCCCTATGCCTGGTTTCCACACGTACCCCGGTTTTTACATGACTGAGCGGGTATTCGGATACACTCCGGACTGTTGGGTCTGGAGGTCGAAGCGAAAAGGTCCGCCATGACAAATGATTTACAATCCGGCTAGGGACAATATATGCCACTCGAAGTACACAGTCACTTAGACTGACTGAATTCTTCTTCTATACCATCCAACAGGCTGTCTAGCCTACAATTCTGTTGGGAATACTTTGCGGCTAATTTCACCTCGTCATACACCAAGCTGACGGGCATCTCTTTCCTGTCAGGCCCTACAGGTCCGACCTCGGCCATATGGTTCGGGGCAGCCTTGGTATATTGGGTCTTCACCATGGGCCAGGCTTCCCTTGCACCTTGTTGACAGGCAGATATCTTCCATAATCAAAAGCGCCGCCGCGCTCCCTTGAGTATCTGTACAAGCTCCCCCATGCCCCCTGGCAGGGAGACGGAGGGCCACAAGGCCTGGGCAAAGTCCTGCATCACCTGCCGAACTTGTTCATGCAGTTGTGGGAGCTCTGGCAGAAGATCTCCCGCAGACCCGTGCATCTCCTCTCTGGGACGGCCCGTCAGCATACCTACACATATAGCTCTTTTAGCTGGTTTCTTCGCCGAACTCTATAGAAGTTCGCTCAAGCACTTACTGAAAATGTCGCGTCGAAGCCTTTTATTCTCCTTTACGGAGTCAGCCAGCTGGGCCCGAACATCTTTTAGTTCAACATCACTTGAAGGCAGAGCTGGCAAAGAAAGAGGAGGAGAAGAAGAAAGTACATGAGGACTATGACAGTTTGTATCCTGATGTGAATGCTCTCTTGGATGTCCAGCAGCAGAAGGGTGTGGAGTTAAACAATCAGAAGGAGCAAAAGGAATATGTTGATGTGAAGATTTCTGAGCTAGAAACTGTAGTGGGAAACTTGAAGGCAGAGATGTCAAAGAAAGAGGAGGAGAAGAAGAAGTTGCTGCAAAAGTATGATACTCTAGTGAACCTGACAGGTGCTCAAGCCAATGTGGTTAGGAACTTGAAGTTCAATCATTTGAAGGAGAAGGAAAGGCTGACAGAAGAGAGGCTTAAATTGCAGCATCACATTTCTGAGTTTCAAAAGTCTGAGGAGAAGATAAAGCAGAAGCTTCAGGGGGTGAAGGCCATCTTAGATGAGTAGGGGTGTCTTCTAGTATGTTAATCATCTATCTGTATGTAGATGATAGTCTTCTATGCAAAACTTTAGTATGAACTTGGTCCTCAACTACTCAAACTATGTATTTTGTGATCCATGGTGTTGGATCCAGGAGTGTTGTAATGTAGATGATAATCATCTATTTAGTACTTTAGTTTGAATTTGTGAACCCAGTAATTTAAGTATGTATGTTGTGATCCATTGTGTTGGATCCAACCTTGATGAACCTTTATGAATGTGAGTCTAATTTGATGTTATATGGTTTCTGTGCTTAGTACAATTCAGTTTTATATGGTGTAGATGATTATCATCTACTCAGTATTTGAGTATGAATCTGTGAACCAAGTAATTTAACTTACTATTTTGTTATCAATAGTGTTGGATCCAATTTGACCCTCATTTCATCTATGAATCGACAAAATGGCCCTAGGGGTACCTTCACCCTCATTTCATCGATTCATTGAAAAAATGGCCTAGGGGTACCTTCACCCTCATTTCATCGATTCATCAACAAAATGGCCCTAGGGGTACCTTGACCACCATTTCATCGATTCGTCGACAAAATGGCCCTAGGGGTACCTTGACCCTCATTTCATCGATTCATCGACAAAATGGCCCTAGAGGTACTTTGACCACCATTTCGTCGATTCATCGACAAAATGGCCCTAGGGGTACTTTGACCACCATTTCATCGATTAATCGACAAAATGGCCCTAGGGGTATCTTGACCACCATTTCATCGATTCATCGACAAAATGGCCCTACCTTGACCACCATTTCATCGATTCATCGACAAAATGGCCCTAGGGGTATCTTGACCCTCATCAACAAGTGTATAAATATCAAAACAGCAAGACCATCATCAACAAGTGTTTAATTTTCCTTACAGCAAGACCATCATATGGATCAAATTGAACATGGTAGCAGCAAGACCATCATATGGATCATCAAATTGAACATGATAACAGCAAAAACAATATCATAATGCATAATTCTCATAAGAGCAAGACCATCAATAGTAGTTATTACAGTACCATAACATCAAACCAGCATGAGTTGTTCCCAAAATAGATCACATCATCAACAATTTTTCCAAAGCACATTAGTTCCCTGAAGCATAAAAGTAATCCTTCAGCCTTGATGGTTTCTTCCTCTGTCTTGGTGGCAAGAAGGCTGTCCTTGTTGCTGCAGCTGAGCTGCTTGGCCTCCTAGCTATAGCTGCTGAGCTGTTTGTCCTGCTTGCTGGAGCTGCTGAGCTGCTTTGTCTCCTAGCTGGAGCTGCTGAGCTGCTTGGCCTGCTTGCTGGAGCTGCTGAGCTGCTTGGCCTCCTAGCTGGAGCTGCTGAGCTGCTTGGCCTGCTTGCTGGAGCTGCTGAGCTGCTTGCCACTAGTGGTGCCCTGCTTGCTGGAGCTGCTGAGCTGCTTGCCACTGGTGGTGCCCTGCTTGCTGGAGCTGCAACAGATGAATCTGCAGTAGTAGATGTGGTACCCTCCTCTGTCCTGTTTGACTGCATTTGAAAATGGTAGCAAGTTAATACATTCAAGTGGTGCAAAACAGAAATAGATGGCAACAAGTATGGCAACAGAGACTAACCTCATGCCTGTTCTTTCTCATTGCTAGACCTGGCTTTAGGGTTTTGAGGCAAGATGTGTATCTATGACCCATAAGATTGCAATTGCTGCATGTAATTGATGCCATCCTAGATGTATCTTTATGTGCTGGTGGCTCAAACTGGATCCTTCTCCTTTTGGTTTGCTTCTTCCCTGGTTTATCCTTGAAAACTGGGGGTTCTATGTCTCTAGTTTTGGTCTTAGGCCAAAGGTTAGGTCCAGGTACATGAAATATGATGGGACTGTATGCTGCCAAATACATAGGCTTTTTGAAGAAGTCATGCACATAATCTGCAGGCCTTAATTTGGCTTTGGTGTTAGCAGAGACTACATGATTGCATGGCACCGCAGTCATATCCCATTTTCTGCACCCACATGTCATGTGCTACAAGTTAACTGCATAGGTATTCTCATTGCTTGTCACTTGGTAAATATTTGGCCCAGTCATCAATGCTTGACAGTTCCTAGAGTATTTCTTTGCTTCTTCAAGTAACTCAACATATGTTGGGCATATTTCCCACTTCTAACTGTGTTTTACTCCTATTTGTATTGAACCTGACCATCAACTTAATTCTGATTCCATCTACCATGGTCTTTATTGGTTTACCCCTCACATCTAAGATCATCTTGTTGAACACCTCACTAATATTGTTGACAACTAGGTAAGTTTTGCAATTGAAGTCCATGGCATATCTAGCCCAAGCATGTCTAGGAATTTTATTTAACCAACTCCAGGTAGCCTTACACTCTACTTTAAGAGCATCCATTGCAGCAAGATGGCCATGTTCAGTATAGGAGTAACTTGCCTTATCCATGTACTTCTTTAATTCTGACCCCCTAAAAGCAGCAGTCTGGAAGTTTTGGTAGATGTGTCTAAGGAAGAATCTTTGGGGGCAATTGGGGAAGACTTGGCTCATAGCTTTCAGAAGACCCTATATGGAGAAATTACCAAACTTACTAATAAGCACTGAATATTAACTACTTCTAGCAATTACTATGAACTACTTATATCAACTAGTATTGAGCAATGAATATTAACTAATACTAATCAAAATCTATGAACTACTACTAAGCAATTAACATGAACTACTAATACTAAGAAAATTCTATGAGCAAATTCTATAATACCTTCTGTTTATCAGAATTATGGTGTAAAAACCAAATCTCCCAGATTCTCCACCAATAGCTGCCTTCAGTTCTGTGAGAAACCAGGTCCAACTCTTTGTGTCTTCTTTGTCCACAACTCCAAAGGCAATGGGATAGATGGTATTATTCCCAACCCTTCCCGTGGCAGCAAGGACTTGTTGGCCAATGGAGAGCTTGATGAAACATCCATCCACACCTGCAATGGCACACAAGATATGTTATAAATAGAGTATGGTGCACCACATTTATGTCATATATAACACAGTTTTAGTAGTCACCTATGAATGGTCTGCATCCATTCAAAAATCCTTCCTTGCAAGCATTCAAACATATGAACAAATCATGGAACCTTGGATTGATGCTTGGATGGTCTTTTAGGAACTTAGTAGTGACAATGCACCTACTGCCTACATTGGTGTCTAACACAGCCTGCAAGTAATCCCTGATCCTGGTGTATTGCCCCCTCTAATCTCCTTGCACCACCTTAATAGCATTGTTCTTAGCCCTGTAGGCCATATGAGTGCTGATCTCAACTCCATACTTGCTCTTCATATTTTGCATTATTGTACTTATTGGTGTGTTCAGGTCTGTTCTTATTGCTTCTAAAACTTGATGTGTAACCCACTTTGTAGTCACCTTGGTGCTCTCTGCTACAGCTGGACATGTGTGTAGCAAATTTGTTTTCCTAATGCAGAAAGTTTTCTCTTTTAACACCATAGAAGCTGCAATGAAGAAAGGGTAGTCTTCATGTGTGCACACAACTATAATTCTCTCATTGCAGTTCCTATGAAACTGATAGTTTCTGTTCTGTGCTATGTGGAAAGTGAGAAGTGCCCTTCTAAATTGGTACACATTATCAAAGCATAACTTCTTAGCAAACTGCAGCTCTGGGCTCTCTCTATCCTCATGATACCATACCCTTGGTTTGGGTTTTTTAGCCCTAGACTTACTGCCTAGCACAAATGATAGGGGTACAGCCCCCTCATCTTGCTCCTCCTTCAAATCACCAGGATCTGGATCCTCATCAGATGATGGTACCCAAACATCCTCTAACTGTTGCTCCAAACTAGCATGTGATCTTGTGGTTGGCCCCTTTCTTACTTTAAACTTCTTCCTCTTTTGCCCCTATGGTAGCACCTCCTTTTAAAGTTCCCCACGATCTCCATGCCCCTTTTGCTCTGCATTTTTCCTCATGCACTTCCTATTGTATCTCATAAGGTTCATCTACATCTGTGTCACCTTCAAAGTGTAAGAGTGGGTCCTCTCTCTGCCTCCTTAGCTCAGCCATCCTAGCCATGAAATCCTCATCTTCCTCCAAGTCTGAGTCATCTTCAGTTAGTAGCAAAGGAAGTTTTATTTTCACTGCCTGCACCCTCTCAACATTCTTCTGATGCTGCTTAAATCTCTGAATTTTTAATCTCCTTCAAAGCTCCATACTTCTTTCTAACTCATGTTGCTCCATGTCAACATCATCTCCATTGCCTTGCTCAATATCAACATCTGCTTCATTGCCTTGCTCCATATCAACATTGCCTTGCTCCATATCAACATTGTGGCTCTGCTGTGTGGAGAAAAACTGGATTGGTTCGGGCTCCTCAACTACTGCATCTCTTTTTGATACTTCTGATGGTGACTTGTACACCACCCCAACATCATACACCTCATATACAATGCTCTCTCCAACATTGGCTATAGGAACTTGCTGATCACAAACATAGCCTCTGTTTATATCTGCAGGTCTGGGCTCACTACCCCTAACTACTGTCAGGTTTACTATGTTCTGATCTTTATTGGCAATGTGATCCAGCATCTCATCCACCTTGTCATCATCACATATCTCCTGCAAACCAGCTACTCCCAACCTAGCATCCCTCACATAATACATGTAGTCTTTACTTCCATATCTTGCTGTCTCTATGAGTGCTAACAGATTGTAAAAAGTGATGTCTGAAACACACATAGTCCTTTCTAAGTTATCCATATCATAAAAGTGCAGTCTAACCTCCCAAACATCATCAGACAAGCTACAAAAAGGAACAATTCTTATACATATTAATTAAACAGTACAGTACTAACTACAAACAATACAAGTGACCAATTTAAAATAGGGCCATTTGCATTTCTGTCCCTAACTCAAACCACCTAATCAGATGTACCCCTGCTCAAATTTGCCCCTCCGCCGTTAGGTGCCCTTATAGAAATGTCCTTCTGCACCGTTACTATCCGGTCAAACAACTTTGACCGTCCTGAAAAAAATAGCAAAAGAATCAAAAAATCTAAAATTTTGTGAGATCGAAGATACTTATGTGCCCAAGGTGTGTGCATATTTTCGTGCTATTTGGACATTCCAGGAGCTCGTGGTGAGGAAAAACAGTTAATCTGCATGCTTGTGAACAATAAATTTGAAATAAAATAGCAAGAAAATTTAAAAAAATATATGAATTTTTTTGGCATCAAAGTGGCTTGGGTGCAGAAGGTGCTTGCAAGTTTTTGTGATCAAATGACATGCGAGGAGCTCTAGCAAGAAAAAACAAAATAGTCATTTTTCCCAAGTTTTTTCCCGAGCCAAATTTTGTTTTTTTTCCACAAGCCCCTCTAATGTCCAAACGCAACAAAAAATTACATGCAGCTTGCAGACCCGAGCCTCTTTGATGCCAAAAAATTTCATATTTTTTTGAATTTTCTTGCTATTTTTTTGAATTTACTATTCACCGGCTTACATGTTATTGTTTTTCCTCTGACACGAGCTCCTGGAATGTACAAACAGCACGAAACTTTGCACGCACTTTGTGAACCTGAGTATCTTTGATCCCACAAATTTTCAAATTTTTTAGAATTTTTTTGCTATTTTTTTCAAGACGGGCAAAGCCCTTTGACCGGCTTTGACCTGCTTTGATCGGACGGTAACGGCACAGAAGGGTATTTCTGTAAGTGCACCTAACGGCGGAGGGGCAAATTTGAGCAGCCTTTGAAATTAGGGGTAAATCTAAGAGTGGGCGCAAATTAGGGGCATAGATGTAAAAGTCCCTTTAAAATATACAATGCATACCAATTTAAATAAGAACAATTGTGACCCTAATGTCTACTAAATAAACAGTGCATCCTAACCCAAATATCATCAGTGCCAATTTGAATACACTAAAAATATGAGTACACTTTGTACTAAATCAAACAATAAAATTAGCACTGTCTACTACATAGACAGTGCATAGCAATTAAAATCAACTCTACATGGATACTAAAAAGTGCATAGTTATTTGTCTACTAAACAGAGCATGGGAATAACACTCTCTACTGAACTAAAAAATGGTAACTATATTGTATCCTAAACAGAGCATACTAATATCACTACAATCTAATTTACAGAGCAGATGAACACTTAGTACTAGGCAAAAGAATCAGTTTTGACTTACACACCTAACCCTAACTATGGAAGCGACAGAAAATGGGGGGGTGGGGGCAGTGGAGATATCTTACTCCACACCACCGAATACAGATGCCCAGTGGTGGATCCCCGTTGGAGTAGCCTGCATAGCACGGGCCAGAGCGCCGGCAGCACAGTACTCCAGCGACAGGGACGGTGGTCTGTTCCGTGGGGCCTGGCTAGGGTTAGAGCTCCCGCAGACCTCCTCGGGTGGCTTTGGATCTCCGCCGCCAAGAAACCCTCCTGCACCGTCGCCGCCTCCGCCATCCAGTCCGCCACCGGCGTCCGGGCTCATCGTTGCCATGAATGAGACAGAGAGAGAGGAGAGCAAGCCGTCGCGGGGATGGTGTGGAAATTTCCAAATGAGGAAGAAGTGTCGATTCAATCTGGTTTATTGACCTAACGGGGGCGTCGGTGGGCACTGTAGCATCGTTACACGGCGCCAGCTCGCGGCCGTGACGCCACATCGACAAGACAGGGTACCACCTGTCATAATAGTGCTTAAACTGCCCGAACAGGAGGTTTGGTGCTTTCTGCAAAAGATTAGAAAAAAAATCAGTGTTTTCTGCAGCAAAAACGTAGAAGAGTGTTTTCTGCAAACCTAAGCTGAATTGTGGTCGTTTTCTGCAATTCACTCTACTCTCTGCAAGCACTGAAATTATTGGTTACAGATAGTTTTGTGATAAGGTAATTTGTAACGGGTAACAAGTAATAAAAGTAAATAAGGTGCAAAAAGATGGCCCAATCCTTTTTGTAGCAAAGGACAAGCTTGGACAAACTCTTATATAAAGGAAAGCGCTCCCAGGGACACATGGGAATTATCGTCAAGCTAGTTTTCATCACACTCATATGATTTGCGTTTGGTACTTTGATAATTTGATATGTGGGTGGACCGGTGCTTGGGTAATGTCCTTCCTTGGACAAGCATCCCACTTATGATTAACCCCTATTGCAACCATCTGCAACTACAATAGAAGTTTTAAGGTAAACCTAACCATAGCATGAAACATATGGATCCAAATCAGCCCCTTACGAAGCAACGCATAAACTAGGGTTTAAGATTTTGTCACTCTAGCAACCCATCATCTACTTATTACTTCCCAATGCCTTCCTCTAGGCCCAAACAATGGTGAAGTGTCATGTAGTCGGCGTTCACATGACACCACTAGAGGAAAGACACCATACATCTCATCACAATATCGAACGAATACCAAATTCACATGACTACTTATAGCAAGACTTCTCCCATGTCCTCAGGAACAAACGTAACTACTCACAAATCATATTCATGTTCATAATCAGAGGGGTATTAATATGCATAATGGATCTGAACATATGATCTTCCACCAAGTAAACCAACTAGCATCAACTACAAGGAGTAATCAACACTACTAGCAACCCACAGGTACCAATTTGAGGTTTGGATACAAAGATTGGATACAAGAGATGAACTAGGGTTTGAGATGAGATGGTGCTGGTGAAGATGTTGATGGAGATTGACCCCCTCCTGATGAGAGGATCATTGGTGATGACGATGGTGATGATTTCCCCCTCCCGGAGGGAAGTTTCCCCGGTAGAAAAGCTCCGCCGGAGCCCTAGATTGATTCCGCCAAGGTTCCGCTTCGTGGCGGCGGAGTTTCATCCCGTGAGCTTTCTTATGATTTTTTTCCTCAACAAAAGACTCCATATAGCCAAAGATGGGCATCAGAGGGCCACCAGGGGGCCCACAAGGCAGGGGGCGCGCCTAGGGGGTTAGGGCGCGCCCCCACCCTCGTGGACGGTGGGTGGCCCCCCTCTGGTACTTCTTTCGCCCAATATTTTTTATATATTCTGAAAATAATTCCCATCGAGTTTCAGGACTTTTGGAGATGTGCAGAATAGGTCTCTAATATTTGCTCCTTTTCCAGCCTAGAATTCCAGCTGTCGGCATTCCCCCTCTTCATGCAAACCTTGTAAAATAAGAGAGAATAGGCATAAGTATTGTAACATAATGTGTAATAACAGCCCATAATGCAATAAATATCGATATAAAAGCATGATGCCAAATGGTCGTATCAACGGTTTCCAAACAGAAATTAAAGTTTATTCCTTTTTCCACCATACTTTCACTTTCCATGGCTAACCGTATCCACGGGTGCCTTCCATACCAAAACTTTCCAAGGTATTTATTATTTGACAACATAAAGTAAATTCATTTTTCATTTCGGGACTGGGCATGCCTAATACCTTTGCCTTACTCTCGTGCAATGACAAGGGAATAAACACTCATCGTGAGAATAACACATCTAGCATGGAAAATATCGGCCACCCCTCACCGCTTCGCAAGCGGTACGAGCACACAAAAGGGAAATTTATTTTGAAAATTAGAGATGGCACATACAAATTTGCTTAGAATGGCAAAATAATGCCACATATAGGTAGGTATAGTGGACTCATATGGCAAAACTAGTTTAAAGGATTTTGGATGCACAAGTAGTGATCATGCTTAGTGCAAAATGAAGGCTAGCAAAAGATTGAGAAGCGACCAACCAAGAAATGAATAATCTCATCAGCGAGCATTAAGCATAACTAACACCGAATAATGCACCACAAGTAGGATGTAATTTCATTGCACAACTATTGACTTTCATGCTTGCATAGGGAATCACAAACCTTAACACCAATATTCTTACTAAAGCATAATTACTCATTAACATGACTCACATATCACATCATCATATCTTAACACTATTACAAGGAATCAAGTTTATT
The DNA here is from genome assembly GCF_018294505.1 of Triticum aestivum. Lineage (NCBI taxonomy): Eukaryota > Viridiplantae > Streptophyta > Magnoliopsida > Poales > Poaceae > Triticum > Triticum aestivum. The sequence continues at coordinate 497,207,636 of NC_057800.1, read as the reverse complement.
TTGTCCAATGATCTTCATGAAAGTTTCTTATTATATCCTTCTTGAATATCTATCACTTTGGAACTAATTTTCATGTGTTGCTTTTGATAAGCTCAAACAAGTATAAGTGAAGATCATGAGCATAATATTTCTTTCTCTTAAATTAATTTAAGTGAAGCAAGAGATAATTTCTTAAAAAATACTAACTCTCAAATAAATCTAAGTTAAGAAAGAGAGCATTTCTTCAAAAATAGCAAAGCACACCATGCTCAAAAAAGGTATAAGTGAAGCACTAGAGCAATGCTATAGCTTATAAAGATTTAAGTGAAGCGTAGAGAGCAATTCTAACAAGTCATGGCATAATTTTGGCTCTCTCAAATACGTGTGTCCAGCAAGGATTCAATATTTAAAACACAAAGAAAAACAAGCAAAGACTCATATCATACAAGACGCTCCAAGCAAAACTCATAGTATGTGACGAATAAAAATATAGCTTCGAGTAAAATACCGATGGTCGTTAGAAGAAAGAGGGGATGCCACTCGGGGCATCCCCAAGCTTAGTTGCTTTATTCTATTTGGATAATAGCTTGGGATGCCATGGGCATCCCCAAGCTTAGGCTCTTCTTACTCCTTATTCCTTCATCCATCGTAACATCACACAAAACTTGAAAACTTCAATCACACAAAACTCAACAAAATCCTCGTGAGATCCGTTAGTATAAGAAAACAAATCACTACTATAAGTGTTGTTGCAAACCAATTAATATTTTATTCTTGCATTATATCTATTGTATTCCAACTTTTCTATGGCAAAAACTCTTCAAAAAGCCATAGAATCATCAAAACAAGTACACAACGCAAAGCAAAGAAAACAGAATCTGTCAAAAACAGAATAGTCTGTAGAAATCTGGGTATTTCGAATACTTTTGTAACTCCAAAAATTCTGAAAAAATAGGAAGACCTGAGAAATTTGTGTATTAATCTATTGCAAAACTAATTGGTATTTTATCGCCCTCTGGTTAAAAACGAAAATTATTTTTGTGAGCACGAAAGTTTCTGTTTTTCAGCAAGATCAAATCAACTATCACCCAAGAAGATCCTAAAGGGCTTACTTGGCACAAACACTAATTAAAACACAAAAGACACAATCATAACAGTAGCATAATTGTGCAAACACTCAAGAACGGAAAGAAAAGACAAAAATAAATTTTATTCATTGGGTTGCCTCCCAGCAAGCGCTATCGTTTTATGCCCCTAGCTAAGCATTGAGATTTCATTGATGCTCACATGAAAGATAATAATTTAAACACAAATGGAGCATCATAAAACATGTTGCGAACACATTTAAGCCTAACATACTTCATATGCATAGGAATTTTATAAGCAAACAAATTATCAAGACAAGAAATATATCTAGCATATGCAAAGGAGAGGAATAAAACATTGAAAATCTCAACATAATGAGAGGTAATCAAGTAACATGAAAATTTCTACAACCATATTTTCCTCTCTCATAATAATTACATGTAGGATCATACTCAAATTCAAAAATATAGCAATCATATAAAATTTTCTTTTCATGATCCACATGCATGCAAAGTTGACATTATTCCAATATAGTGGGATTACCATCAAATAAAGTCATGACCTCTCCGAACCCACTTTTATCAAAAAATTCATAAGATTGAACACTCTCCAAATATGTGGGATTATTTTTACCTAATTTGCACTCTTCCAAACTCACTTTCAATATTATCGCAAACATATTCATCATGAGGCTTAAATAAAATTTCAAAATCATAAGAAAAATCACCCCAATCATGATCATTGTAATAAGTAGTGGACATCGCAAAATTAGCATCCGCAAGCTTGGGTTTTGCATATTATTAGCACCATTGACATTAATAGAATTTGTAGTAAAATCATTAGAATCATGCTTTTCATTTAAGGAGCTATCATGAATCACTTTATAAATTCCTTCTTTTAACACTTCATCGCAGTTTTCAGATTCATGAATCTCAAGCAAAACTTCATAAAGATAATCTAGTGAACTCAATTCACTAGCTATGGGTTCATCAAAATTGGATCTCTTGAAAAGATTAGCAAGTGGATGAGGATCCATATCAATTGATTTTTAGCAAGCAAAGATGCAAGCAAATAGAAGACACATGGCAACACAAGCAAACATGAGATCCGACGAGAAAACATCGAACGAAAAAGAGGGCGAATAAAACGGCAAATTTTTGTGAAGTGGGGGAGAGCAAAATGAGAGGAAAATGGCAAATAATGTAAATTGCAAGGAGATGAGATTTGTGATTAGGAACTTGGTAGATGTTGATGATGTATCCCCGGCAACGGCGCCAGAAATTCCTTTTGATGTCTGCTAGACTACGTCGGTAATTCCCCAAAGTGGAAGGGATGATGCAGCATAGCGACAATAGGTATTTCCCTCAGTGATGAGACCAAGGTTATCGAACCAGTAGGAGAACCAAGCAACACTACGTAAACGGCACCTTCACACAAATAACAAATACTCGCAACTAGACGTGTTAAAGGGGTTGTCAATTCCTTTCGAGTAACGGCGCCAAAAATTGGCAAACGGACGTGATAAAAATATGATAGATAGGATAAATAGATCTTGGATAAAATAAATTGCAGAAAAGTATTTTGTATTCTTGGTTTAATAGATCTGAAAATAAAAGTAAAGGAAAATAGATCGTAAAGGCAAATATATTAAGGAATAGACCTGGGGGTCGTAGGTTTCACTAGTGGCTTCTCTCGAGAAAAATAACAAACGGTGGGTGAAAAAATTACTGTTGGGCATTTGATAGAACTTCAAATAATCATGATGATATCCAGGCAATGATCATTATATAGGCATCACGTCCAAGATTACTAAACCGACTCCTGCCTACATCTACTACTATTAGTCCACACATCGACCGATATACATCATGCATCTAGTGTATTAAGTTCATGGAGAAACGGAGTAATGCAATAAGAATGATGACAAGATGTCGACAAGATCTATTTATGTAGAAATAGACCCCATCTTGTTATCCTTAATGGCAACGATACATACGTGTCGGTTCCCCTTCTGTCACTGGGATCAAGCACTGTAAGATCAAACCCATCACAAAGCACCTCTTCCCATTGCAAGATAAATAGATCAAGTTGGACAAACAAAACCCAAACATCGGAGAAGAGATACGAGGCTATAAGCAATCATGCATATATTTGATCAAAGAAGACTCAAATAACTTTGATGGACAAAAAGAGATAGATCAGATCATAAACTCAAAGTTCATCGGATCCCAACAAACACACTGCAAAAGAATTACATCATATGGATCTCCAAGAGACCATTGTATTGAGAATCAAGCGAGAGAGAGGAAGCCATCTAGCTACTAACTACTGAATCGAAGGTCTACAAAAGACTACTCACGCATCATTGGAGAGGCACCAGTGGACATGATGAACCTCTCCGTGATGGTATCTAGATTGGATCTGGTGTTTCTGGAACTTGTGGCGGCTGGAATTGATTTTCATCGACTCCCCTAGGGTTTCTGGAATATTGGGGTATTTATAGAGTAAAGAGGCGGTCTGGGGGCACCCGAGGTGGGCACAACCCACCAGGGCACGCCTGGGCCTCCAGGCGCGCCCTGGTGGGTTGTGCTCCCCGTGGAGCACCCCCCAGGCGCTTCTTCGACCCATTGGATATCTTCTTGTCCAAAAAATCCACAAAAAGTTTCACTGTGTTTGGACTCCGTTTGATATTGATTACCTGCGATGTAAAAAATAGCAACTGGCACTTGGCACTATGTCAATAGGTTAGTACCAAAAAATGATATAAAATGACTATAAAATGATTATAAAACATCCAAGAATGATAATATAACAGCATGGAACAATCAAAAATTATAGATACATTGGAGACGTATCAATCCTCCCTTGGTGTTATGGACACACGGTTACTTTGACTTTACCCCAGAACCATGCTGAAGTCGGGTCGGCCCCGTGGGGTATCCGCGAGAGAAATGTGAAGTCGGTTTGACCGTGAGGGTACCCGCGAGTGATGTGGAGTCGGGTTGACCTAGAGGGTACCCGCAAGATCGGTTCCCTTTCTGTCACTGGGATCAAGCACCGTAAGATCGAACCCACTACAAAGCACCTCTTCCCATTGCAAGATAAATAGATCAAGTTGGCCAAACAAAACCCAAATATCGGAGAAGAAATACGAGGCTATAAGTAATCATGCATAAAAGAGATCAAAGAAACTCAAATACTTTCATGGATATAAAAATATAGATCTGATCATAAACTCAAAGTTCATCCGATCCCAATAAACACACCGCAAAAAGAGTTACATCATATGGATCTCCAAGAGACAATTGTATTGAGAATTCAGCGAGAGAGAGAGAGGAAGCCATCTAGCTACTAACTACGGACCCGAAGGTCTACAAAGAATTACTCATGCATCATTAGAGAGGCACCAATGGAGGTGGTGAACCCCATCCGAGATGGTGCCTAAATTGGATTGGGTGGTTCTGGACTCTGCAGCAGCTGGAATTGATTTTCGTCGACTCCCCTAGGGTTTCTGGAATATTGGGGTATTTATAGAGCAAAGAGGCGGTCTGGGGGACCCGAGGTGGGCACAACCCACCACGGCAATTGATAAAACTTCAAATAATCATGACGATATCTAGGCAATGATCATTACAAAGGCATCACATCCAAGATTAGTAGACCGACTCCTGCCTGCATCTACTACTATTACTCCGCACATCGACTGCTGTCCAGCATGCATCTAGTGTATTAAGTTCATGGAGAAACGGAGTAATGCAATAAGAACGATGACATGATGTAGACAAGATCTATCTATGTAGAGATAAACCCCATAGTTTTATCCTTAGTAGCAACGATACATACGTGTCGGTTCCCCTTCTGTCACTGGGATCAAGCACCGTAAGATCGAACCCACTACAAAGCATCTCTTCCCATTGCAAGATAAATAAATCAAGTTGGCCAAACAAAACCCAAATATCAAAGAAGAAAAACGAGGCTATAAGAGATCATGCATAAAAGAGATCAAAGAAACTCAAATACTTTCATGGATATAAAAAGATAGATATGATCATAAACTCAAAGTTCATCGATCCCAACAAACACACAGCAAAAGAGTTACATCATATGGATCTCCAAGAGACCATTGTATTGAGAATCAAGAGAGAGAGAGGAAGCCATATAGCTACTAACTACGGACCCGAAGGTCTACAAAGAACTACTCACGCATCATCAGAGAGGCACCAATGGAGGTGGTGAACCCCATCCGAGATACTATCTAGATTGGATCTGGTGGTTTTGGACTCTGTGGTGGCTGGATGAATATTTCGTCGACTCCCCTAGGTTTTATAGAATATTGGGGTATTTATAGAGCAAAGAGGCGGTCCGGGGGCACCCAAGGTGGGCGCAACCCACCAGGGCATTCTTAGCCCATGTCGTAAGTCCATGAGATGGGGCGACAGGATCACACATAGTGGATCATTGATCGTCTCCGCGCACTCCCAAGACACTAATAGGTTTGGATATGTGATCTGAGTAGGCCTCTAGCCTTTTCGCACTAACCACCACAGGGGAATAAGTATGGGCACTCAACGTCGTACGATTCTCCGAAAGCTCTTCGGACGTCAGTGATTGAGCGGCATGCGCCCGGGTGGTCTGCGTAAGCACCTGTTTGTATAAAGGGGTATCCAAGACTGTTCCCGGTCGTCCAACAACGCATGCTGGCCTCTGTGTTGAGCCTAGGTAGGACTACGACATTTCGATCAGCCAAGGTCGGGCATGACTAAGGAATGTGTCTTCGGCCGGAGTTAATCGATCATGTTGTATAAGTTGGTGCACCCCTGCAGGGAAGTTAATGTATTCGAATAGCCGTGTCCATGGTAACAAACGCTTAGAGTTCTATGCGGATCTATACAACTAGAACTAGATTCTAGAGACATGAGATGGATATGATGGCTCCAGGATTGCATTATCGTAGAGAGTTGAGGAAGGATCTTCGGGCATTAATACAATATGCTTGCTACTTATATTATGTTAATCTGCAGTCTTCTAATGTTGCAAGATGCTTCAAGATGCTAGTATTCGATAGGCTAGGCTTTCCCTTCTCTTCTGGCATTTCTGCGGTTTAGTCCAAAGATATAGCCCCATTCCTTTGATACCGGTGCATACTTAGTGTAGATCTGATGTAAGTCTTGCGGGTACTTTGGCTGAGTACTCACGGTTGCTTTGCTACCTCTTTTCCCCTATACCCGATGCTGCTATCAGATGACAGATCCCAGGAGCCAGCTGACACCACCGACGACTACAACTGCCCCGAGGGTGCCTACTAGTACGTGGAGGCCACCGACGACCAGGAGTATTTAGGAGCCTCCTAGGCAGGAGACATTTCCTCTTCGATTGATGTTGTTGTTTTTGCTAGACTTCTTAAGGCACACTTGTTTAATTTATGTCTGTACTCAGATATTGATGCTTCCGCTAACTCATTTGTATTCGATCCCTCAGGGCCCCTGTCTTGTAATATAAAGCTTGTATAACTTTAATTTGTGTCTAGAGTTGTGTTGTGATATCTTCCTGATGTCCACTACACAACTTATTCTCGTAGACTCATGTTGGGCCTCCAAGCGTAGAGTTTTGTAGGATAGTAGCAATTTTCCCTCAAGTGGATTACCTAAGGTTTATCAATCTGTGGGAGGTGTAGGATGAAGATGGTCTCCCTCAAACAACCCTGCAACCAAATAATAAAAAGTCTCTTGTGTCCCCAACACACCAAATACAATGGTAAATTGTATAGGTGCACTAGTTCGGTGAAGACATGGTGATACAAGTGTAGCAATGATAGTAGATATTGATTTTTGTAATAGGAACAATAAAAAACAGCAAGGTAGCAAGTAACAAAAGGGAGCACAAACGGTATTGCAATGCTTGAAAATGAGGCCTAGGGTCTGTAATTTTGCTTGTGCAATCTCTCAACAATGCTAATATAATTAGATCATATAACCATCCCTCAACGTGCGATGAAAAATCACTCCAAAGTTCTTATCTAGCGAAGAACATAAGAAGAAATTGTTTGTAGGGTACGAAACCACCTCAAAGTTATTTTTTTATCAGTCTATCCAAGAGTTCGTACTAAAATAAACACTAGTTATCCTTTCCGATCAATCTATCTAAGAGTTCATACTCAAATAGCACCATATGATACACATCAACCAACTCTAATGTCACCTAGATACTCCAATGTCACTGCGAGTATCCGTGAGTTCATTATGTGATATGCATCAAACAATTTCAGATTCATAATACTCAATCCAACTCAAAGAACCTCAAAGAGTGCCCCAAGATTTCTACCGGAGAAACAAGGACCCCTATGCATCAACCCCTATGCATAGATTACCCCTATGTCACCTCGGGAATCCGTGAGTTGAGTGCCAAACACATATCAAGTGAATCAATATGATGCCCCATTGTCACCATGGGTATTCATAGCAAGACATACATCAAGTGCTCTCAAATCCATAAAAGTATTCAATCCGATAACAACGAAATCTCAAAGGGAAAACTCAATTCATCACAAAAAGATAGAGAGGGAGAAATACAATATGATCCAACTATATTAACAAATCTCGTGATACATCAAGATCGTGCCAAATCAAGAACATGAGAGAGATATATATATATTAAACACATAGCTACTAGTACAAACCCTTAGCCCCGAGGATGGACTACTCCTTCCTCATCATGGTGGTCGTAGGGATGATGAAGATGGCCTCCGGTGATGATTTCCCCCTCCGACAGGGTGCCGACACAGGGTCTAGATTGATTTTTCGTGGCTATAGAGGCTTGCCGCGACAGAATTTCTGATCTAGGTTAACTTTCAGGGGTTTATGAATATATAGGATTTTTCAGCGTTGGAATCACACGAAGATGGGCCTTATGGGGGCCACCACCCACCTGGGCGTACCAGCGTCTTGTGGGTAGCAAGGGCCCCGCCTATGGCGGTTCTTTGCTCCATTATTTCTCTTTTCTTCCAAAAATACATCAAAAAGTTCCGTCCAATTCCAAGAACTTTTATTTTTGCACAAAAAACACCACGGTAGTTCTACTGAAAACAACATCAGTCCAGGTTAATTCCATTCAAATAATACCAAAACAATATAAAATTGTTGTAAACATGGCATGAATACTTCATAAATTATAGATACGTTGGAGACGTATCAGCACCCCCAAGCTTAATTCCTACTCATCCTTGAGTAGGTAAATGATAAAAGAAATAGTTTATGAAGTGCGAATGCTAGTATAGTGCATAAGTTTGATCAATGATAATTTCAATCACTTTTCCTAGCATCATAATATCAACGCTTTCTTATAAAACTCATCATGATAAAGTAGCAATCAATTCACATGTTGCGGTTCAAACAATGCCTTCTCTTGAAACATAACAACCTATGTTCTTAATCACCAAGCAATTGCAATTCAACTTATTCAACAAAGCCTAAGTAAGAGCTCCACATACTCAATCATCATATAGTCTTCTATGATTGCTAGTACTCAAAGCATATATTTAGACCAATTGGCATCCATCAAACACGGAGAAAGATACGGTTGAGGGAGTCCTGGATTAGGGGGTCTCTGGACAGCCGGACTATCTCCATTGGCCGGACTGTTAGACTATGAAGATACAAGATTGAAGACTTCGTCTCGTGTCTAGATGGGACTCTACTTGGCGTGGAAGGCAAGCTAGGAAATACATATATGGATATCTCCTCCTTTGTAACCGACCTTGTGTAACCCTAACCCTCTCTGGTGTCTATATAAACCAAAGGGTTTTAGTCTGTAGGACAACAATCACAACATACAATCATACCATAGGCTAGCTTCTAGGGTTTAGCCTCTCTGATCTCGTGGTAGATCTACTCTTGTAACACCCATATCTTCAATATTAATCAAGCAGGACGTAGGGTTTTACCTCCGTCAAGAGGGCCCGAACCTGGGTAAAACTTCGTGTCACTTGCCTCCTGTTACCATCCGGCCTAGACGCACAGTTCGTGACCCCCTACCCGAGATCCACCGGTTTTGACACCGACATTGGTGCTTTCATTGAGAGTTCCTCTATGTCGTCGCCGTTAGGCTTGATGGCTCCTACTATCATCGATAGTGATGCGGTCCAGGGTGAGACTTTCCTCCCCGGACAGATCTTCATATTCGGCGGCTTTTCACTGTGGGCTAATTCGCTTGGCCATCTAGAGCAGATTGAAAGCTACGCCCCTGGCCATCAGGTCAGATTTGGAAGTTTGAATTACACGGCCAACATCCGTGGGGACTTGATCTTCGACGGATTCGAGCCACAGTTGGGCGCGCCGCACTGTTGCGATGGGTATGACCTAGCTCTGCCATCGGACGGTACCCCAGAGGCCGCGCCCGCATCAGCTCCGACCCTTAGCTCGGAGCCAGCTGCGCCAATCAAGGACGGGTGGCTAGACACCGCCTCAGGAGCTGCGGTCTCAACGGCGATCGAGACAAACACCAGCATAATCCTCTGCGCAGCCCGTGACTCCAAGGTACCAGACTCTCCTCTGGACCCCGAACCATCCGCGCCCCTGCCAGTCGAATCCGATTGGGCGCCAATCATGGAATTCACCGCCGCGGATATCTTTCAGCACTCGCCCTTCGGCGACATTCTGAATTCACTAAGGTCTCTCTCTTTGTTAGGAGAGCCCTGGCCGGATTATGGCCAACAAGATTGGGATGCGGACGACAAAGAAATTCGACGCCCACCCACCACCTACTTTGTAGCCACTGTCCATGATTTAACCGACAAGCTCGACTTCGACTCTGAAGACATCGACGGTATGGACGACGATGTAGGAGACGAACATGAACCAACACCTATAGGGCACTGGAAAGCCACCTCGTCGTATGACATATACATGGTGGATACACCCAATGAAGGCAAAGGTGACGAGATAGCGGAGGATGACCCCTCCAAGAAGCAACCCAAGCACCGACGTCAGCGGCGCCACTCTAAGTCCCGCCAAAGCAAAAGTGGTGATAACGGCACAAGAGATAATAACACTCCGGATAGCGCCGAAGACAACAACAATCCCCTCCAGCATGATTTAGAGCAGGAAGATGAAGGAGCCAGCTCTCCTGAGAGGGCGTCTGGCGGAGAGGAGGAGGATGACAATTACATGCCCCCCTCCAAAGACGAGGCAAGCCTCGGTGACGATGAATTCACCATACCAGAGGATCCCGTTGAACAAGAGCGCTTCAAGCGCAGGCTTATGGCCACAGCAAATATCCTGAAGAAAAAGTAGCAGCAGCTTCAAGCTGATCAAAATCTGCTAGCTGACAAATGGACTGGAGTCCTCGCAGCAGAGGAATATAAACTCGAGCGTCCCTCCAAGAGTTACCCAAGGTGCAGGTTACTACCCCGACTGGAGGAAGAAGCATACGATACGGCTGATCGACCACCTCATGGCCGCGATAGAAAGGCATTCCAGCCAAAAGCTCAGCCTCCACCCCAACGCCATCCAAATAAAAAGGCATGGGGAGATACGCCAGACCTGCGAGACATATTGGAGGACAAAGCAAAGCATTAAAGATCGATCTACGGATCACGAGGGCGCACCACTCTACGAGACGGTAAACGTCACGCCGGATACAGTAAAAGCAAATCCGGTCGGGCCGAACACAGCGGGCAGGACCCATACGAGCTGTGTCGCGATATAGCCCAATACAGAGGCACCGCACACCCCTTATGCTTCACAGACGAAGTAATGGAACATCAATTCCGAGAAGGTTTCAAACCTGTAAACATTGAATCATACGACGGCACAACAAATCCCGTAGTATGGATCGAGGACTTCCTCCTCCACATCCACATGGCCCGCGGTGGTGACTTACATGCCATCAAATACCTCCCTCTAAAACTCAAAGGACCAGCGCGGCATTGGCTTAATAGCTTGCCAGCGGACTCCATTAGCTGTTGGGAAGATCTGGAAGCCGCATTCCTCGACAACTTTCAGGGCACTTATGTGCGACCACCAGACGCCGATGACTTGAGCCACATAATTCAGCAGCTAGAAGAGTCGGCCAGGCAATTCTGGACTCGGTTCCTCACAAAGAAAAATCAAATCGTCAACTGTCCGGATGCGGAGGCCTTAGCGGCTTTCAAGCACAACATCCGAGACGAGTGGCTAGCCCGGCACCTTGGTCAGGAAAAGCCGAAATCTATGGCAGCCCTCACGACGCTCATGACCCGCTTTTGTGCGGGAGAAGACAGCTGGTTGGCTCGCACCAATAACATACCAAAGAACCATGGTACCTCAGATACCAAGGACGGCAATAGCAGGTCACGTCGCAACAAGCATAAGCACCGCATTAACGGCGAGGATACGGCAGTCAATGCCAGATTCAAAGGCTCTAAACCCGGTCAGCGGAAAAAGCCATTCAAGCAAAGTACGCCAGGTCCATCCAGCTTGGACTGTATACTCGATCGCTCGTGTCAAATACACGGCACCCCAGACAAGCCAGCCAATCACACCAACAGGGATTGTTGGGTGTTCAAGCAGGCCGGCAAGCTAATTGCCAAAAACAAGGACAAGGGGCCGCATAGCGATGACGAGGAAGAACCCCGGCAGCCGCACACTGGAGGACAGAAGAGGTTTCCCCCGCAAGTGCGGACGGTGAACATGATATACGCAACCCACATCCCCAAGAGGGAGCGGAAGCGTGCGCTCAGGGACGTATATGCGTTGGAGCCAGTCGCCCCAAAGTTCAACCCTTGGTCCTCCTGTCCGATCACCTTCGATTGCAGGGACCACCCCACTAGTATCCGTCACGGCGGATTCGCCGCACTGGTCCTAGACCCAATCATCGACGGATTTCACCTCACTCGAGTCCTTATGGACGGTGGCAGCAACCTGAACCTGCTTTATCAGGACACAGTGCGCAAAATGGGTATAGACCCCTCAAGGATCAAACCCACAAAGACGACCTTTAAGGGCGTCATTCCAGGCGTAGAGGCCCACTGCACAGGCTCAATTACACTAGAAGTGGTCTTCGGATCCCCTGATAACTTCCGAAGCGAAGAGTTAATCTTTGATATAGTCCCGTTCCGCAGTGGTTATCATGCGCTGCTCGGACGAACCGCATTCGCTCGATTCAATGCGGTACCACATTATGCATACCTCAAGCTCAAGATGCCAGGAACTCGCGGAGTTATTACAGTTAATGGAAACACAGAGCACTCTCTCTGAACAGAGGAGCACACCGCGGCCCTCGCAGTAGAAGCGCAAAGCAGCCTCTCAAGGCAATCTACCAGTTCGGCGTTTCAAAGCCCGGACACCTTCAAGCGCGCTCGGGGCAATCGGCAAACAGTCCGCCTGGCACGATCTGAGCTCGCGTAGCAATACGGCGGCCACCCCAATCCCAGCCCAACGGCGTTGTTCGTGCCTTCCAAATACCAGCCGAAATTTAAAACTATAGAATTCTATGGCTAAGTGAGAGTGATAAAGCATTATTAGTCTGGTTGCCTTGTTCGTTGTGCTGAGCACCTCCCTCGAAGGACCCAAACATGGGAACAAGAGTGCTCAGGTTTATCCCGAACACCCCAGCACTCGTGGTATGGGGGCAGAAGCCGAGTACTAGCCATCTCTCAGATTGGATAAATAGCCAAACAGAAGGTAATATTTTAAATTCACACAAGCATTGCATAGCGCATATGAAACAAGTTTTCATCTCACGGGATAAAAAAACGAGAAAGTCTCATTCAAATATTACATTTTGCGAACACTCATCCGCGATAAGACGAGCACCTGGCAGAACACCCTCGTAGTACATCTCGGGGTGGTGGTGCTCCTTGCCCTCCGGCGGCCCCTCCTTGATCAGCTTCACGGCGTCTAGCTTGACCCACTGCGTTTTTACACGGGCGAAGGCCCAGCATGCACCTTCAATGCAGACGGATCACTTGACGACCTCCAGCCATGGGCAGGCATCCACAAGCCGCCTCACCAGGCCAAAGAAGCTGTTCGAAGGGCATCGCCAGGCCACAACCGGACTATGAAGCCCTTCATGGCCTGATCGGCCGCCTTATGTAGCTCGGCCATCTGCTTCAGCTGGTCACTCATCGGCACCGGATGTTCAGCCTCAGCATACTAAGACCAGAACAGCTTCTTCATCGAGCTACCGTCCTCGTCCTGGTAAAATTGTGCGGCATCGGACACACTGTGGGGAAAATTTGTGAATGCTCCTGAAGAGCTCCGGATCCGGGTAAGTAATCGATAATTTACTTCTACAAGCTTGCTTTGCATATAGAAAGCCTTGCCGCCACTATCTTCTTTATCGCGTCGATCTCCTAAAGGGCCTTCTGGGCCTCGGCCTTGGCACTCTTCGCGCTCTCACGGGCCGCGGCAAGCTCAGACTCTCGCATCTTCAAGTCAAGCTCCAACACCTCGTGCTTCATCACGAGAGACTGGAGCTCTTGCTGCACCTCGCCCACCCGAGCCTCGTGCCTCTCTCGCTCGGTGCGCTCCTGGGCCGCCTTCTCTTCGGCCTGGGACAGCGCTTGCTTCAGGGTCGCCACCTCGATCGTGGCCCCTGGCAAACATACAATGATCCTGTCATTTAGCAATCGCGTCCTTTTTCTCATCTATAGACAGGGTATTACTTACCCTTGTTCTCCTCGAGCTGCCTCTTAGCAAGGCCGAGCTCTTTCTGGGACCCCTCGAGGGCCTCCTTCAGTACGGCGACCTCCGCAGTTAGTGCGGCGGACGCCAGCAGCGAAGCCTGCATATGCATATTGACATACTTATATTAGACTCCTGCGATATCATTTGATCCTCTGTTCGGCTTTTCTTTGTGAACACCGAACAAAGCATCAGGGGCTACTGTCTATGCGATAATATTTCTACTACATTTTAAAACACTTACCTTGAAGCCTGTTAGAAGGCTAGTACAGGCTTCAATCAATCCGCTCTTGGCGGACTGAACCTTCTGGATCACCGCACTCATGATAGTGCGGTGCTCCTCCTCGATGGAAGCGCTGCGAAGCGCTTCCAACATAGTGTCCGGCGCCTCTGGATGGACAGAGGTCACCGGCACAGGCGTCTCACCCCCCTTAGAAGGGGACCGTCTACCCGAGCTCGGAGTCGTTGGAGGGTCCGGCGCGGTGTTCAGCTGAGGGCCGAACTCAGAGCTCTTAGGGACCCCATCCCCTCGGCTCCTGGAGTCCGGAAGGTCGCCTTGAGGTGCCTCTGGAACTGTCCCCCCTCGATCTGGTGCCTCTTGAGACAGCACCTTGGCGTCGTCGGCTGGATGAGGGGAGGTGGCAGTTGGGACTGGATCGCTATCCATGTCCGACGAGCCCAGGGAGCCATCCGAGGATACCTCGATATCGGCTCGGGGCGGCCTGCACAATTGAGTTTGGCGTTAGGGAAAGCAATGCGACAAAGGAATCCTATGGGTTACTTTGGTATCCGAATACTTACGATCTCCCCTGGGGCTTGGCCCTGGGCAACCACTCGTCTTCACTTTCGTCGGCGGCGGTAGAGCTGTCCGGAAGGAGCATCCTTCCCTTCTTGGACCCTCCGGCCTCCCCAGTTGGAGCGTCCTTCCTTTTCTTGTCACCCCCAGTCAGTGGGGGAGCCTCTTCTTCCTCTTCCTCGTCTTCGGGGGAGGAGTGCGCCATAGACTCATCGGACGGTGAGTCCGGCGACGCCTGGCGTCGAGAACTCTTTCGAGCTCCCTTGGCCTTCTGGGTCTTCTCCGACACCTTATAAGGGGCCGGAGTCAACATCTTTGCCAGAAGGGCATCTGCAGGGCCTTCGGGCAAGGGAGCCGGACAGTCAATTTGTCCGGCCATCTTCTGCCAGTCCTATTAACGGCACGGGAGTTTAGATCCCGCATAGAATCAATCTATATAGAAAACAAGTATCCTGTGAAAGGTAAAACAACTTACCGCACTGGCGTGGCGCTTCGTGTTGAATCCGCGATCCTCTGTAATGGGGGGAGGAACCACAACGCCCTTGAACAGCACCCTCCAGGCATCTTCATGAGTCGTGTCGAAGAGCCTGTTCAGAGTTCGGTGCTGCGTCGGATTGAACTCCCACAAGGTAAACTCCCGTTGTTGGCACGGGAGTATCCGGCGGACGAGCATAACCTGG
The DNA here is from genome assembly GCF_018294505.1 of Triticum aestivum. NCBI lineage: Eukaryota > Viridiplantae > Streptophyta > Magnoliopsida > Poales > Poaceae > Triticum > Triticum aestivum. The sequence goes on along the minus strand of NC_057800.1, from coordinate 497,192,436 downwards.
ACTATGTTGACAAGCTTGAGCTTCTTATCCACCATGTTCTGAATACATGACTGGAGTCCGGTTAGCTCTTTTGAATTACACCAGGACAGGCCCTTCTCTTTCCAGGAGGTGAGCCGCATGGGGATGCCATATCGGAACTCGGGGGCCGCTACCCATGCGGGGTCGCGCAGCTCGGTGATATAGAACTACCCCGATTGTGACCCCTTTATGGTGTCCACAAAGGTGCCCTCGAGCCATATGATGTTGGGCATCTTGCCCACCATGGCGCCTCCGCACTCCGCCTGGCGGCCGCTCACTACCTTCGGCTTGACATTGAAGGTCTTCAGCCATAAGCCGAAGTGGGGCTTGATGCGGAGGAAGGCCTCGCACACGACGATGAACGCCGAGATGTTGAGGATGAAGTTCGGGGCCAGATCGTGGAAATCCAGGCCGTAATAAAACATGAGCCCCCGGACGAAGGGATGGAGAGGGAATCCCAGTGCGCAGAGGAAATGGGTGAGGAATACCACCCTCTCATGGGGCTCAGGGGTGGGGATGAGCTGTCCCTCATCTGGGAGCCGGTGCGCGATATCGTCGGGCAGGTATCCGGCTCTCCTTAGTTTCTTGACGTCTCCTTCCGTGACGGAGGAGACCATCCACTTGCCTCCCGCTCCGGACATGGTTGGAGAAGGTTGAGATGGAAGTGAGGACTTGGGCGCTAGAGCTCGAGTGTGCGGGAGCGGATGACCAGAGGAGGAAGAAGGCGTGGATAGAAAGGTGAATCCTTATCCCTTTATATGGGCGGACAAAATTAAACGTCCCCACTTGCCTGGTAAAACTCGCTTATCCCCCAAGCGCCGGAATTGATGGCGCAGTTGGGTTACCCACGCCCGTATTGATGAGAATCCCGTAATAAGGGGACACGATCTCTGCTTTGACAAGACGTGTCGAAAACCTACCTCGCGTTATGTGCAGGGCTGGTTAAAAGAAACGGTTCGAATAATCACCGGGCCATGACGTAACGTCATGTTGCCAAAACAAGCTAGCGGATTAAATCTGCGAAAACATTATTCTCTCTACGGTGAAATGTGGGACTTATTTTGCAGGGTCGGACACTATCCTCGTATTCAAATTCTTATGTGATGTATTCGGAGAAGGAACCCGCCTTGCAATGCCGAAGACAACTGCGCGCCGGACTCATCGTCATTGAAGCCTGGTTCAGGGGCTACTGAGGGAGTCCTGGATTAGAGGGTCTCCGGACAGCCGGACTATCTCCATTGGCCGAACTGTTAGACTATGAAGATACAAGATTGAAGACTTCGTCTCATGTCCGGATGGGACTCTACTTGGCGTGGAAGGCAAGCTAGGCAATACGTATATGGATATCTCCTCCTTTGTAACCGACCTTGTGTAACCCTAACCCTCTCCGGTGCCTATATAAACCGAAGGGTTTTAGTCCGTAGGACAACAATCACAACATACAATCATACCATAGGCTAGCTTCTAGGGTTAAGCATCTCCGATCTCATGGTAGATCTACTCTTGTAACACCCATATCTTCAATATTAATCAAGCAGGACGTAGGGTTTTACCTCCATCAAGAGGGCCCGAACCTGGGTAAAACTTCGTGTCCCTTGCCTCCTGTTACCATCCGGCCAAGACGCACAGTTTGGGGCCCACTATGTAACACCCCGGATGTAACTTTCCCAATTTGTACTCCAACTCTTGTCGTTTCCGGCCTTAAGTTATTTTATTTTCTCGGGTTCGGGTCTTTGTCTCCGTGTGTTGTTGTCGTTGTCATGCATCTCATATCATGTCATCATGTGCATTGCATTTGCATACATGTTCATCTCATGTATTCGAGCATTTTCCCTATTGTCCGTTTTGCATTCCGACGCTTCGTTCTCCTCCGGTGGTCATTTCTACCTTTCTTTCGTGTGTGGGGTTTAAACATTTCCAGATTGGACCGAGACTTGCCAAGCGGCCTTGGTTTACTACCGGTAGACCGCCTGTCAAGTTTCGTATCATTTGGACTTCGTTTGATACTCCAACAGTTAACCGAGGGACCGCCCGAGCCGCCGCCGCACTTCGCAGCCGCTGCCGCCGCGCCATTGCCGGCCGGAGCGAGCTCCGCCGACCGGATCTCCTCGCCCGCGCCGCCCCGGCTTCCTCGCCGCCCGCCGCCGCCAGGACTCGTCGGCGCCGCCCCGGCCTCTCCTCCCCTCGTCCTTGCCTTCCTCCAAGTCCGACAGCTCCGGCCGCTGCCGTTTCCTTTCCGGCGAATAGGATTCCGGCCATCCTCGGGAAGCGTGGCGCCGGATCTCAGATCTAGATCTCGGTTGACTTTCCGTCCCTAACCCTAATTATTTTACTATGTTCGTCGTGTCGTAACTCCTCATCCATAGCTTCATTTTGGGCATATAGCATATCAAAATGTTCATCTCAGAGAGTACATCATTTCATTCTATTGCATCATTTTCATTTGAGTTCATCTCGATGCCCGAAATGCTATTAGAAGAGTGCTACTTGAGATAATTGTCAGATCTGCTGCTCCATTTAGCTATTTGTCATTTTTGCCATGATTATTGTGTGCATGATATGCCCATGAGCTCTACATATGTTTTGTTAAGGGTTTTGCCATCTTTCCAGAGGTGCAACCCATGTATTTTTGTGATGTGTGTGGTGACTAGCACAAGCTTGCAAAGTGAGGCACTTGGTAATGCTGATTTCAGGGACTTAGCATTTCCACCAAGTCCTTGAGCTGTTTATCTCATATGGCCATATGTTCATGTTGTTTCCTAGTGATCCGTGCCTCTTTTGAGGATGATCAGTAAGGATATTTTGTTAATCTTGTAGTGCTCTATCCATCAATGTCTTTGTTTGCAATTATGGAGCACCCTAGCTTGAGTCAATCGATCTCTACTTTTGCTACTTCGTGAATCTGGACAGATTGTCTACTTATTTGCGATTTTGCCGATGATGTTGTAGTTGATCCATGCATGCTATGTTATTGTTCTTGCCATGTCTAGCTTGCATTTTGTGTATTCTTGATGGGTGTATGCTTAGTTTATCATGACTTGCTCTGTAGTGAGTGCATCGAGCTCGTAAACGTGCCTACTTGATATCTGTTTTCAGCATGCTCCAGTTTTCACTAAGTCTGAGAACTGATTATGTTTTTGCCATGTTCACATGCTTGCAATTGTATTTTCTGATCCCTTTTGGCTCAAGGTCACTAAGGGACTTTTGTTAAGATCTTTGAGTAGCTCCATGCCATGCTTTACTTTCCCATGTTCAGGTCCTGTAGTATGTAGTTTTGTTGCTCCGAAGAGTGCTACCTGATCTGAAATTCCAGACAAGTGTTAATTTCACTAAGTCTGAAATCTATTTGCCATATGCATTTTTGCCATGCTTGTTTGAACCTGTTAATGGATGAATTAGCCGTAGCTCAGTGTTAGACTTTTGTTAAGCATCATGAATGCATCCCTTCCATGTATTTTGTTGCCATGCTTGGGTGTTGTAGCATGTTTATCTCATTGCATTTAGATGGCTACTTGCTGTGAATCGCAGACCGGTGTCATATTTAAATTGCTTGCCATTTCCAAACCGTAACTCCGATTCCGACGTTCTTTATATTGTTTTCAAGCGATTTCATATCATATTTCCAGTGGCACACTTGGATTCCCAAGTTGAGTCCAGGTTCAAGCATCCCTTGTCAAATCTTACACATGCATCCCGCATCGCATCCCGCATAGCATACCATCTTTGCATCATATTGTTTGAGCTTTGCCCGTGGTTGATTGTGTTCCGTTTGCTTGTTTGTCTTGTTTGGGTAGAGCCGGGAGAAGAATTCACTAACGAGGAGCCCGTTGAGTTTGCTTTCGAGGATCCAGTCAACTCTGACCACTTTGTAGGCAAGATGATCATACCCTCGAAATCACTACTATCTTTGCTTTGCTAGATGCTCGCTCTTTTGCTATGCCAATGCTATGATGCCTACCACTTGCTTTCAAGCCTCCCAAATTGCCATGTCAAACCTCTAAGCCACCATGTCCTAGCAAACCGTTGATTGGCTATGTTACCGCTTTGCTCAGCCCCTCTTATAGCGTTGCTAGTTGCAGGTGAAGATTGGAGACTGTTCCTTGTTGGAACCTTATTTACTTGTTGGGATATCATTATATTATCTTGTTATCTTAATGCATCTATATAGTTGGTAAAGGGTGGAAGGCTCAGCCCTCGCCTAGTGTTTTGTTCCACTCTCGCCGCCCTAGTTTCCGTCATATCGGTGTTATGTTCCTAGATCTTTGCGTTCCTTACGCGGTTGGGTTATAATGGGAACCCCTTGATAGTTCGCCTTGATTAAAGCTTTTCCAGCAATGCCCAACCTTGGTTTTACCATTTGCCACCTAGCCTCTTTTTCCCTTGGGTTTCCGGAGCCCGAGGGTCATCTTATTTTAGCCCCCCTGGGCCAGTGCTCCTCTGAGTGTTGGTCCAAACTAGAGTCCTGTGCAGCGCCCCCTCGGGGAAACTCAAGGTTTGGTTTTAGTTGTATGGAGCGCTCATCTGAGTGTGCCCTGAGGACGAGATATGTGCAGCTCCTATCGGGATTTGTCGGCACATTCGGGTGGTGTTGCTGGTCTTGTTTTAACCTGTCGAAGTGTCTTGAAGAACCGGGGTACCGAGTCTGATCGGAACGTCTCGGGAGGAGGTCTATTCCTTCGTTGACCGTGAGAGCTTGTCATGGGCTAAGTTGGGACTCCCCTGCAGGGATTTGAACTTTCGAAAGCCGTGCCCACGGTTATGGGCAGATGGGAATTTGTTAATGTCCGGTTGTAGATAACTTGAACCTTAACTTAATTAAAATGAATCAAATGAGTGTGTTACCGTGATGGCCTCTTCTCGGCGAAGTCCGGGAGGTGGACACGGTGTTGGAGTAATGCTTGCCGCAGGTTTGCCCTCTTTAGTTATGCGTTTGCGCTTTGCCTTCTCTTCTCGCTCTCTTTTGCGAACAGGATAGCCACCATATACGCTAGTCGCTTGCCGCACCTCCACATATATTTACCTTGCCTTACCTATAAGCTTAAATAGTCTTGATCGCGAGGGTGCGAGATTGCTGAGTCCCTGTGGCTCACAAATTACTATTAAACCAGATGCAGGGCCTGACGATTCCGCTCCAGGTGACACGCTCGAGCTCAAGTGGGAGTTCGACGAGGACTCTCAACGATACTATGTTTCCTTTCCTGATGATCAGTAGTGGTGCCCAGTTGGTGGTGATCGGGACCGTGTCGCATGTTGGGTTATCTTTTATTTTGGTGCCGTAGTCGGGCCATGAGTGTTTGGATGATGTAATGTTATTTATGTACTTGATTGACGTGGCGAGTGTAAGCCAACTATGTTATCTCCCCTTTTATTATCTATATTACATGGGATGTTGTGAAGATTGCCTAACTTGCGACATATGCCTTCAATGCGATTATGCCTCTAAGTCGTGCCTCGACACGTGGGAGATATAGTCGCATCGAGGGTGTTACAAGTTGGTAATCAGAGCCTTCCCCGACCTTAGGAGCCCCATTGCTTGATCGTTATTAGCGGCCGAGTTGTGTCTAGAAAAATGTTTTGAGTCATTTAGGAATTATATATCGAAGAGTTTAGGAATTCTTTTTACTTTCCAGTCTCCTCATCGCTCTGGTAAGGCATCCTGACATAGAGTTTTGACTCTTCTCTTCTCAAATTTCACTCAAAAAAATTAGGATCATGCGGGTATCTTGGAATCGTTCTGATGGTTTTGTGACGAGAACATTGTCTTGGTGCCTCCTGTCAGGGGTTTTGTGGAAGTGTCCCGGGGAGTTGAGCTCTGAGGTGTTGTCGTCATAATTTTATCGTTGCAGTTCTGGAATACCTGAGTTTAATACGCCGACATCGAAAATCTCTTTTATGCAGTTCGTTGGTGAGATAACCTCGACGCCACCCAGTACTGGGGCGGGAGTTCGGGAGTATCGCCATAACTTGTATAACGGATGCTTTTCGAAGGTTGAGGTAGATGGTTTCCGAAGTTTTTCTCGGTTATGTGTTGAAGGATGGATACAGCTGGATGTAGGAATTGTTAGATTTGGGTGAGATATTATGCTTCCCCTATATCCCCAACACCTGATTGCATAACCGGAAAGGTTCGGGAGTTTCATAGGTGGGAATTCTAGTAGCTCTAGTTCTTCTTCCACGAATAGTTGGTTTCAGATTGGGATTTCTTACCGATTATTCGTTCTTGATCCGTACCTTGTTGATTTATTTCTCTACCTAAATTCTAAGTGGCTTCTCAATTTATGGATATGTGACCATTTTAAGAGGAATGCATTCGTTCATTTTGTTTGGATGTGAAGACTTTATGTTGCAATTTTCATTCCGTTGGATTGAGCTTCAATATTTGTCTATCAATGTGCTAATGGATGTCAACCTCTTCAGGATGGCTCCTCCAACGCGCACGACTCCGAATCCTGATCCGCCACCACCTCCACCTCCTCCGGAGGCATGGCAAGCTGTGATGGCCGCAACCAATGCAAACACACAGTTGATCATGCAAATTCTCCAAGAGAGCAATCAAGGCAACCAAGGGAACCAAGGCAACAATCAGAATCACTTTGCTACACTCAACCAGTTCCTTGCTAAAGTGCCAAAGAGTTTCAGCAATTGTGTTGAGGCAACTGATGCTGACGATTGGCTTGTGGATCTGTGCAAGCATTTCGAGTGCAGTAACGTCAGGCCTAAGGACTTTGTCAAGTTCGCTTCCTTCCAACTCAAAGATCAAGCTACAGAATGGTTCCAGCAGTACAAGGATTCCAGAGGTGGACGTGTTATTACCTGGGATGAATTCTGTCAAGATTTCAGAGCTCATCATATTCCTCAGAGCGTGGTTGAAAGCAAGCGTGAGGAATTCCGCAACCTGAAGCAAGGCTCTTTATCTGTCTATGACTACAACAAGTTGTTTCAGAAGCTCGCCCGCTTTGCCAAGCAGGACGTGCCTAATGAGAAGAGCATGATATACCAGTTCAGGGGTGGTCTCAGAGAAGAAATTCAGCTAGCTCTTGTCCTCTTTGAGCCCTTGAGATACGATGAGTTCTACAACATGGCACTGAAGCAAGAGGCCGCTCAACTGACGTGTGATGCTTCCAAGAAGCGAGTCAGAGATGCTACTCCTTCTTCCTCTACTCAAGTGGCCAAGCAGCAGAAGTATTGGCTTCCTCCTCCTCCGTTCCGTCAGCCGTATCAGCAGAAGAGCAAAGGTGGCAGTGGATCTTTCCACCCACCCAACCCTGGCTTTCAGAACAAGACTTCGTCTCAAGCTCCAAGATCGAGTGCTCCGTATCACCGTCCGCTTTCAGAGGTCACGTGCAACAAGTGCCAACAGAAGGGTCACTATGCCAACAAGTGTCTCAACCAGAGGCGTCTTCCTCCTCCTCCTCCTGTGAGATCGGCAAGTACAGCTATGGTCAAGCATAACCCCAAGTATGCCAAGGTCAATATGGTGAATGCAGCTCAGGCAGAGGATTCATCAGATGTCATCATGGGTAACCTTCCTGTTAACGATAGTCCCGCAAGAGTTCTTTTTGACACTGGTGCATCGCATTGCTTCATTTCCAAACCTTTTGCATCAAAGTATGAGTGCGATTATCAGTATCTGCAAAGTTCCTTGCAAATTGTGTCACTGGGCAAGCAGATGACAGCTAACACCTGCGTCCCGGAGGTTACTATCACGTTGGGCGACTACAAGTTCCTTTCTTCCCCAATTGTTCTTGGTAACTCGGATATTGATCTTATTCTCGGGATGGATTGGCTTTCTAAGCACAAGGCGCATCTTGATTGTGCTGCCAGACAGATTCAATTGACTCATTCGTCTGAGGATGTAATTGTCTTTGCCGCTCGGGATAATACCATCCGTCTGTTTTCTCTCAATGAGAAGGGTGAACTCGATGCCATCTCGCAAATTCCAATCGTTTGCGAATATCAAGATGTCTTTCCAGAAGAGCTCCCAGGAATGCCTCTGCACCGGCCAGTTGAATTCGTCATCGATCTTGAGCCTGGCACGGAACCAGTGTGCAAGCGTCCTTACAAGCTCGGACCTAAAGAGTTGAAGGAGCGGAAGAATCAACTCAATATTCAAGAAAGAATGGGTCTCATCCGGCCTAGTTCTTCTCCATGGGGTTGTGGTGTTCTTTTTATGAAGAAGAAGGATGGAACGGACCGACTCTGTGTTGATTACCGTCCATTGAACAAGAAGGCCATCAAGAACAAATACCCACTTCCCAACATCAACGAGCTGTTCGAGCAACTCAAAGGTGCCCAAGTATTCTCCAAGCTTGATCTCCGTATGGGTTATCATCAGATTCGAATCCGTGAGCAAGATATTCCCAAGACGGCTTTTAGGACAAGCTATGGTTCATACGAATACACTGTCATGTCTTTTGGCCTCGTCAACGCTCCTTCGACGTTCTCTCGCATGATGAACTTCATCTTCAATGCCTACACCAATGACTTCGTTTTGGTCTATCTCGACGACATTCTGGTTTTCTCAAAGAACAAGGGAGATCATGCCAAGCACTTGCGTTTGGTACTCAATAAGTTGAGGGTACACCAGTTCTACGCCAAGTTCTCCAAGTGCGAATTTTGTCTTGATGAGGTTCTTTATCTTGGTCATATCATCTCTGCCAAGGGCATTGCGGTGAATCCTGAGAAGGTGTCTGCAATTGTGAATTGGGAACCTCCTCAGAATGTGAAGCAACTTCGTAGCTTCCTCGGTCTCGCAAGCTACTGTCAAAGATTCGTTGAAAACTTTTCTAAGATCGTGAAGCCTCTCTCAAATCTTCTCCAGAAGCACGTCAAGTACGTTTGGTCTCCGGAGTGTGACATTGCTTTCAACACTTTGAAAGAGAAATTGATCACTGCTCCATTTCTGACTCCGCCCGATGAATCCAAGCCGTACGAGGTCTTTTGTGATGCCTCTCTCCAAGGTCTTGGCGCAGTGTTGATGCAAGAGAAGAAAGTTGTTGCTTATACCTCTCGCCAATTGAAGCCTAATGAGAAGAACTACCCCACTCATGATCTCGAGTTGGCGGCAGTTGTGCACGCTCTTTTGACTTGGAGACATCTCTTATTGGGAAGAAAAGTGGACATTTTCACTGATCACAAGAGTCTCAAGTACATCTTCACTCAGCCTAATCTCAACCTCAGGCAAACTCGATGGGTCGAAATGATTCAAGAGTATAATCCGAGTATCGAGTATACTCCAGGCAAGGCCAATGTGATTGCTGACGCATTGAGCAGAAAGGCTTATTGCAACAGTCTTATTCTCAAGCCTTATCAACCCGAGCTTTGTGAAGCTTTCCGCAAACTTAATCTGCAAGTTGTTCCTCAAGGTTTCCTCGCCAACCTTCAAGTCTCTCCTACCTTGGAAGACCATATTAGCCAAGCCCAGCTTCTTGATGCTATGGTGAAAAAGGTGAAGATTGGGATTGCCAAGAGTCAACCCAAGTACAAGTGCTACCGCCTTGATGACAAGGACACTCTCTTCTTCGAGGATCGAATTGTCGTGCCCAAAGGTGACCTCCGTAAAGTGATAATGAACGAGGCTCACAATTCTCTCCTCTCCATCCACCCTGGGAGCACGAAGATGTATCAGGACCTCAAGCAGGCTGATTGGTGGACTCAAATGAAGCGCGAGATTGCTCAGTTGGTGAATGAGTGTGATGTCTGCAGAAGAGTGAAGGCAGAACACCAAAGGCCAGCTGGTCTCCTCCAACCTCTTGCAATTCTAGAATGGAAGTTTGACCACATTGAGATGGACTTCGTGACTGGGTTTCCAAAATCCAAGCGTGGCAATGATGCTATATTCGTTGTCATCGACAAACTCACCAAAGTGGCTCACTTTCTGCCTATCAAAGAGTCAATCACTGCAGCTCAATTGGCGGAACTCTATACCTCTCGAATTGTCTCTCTGCACGGTATTCCACAAGTGATCTCTTCAGACCGTGGCAGCATCTTTACCTCCAAGTTTTGCGATTCTTTTCAGAAGGCCATGGGCACCAACATCCGCTTCAGCACAACTTTCCATCCTCAAACTAGCGGTCAAGTCGAGCGTGTCAACCAGATTCTTGAAGATATGCTCAGGGCTTGTGTGATCTCCTTTGGCGTGAAGTGGGAGGATTGTCTTCCTTATGCTGAATTCTCCTACAACAACAGTTTCCAAGCAAGTTCGGGCAAGGCCCCATTTGAAATTCTGTATGGCAGGAAGTGCCGTACCCCTCTCAACTGGTCTGAAACCGGTGAACATCAGCTTTTGGGTAATGACTTAATCATAGAGGCAGAGGAAATGTGCAAAGTCATTCGATATAACCTCAAAGCAGCCCAATCCCGCCAGAAGAGCTACTATGATAGTAAGCACCGTGATTTGGCTTTCGAGATCGGAGATTATGTTTACCTCCACGTCTCTCCTATGAAAGGTACTTGTCGCTTCGGTATCAAAGGGAAGCTTTCCCCCAGATACGTGGGACCTTTCAAGATTGTCAGCAAGAGAGGCGACCTCGCCTATCAACTTGAGCTTCCTTCAAACTTTGCAAATGTTCATGATGTGTTCCATGTCTCTCAGCTTCGAAAGTGCTTCAAGACTCCTGACCGCACCGTCAACTTCGAGGACATTGAGCTCCAAGAAGATCTATCTTATCGTGAGCACCCAGTGGCTATTCTTGAAGAGACTGAATGCAAGACTCGCAATAAGTCAATCAAATTCCTCAAAGTCAAGTGGTCACACCATTCCGGCCGTGAAGCTACCTGGGAACACGAGGATCACCTCCGTTCTGAATACCCGGTGTTCTTTTAGTCCTAGATCTTGGGACGAGATCCTTTCATAGTGGTGGAGTGTTGTAACACCCCGAATGTAAGTTTCCCAATTTGTACTCCAACTCTTGCCGTTTCCAGCCTTAAGTTATTTTATTTTCTCGGGTTCGGGTCTTTGTCTCCGTGTGTTGTTGTCGTTGTCATGCATCTCATATCATGTCATCATGTGCATTGCATTTGCATACGTGTTCATCTCATGCATTCGAGCATTTTCCCCATTGTCCGTTTTGCATTCCGGCGCTTCGTTCTCCTCCGGCGGTCAATTCTACCTTTCTTTTGTGTGTGGGGTTTAAACATTTCCGGATTGGACCGAGACTTGCCAATCGGCCTTGGTTTACTACCGGTAGACCGCCTGTTAAGTTTCGTATCATTTGGACTTCGTTTGATACTCCAACGGTTAACCGGGGGACCGAAAAGGCCTTGTGTGTGTTGCAGCCGAACCGGCCCCCCGCAGCCCACCTCCCCACCGCGCGCCTGGGCCGCCGCCTCCTCTCACCCCGCGCCGCCTGGGAGCCCGAGCCGCTGCCGCACTTCGCAGCCGCTGCCGCCGCGCCATTGCAGGCCGAAGCGAGCTCCGCCGGCTGGATCTCCTCGCCCGCGCCGCCCCGGCTTCCTCGCCGCCCGCCGCCGCCAGGACTCGCCGGCGCCGCCCCGGCCTCTCCTCCCCTCGGCCTCGCCTTCCTCCAAGTCCGACGGCTCCGGCCGCCGCCGTTTCCTCTCCGGCGAACAGGATTCCGGCCGTCCTCGGGAAGCGTGGCGCCGGATCTCAGATCTAGATCTCGGTTGACTTTCCGTCCCTAACCCTAATTATTTTACTATGTTCGTTGTGTCGTAAATCCTCATCTGTAGCTTCATTTTGGGCATATAGCATATCAAAATGTTCATATCAGAGAGTACATCATTTCATTCCATTGCATCATTTTCATTTGAGTTCATCTCGATGCCCGAAATGATGTTAGAAGAGTGCTACTTGAGATAATTGTCAGATCTGCTGCTCCATTTAGCTATTTGTCATTTTTGCCATGATTATTGTGTGCATGATATGCCCATGAGCTCTACATATGTTTTGTTAAGGGTTTTGCCATCTTTCCAGAGGTGCAACCCATGTATTTTTGTGATGTGTGTGGTGACTAGCACAAGCTTGCAAAGTGAGGCACTTGGTAATGCTGATTTCAGGGACTTAGCATTTCCACCAAGTCCTTGAGCTGTTTATCTCATATGGCCATATGTTCATGTTGTTTCCTAGTGATCCGTGCCTCTTTTAAGGATGATCAGTAAGGATGTTTTGTTAATCTTGTAGTGCTCTATCCATCAATGTCTTTGTTTGCAATTATGGAGCACCCTAGCTTGAGTCAATCGATCTCTACTTTTGCTACTTCGTGAATCCGGACGGATTGTCTACTTGTTAGCGATTTTGCCGATGATGTTGTAGTTGATCCATGCATGCTATGTTATTGTTCTTGCCATGTCTAGCTTGCATTTTGTGTATTCTTGATGGGTGTATGCTTAGTTTATCATGACTTGCTCCGTAGTGAGTGCATCGAGCTCGTAAACATGCCTACTTGATATCTGTTTTCAGCATGCTCCAATTTTCACTAAGCCTGAGAACTGATTATGTTTTTGCCATGTTCACATGCTTGCAATTGTATTTTCTGATCCCTTTTGGCTCAAGGTCACTAAGGGACTTTTGTTAAGCTCTTTGAGTAGCTCCATGCCATGCTTTACTTTGCCATGTTCAGGTCCTGTAGTATGTAGTTTTGTTGCTCCGAAGAGTGCTACCTGATCTGAAATTCCAGACAAGTGTTAATTTCACTAAGTCTGAAATCTGTTTGCCATATGCATTTTTGCCATGCTTGTTTGAACCTGTTAATGGATGAATTGGCCGTAGCTCGGTGTTAGACTTTTGTTAAAAATCATGAATGCATCCCTGCCATGTATTTTGTTGCCATGTTTGGGTGCTGTAGCATGTTTATATCATTGCATTTAGATGGCTACTTGTTGTGAATTGCAGACCGGTGTCATATTTAAATTGCTTGCCATTTCCAAACCGTAACTCCGATTCCGACGTTCTTTATATCGTTTTCAAGCGATTTCATCTCATATTTCCAGTGGCACACTTGGATTCCCAAGTTGAGGCCAGGTTCAAGCATCCCTTGTCAAATCTTGCATATGCATCCCGCATCGCATCCCGCATAGCATACCATCTTTGCATCATATTGTTTGAGCTTTGCCCGTGGTTGATTGTGTTTCGTTTTCTTGTTTGTCTTGTTTGGGTAGAGCCGGGAGACGAGTTCGCTAACGAGGAGCCCGTTGAGTTTGCTTTCGAGGATCCAGTCAACTCTGACCACTTTGCAGGCAAGATGATCATACCCTCGAAATCACTACTACCTTTGCTTTGCTGGATGCTCGCTCTTTTGCTATGCCAATGCTATGATGCCTACTACTTGCTTTCAAGCCTCCCAAATTTCCATGTCAAACCTCTAACCCACCATGTCCTAGCAAACCGTTGATTGGCTATGTTACCGCTTTGCTCAGCCCCTCTTATAGCATTGCTAGTTGCAGGTGAAGATTGGAGACTGTTCGTTGTTGGAACCTTTTTACTTGTTGGGATATCATTATATTATCTTGTTATCTTAATGCATCTATATACATGGTAAAGAGTGGAAGGCTCGGCCCTCGCCTAGTGTTTTGTTCCACTCTCGCCGCCCTAGTTTCTGTCATATCGGTGTTATGTTCCCGGATCTTTGCGTTCCTTACGCGGTTGGGTTATAATGGGAACCCCTTGATAGTTCGCCTTGATTAAAGCTTTTCCAGCAATGCCCAACCTTGGTTTTACCATTTGCCACCTAGCCTCTTTTTCCCTTGGGTTTCCGGAGCCCGAGGGTCATCTTATTTTAGCCCCCCCTGGGCCAGTGCTCCTCTGAGTGTTGGTCCAAACTAGAGTCCTGTGCAGTGCCCCCTCGGGGAAACTCGAGGTTTGGTTTTAGTTGTATGGAGCGCTCATCTGAGTGTGCCCTGAGAACAAGATATGTGCAGCTCCTATCGGGATTTGTCGGCACATTCGGGCGGTGTTGCTAGTCTTGTTTTAACCTATCGAAGTGTCTTGAAGAACCGAGGTACCGAGTCTGATCGGAACGTCTCAGGAGGAGGTCTATTCCTTCGTTGACCGTGAGAGCTTGTCATGGGCTAAGTTGGGACTCCCTGCAGGGATTTGAACTTTCAAAAGCCGTGCCCGCGGTTATGGGCAGATGGGAATTTGTTAATGTTCGGTTGTAGATAACTTGAACCTTAACTTAATTAAAATGAATCAACTGAGTGTGTTACCATGATGGCCTCTTCTCGGCGGAGTCCGGGAGGTGGACACGGTGTTGGAGTAATGCTTGCCGCAGGTTTGCCCTCTTTAGTTATGCGTTCGCGCTTTGCCTTCTCTTCTCGCTCTCTTTTGCGAACAGGATAGCCACCATATACGCTAGTCGCTTGCCGCAGCTCCACATATATTTACCTTGCCTTACCTATAAGCTTAAATAGTCTTGATCGCGAGGGTGCGATATTGCTGAGTCCCTGTGGCTCACAGATTACTATTAAACCAGATGCAGGGCCTGACGATTCCGCTCCAGGTGACGTGCTCGAGCTCAAGTGGGAGTTCGATGAGGACTCTCAACGATACTATGTTTCCTTTCCTGATGATCAGTAGTGGTGCCCAGTTGGGGGTGATCGGGACCGTGTCGCATGTTGGGTTATCTTTTATTTTGGCGCCGTAGTCGGGCCATGAGTGTTTGGATGATGTAATGTTATTTATGTACTTGATTAACATGGCGAGTGTAAGCCAACTATGTTATCTCCCCTTTTATTATCTATATTACATGGGATGTTGTGAAGATTGCCTAACTTGCGACATATGCCTTCAATGCGATTATGCCTCTAAGTCGTGCCTCGACATGTGGGAGATATAGTCGCATCGAGGGTGTTACACCCTACCCGAGATCCGATGGTTTTGACACCGACAACGGGCTTAATGTTTTGCCTCCCAACTCATTTATCATAGAGATAATTGTCAACAATAATAAATCATGATCAAATATATTTGACTGGCCATATGTTCCTAGATCTTTCCCCACCACATGATGCTTGCCAACTAGAGGAATAATTGAGGTTGAAATGAGAATGCATACTATTGACTCTTGCATAAAAGTATATACTGAAAAGTAAAAGATAGGCCCTTCGTAGAGGGAAGCACAGGTTGTCATGCGCTTTTTATTTTTGGATGTGCAATATCTTAATGCAAAGGAACGTCATGTTATATTGCCCCTTATGATAGCAACCTTTATTATGCAGTCCGTCGCTTTTATTACTTTGCCATCACAAGTTTGTACAACACTTATTTTCCCTTACAATAAAAGATCAAACACATTTAGGAGCAATTTTATTACTTTATGCATCGATGACAACTTACTTGAAGGATCTTATTCCATCCATAGGTAGGTATGGTGCACACTCATGGCAAGAAACTAGGTTTAAGGGTTTTTGGATGCACAAGTAGTATCTCTACTTAGTATGAAGTTTTGGCTAGCAAAAGATCCTAGGGAAACACCACATGTTGGAGGATCCATAACAATATAACTTCTGTGCAAATATACACAACCATAAATCATTACGTTGTCTTCCTTGTCCGACCTCAACTAATTTGCTCAAGTTTGAAAATAATTAATGCGTATTCACAATCATAGAAGATGTCCAAGATAATATATTTATATGTGAAAGTTCCCTTCCTTATACTAATCATTCATGAATTGCTTGTATGACCAATATTGTAATTGTCAAGCTTCAATAGATTTCACATTCTAAACCCAATGTGAAGCCACTACTAGGCATGATATGATCATGTAAATTCAACTTCATGATATTCAATTCATTCAACAATTTACTCATACGATATAAGTGAAGCACAAGAGTAAATGATAAACTACTCCAAAAAAGATATAAGTGAAGATCAAACGAGCACTACAAAAAAATACACTTCCGTGATGATACGTGTTTGTCACAGTAGGTCACGTTTTCTGTCATGCATATATATCCATGACGATTTAATGACAGAATCAACATAGCCATACATGTGCTGTCGTAGAGGTGTTCCATGACATTACCAAAATTATCATCACGGAAGTGTCCACTTCCATGACGATAAATCATGCGTCGTAGAAGTGCTTTCGTCAAGGGTGACCAACACATGCCATCCACCATAACGGGTCACCGTTAAGCCATTTGGTCCGGTTTTGGATCCGATAACCCACTAACAGCCACGACCAATGTCGATTTTCCATGTGTAAAATTCTCATTGGCTGACGGAACCACATGTCAGCTCCGCGTTGGTGATACGTCTCGATTGTATCTACTTTTTCAAACACTTTTGCCCTTGTTTTGGACTCTAACTTGCATGATTTGAATGGAACTAACCCGGACTGATGTTGTTTTCAGCAGAATTGCCATGGTGTTATTTTTGTGCAGAAATAAAAGTTCTCGGAATGACCTGAAAAACAATGGAGAATATTTTTGGAATATATAAAAAATACCGGCAAAAGAATGAAGGCCAGGGGGCCCACACCCTGTCCACGAGGGTGGGGCGCGCCCCTACCTCGTGGGCCCCCTGGTGCTCCACCGACCTCAACTCCAACTCTATATATTCACGTTCGGGGAGAAAAAAATCAGAGAGAAGGATTCATCGCGTTTTACGATACGGAGCCACCGCCAAGCCCTAATCTCTCTCGGGAGGGCTGATCTGGAGTCCGTTCGGGGCTCCAGAGACGGGAATTCGTCGCCATCGTCATCATCATCCTTCCTCCATCACCAATTTCATGATACTCACCACCGTGTGTGAGTAATTCCATCATAGGCTTGCTGGATGGTGATGGGTTGGATGAGATTTATCATGTAATCGAGTTAGTTTTGCTAGGGTTTGATCCCTAGTATCCATTATGTTCTGAGATTGATGTTGCTATGACTTTGCTATGCTTAATGCTTGTCACTAAGGCCTGAGTGCCATGATTTCATATCTGAACCTATTATGTTTTCATGAATATATCTGAGTTCTTGATCCTATCTTGCAAGTCAATAGTCACCTACTATGTGTAATGATCCGGTAAACCCGGAGGGACAATAATCGGGACCACTCCCGGTGATGACCGTAGTTTGAGGAGTTCATGTATTCACTAAGTGTTAATTATTTGGTCCGGTACTCTATTAAAAGGAGGCCTTAATATCCCTTAGTTTCCAATAGGACCCCGCTGCCACGGGAGGGTAGGATAAAAGATGTCATGCAAGTTCTTTTCCATAAGCACGTATGACTATATTCGGAATACATGCATACATTACATTGATGAACTGGAGCTAGTTATGTGTCACCCTATGTTATAACTATTGCATGAGGAATCGCATCCAACATAATTATCCATCACTGATCCAATGCCTATGAGCTTTTCACATATTGATCTTTCCTTAGTTAATTTTCTGTTACTAGTGTTACAATCACTACAAAACCAATACTATTACCTTTGCCACCGTTACCGCTACTACCATATTACTTTGCTACTAAATAATTTGCTGCAGATATTAAGTCTTTCACGTGCGGTTGAATTGACAACTCAACTGTTAATACTTGAGAATATTCTTTGGCTCCCCTTGTGTCGAATCAATAAATTTGGGTTGAATACTTTACCTTCGAAAGATGTTGCGATCCCCTATACTTGTGGGTTATCAAGACTATTTTCTGGTGCCGTTGCCGGGGAGCATAGCTCTATTCTTTGAGTCACTTGGGATTTATATTTGCTGATCACTATGAAGAACTTGAAAGATAAAAGAACCAAGATTTTTCCCTCAACTACGAGGGAAGGTAAGGAACTGCCATCTAGCTCTGCACTTGATTCACCTTCTGTTTTGAGTAAACTTGCGACACCTACTCCTGCTATTCATTCTGATATGTCACATGTTATTGATGATGCCACTTCTGCTTTGCATGATACTTATGATGAAAGTACTTCTATGCTTGATAATACTGTGCCATTAGGTGAATTTCTTGATGAACAACTTGCTAGGGTTAGAGAGAATGAAATTATTGAAACTGGTAATATTGATGAAAGTGATGATGAACATTCTCCCCCTAGATATGAATTGCCTGTTGTGCCTGAGGGTTATGTTATGGATGAAGAAACTGCTAGAGACTTCTTAGCTTGCAATGATAGATCTGATCTTAAGAAATTATTAGATAAGCTTAAAGAAAAGTCTATGAATGCTAGAATGAAATATGACCCTGCTTTTGCTACTTCACCTATCTTTATTACTGAAGAAGAGAGTCCCCCACAAGCTTTGGGGGAGGCTTCTCCAATTACTTAATGCTTTGCCTGATCATCCTCTCAAGAAAAATGAAATACTTGATATCTTTTATAATGGACTAACTGATGCTTCCAGAGACCACCTGGATAGTTTTGCTGGTTGTGTTTTCAGGGAAAGAACTGTTGATCAAGCTGAATTGGTATTGAATAATATGTTGAGTAATGAAAATGATTGGACACTTCCTAAGCCAACTCCGAAGAAAAGGGGTACTCTATTTCTCAGTCCTGAAGATATGCAAGAGGCAAAGAAATCTATGAAAGAAAAGGGTATTAAAGCTGAAGATGTTAAGAATTTACCACCTATTGAAGAAATACATGGTCTTGATAACCCGACACAGGTAGTAAAGGTAAATTATCTCTACAGATTTGATGAAGTTGATATTCCTCGTAATAAGTCTCCTAGCCAATGCTTGGATGAGTTTGATAATTTTATTGTTAAACAAGAAAACTCTAATGCTTATGTTGGTAGACAATTGAAACGTAATGCTTATATGATTGAACACTTGAGTGATTATATGTCTAGAGTTAAAGGTGAACTTAAACTTATTAGTAAACATGCTTCTATGGTTACCACTCAAGTAGAACAAGTACTTAAGGCTCAGAATGATTTGCTCAATGAATTAAATAATAAGAAAAATGATAATGGTGTTAGAGTTGTGACTAGAGGGGGTAAAATGACTCAGGAACCTTTGTATCCTGAGGGCCACCCTAAGAGAATTGAGCAAGATTCTCAGAGAACTAATGTTGATGCACCTAGTTCTTCTAGGAAGAAGAAAAAGAAAATTGATAGAACTTTGCATGCTTCTAGTGAACCTATTGTTGACACACCTGAGAATCCCAATGATATTTCTATTTCCGATGCTGAAACACAATCTGGTAATGAACATGAACCTAGTGATAATGTTAATAATGATGTTCAAGTTGATGCTCAACCTAGCAATAACAATGATGTAGAGATTGAACCTGTTGTTGCTCTTGATAACCCACAATCAAAGAATCAACATTATGATAAGAGAGACTTTGTTGCTATGAAGCACAGTAAAGAAAAAGAACCATGGGTTCAAAAACCCATGCCTTTTCCTCCTAAACCATCCAAGAAAAAGGATGATGAGGATTTTGAGCGCTTTGCTGAAATGATTAGACCTATCTTTTTGCGCATGCGTTTGACTAATATGCTTAAAATGAACCCTTATGCTAAGTACATGAAGGATATTGTTACTAATAAAAGAAAGATTTCGGAAGCTGAAATTTCCACCATGCTTGCTAATTACACTTTTAAAGGTGGAATACCAAAGAAACTAGGAGATCTCGGAGTACCAACTATACGAGGCTCCATTAAGAGAAACTATGTTAAGACTGCTTTATGTGATCTTGGAGCCGGTGTTAGTGTTATGCCTCTATCTTTATATCATAGGATTGATTTGAATAAGTTGACACCTACTGAAATATCTTTGCAAATGGCCAATAAATCAACTGCTATACCTGTCGGTATTTGTGAGGATGTGCCTGTTGTGATTGCAAACGTTGCTATTTTAACGGACTTTGTTATTCTTAATATTCTCGAGGGTGATATGTCTATTATTCTTGGTAGACCCTTTTTGAATACTGCAAGGGCCGTTATTGATTGCAACAAAGGCAATGTCACTTTTCATGTTAATGGTAATGAGCATATGGTACACTTTCCGAGGAAACAACCTCAAGTCCACAGTATTAATTCTATTGGAAAAATTTCAACTATTATTATTGGAGGTTTTGAATTTCCTCTTCCTACTGTCAAGAAGAAATATGATGTTCTTATTGTTGGGGATGTCAATATCCCCGTTGAGGTAACCTAGTGTTATTCGAAAATTCTTCGGTTTCATGCAATTCAGAAAGAGTTTGTTAACAAGACTTGATCAACCATGTTATTGGATTCCTTTTGATGAGCATGAGATGGATGAAGTTAGAAAGCACAACTCTCAGCACCCTCTTTTTACTTTCTATTATTTAGTTTAAATAAAGAAAAAATAGTATTTTCTTTCTATTTTCTGAATTATCCTTTGTAACATCCCAAATTTCCAATTTGGAATGTTATGCATTAGATCATCATTGCATATCATATTTTATTGCATTTTGGTTCGATCCTAGAAATTCTAGGCAACTTAAGGACCCACGGAGAGAGTTAGGGATTTCGTTGTTTTCATAATTGAGTTTTCTCAAATTTTTAAAAGAGGATCGTTTGATTTTAATTATTTTCTCTTCAAATATTTCTTTTATAAAAATAAAAGGGAGGCGATAAAATGAATTTCCCAAAATAAAGAAATATTGGAGATTTAATATTAAAATCAAATAAGATTTTATTCAGAGTTTTATTGCTATTTTATTTGAATTAGGAAAAAATATGTGTTTTTCAAAATTGCATTATAGGCCCAAATAAATGTTCACCTTGTCCGGCATATTTTTAGAGGATGGAGAAAATTATTTTAGGATTTTTGGAGTCCGTCTAGTATTTCTTTTCTTTCTTTTTCTGCATGTTGGAATTTTTTTTAAAAGGGGGAAACCGACTCCGGGCCATAACCGACCAGGACTCCGCCCGGCCGGCCTTTAGAGCCCGAGGAGCCGAGTCGCCACAGCCCACGTCGCCCCAAACCCTAGCACATCTCCCGCCGCGAGCCGCCGCTTCGCCTCCCGCCGCCGCCGCCTCGCTGACCCGCCGGAGGTAGCCGCCGGTTTTCGCGAGAAAACCGATAGGTTTTTTTCTTGAAACCCTAGATCTCGTTTTTTTCTATTAGATCGGTTTTTTCCGGTTCGGTTAAATAGCGAACGTTCGTCCGTACATTCGTTTTAACGAATGGATTTTGCACGTTAGTCACAGACAGCGAATGTTCGTTCGTTAGCCTGTTCGTCAGTTTTTCTTTTTCTCAGGTTTTTCGCGATTATTTTCGATCGCGATTTCTGATCCGATTTTCATTTTAGTTTATCTTTTCCCTTGTTAGTCGGAATCAGGCGATTCAAGCGCCTAGATCTTCGTCTCGAAGCCCTCTTTCTGTTTAACCAACTTAAACAAGATTTTTAAATAGTAAAGTTTGACTTTAGTTCAGATTAGTAATCGGATCTTGTTTCTTTCGAAGTTTGAGTTTCGTTGCTTCGTTTGGTTTGATTCTTTTTGCAAACCGGAGTTCTTAAGTTGAACTCTCTGGTTAGATCTCTTATTTGAGTTTTACCTGTGCTTCTAGTTGAGTGCTTATTGTATGCTTGTTTGTTTGCGATAGAGTACCCGGAGTGTGAAGCGTGCTACTACGAGTCTCTAGGTTTTGCGAATCATCAGCAAGGCAAGTAACACTTTGATCATACCTCTTTACTACCCAGTTTTATTGCATTAGATCAATCCTCAAACACTTGCATGATTAGGATCTGTTTAAATTGTGGGTTTTGGGAAGTAGTTGAGGTAGTACCTATGCACCTGTTTATTTTCAAACCCTGGGGGTTACTTCTATGTTGCTTATATTGCTATGCTATGCTTGTAGACGTGGATTGGGTTTGAGAGTATTCATGACAGATGTGAGCTTGTTAATTAATGGTTCAACTTAAGGTGGCAACTTGAATACACATCTGGTTGGATTGCTTATGGACACCTGGAGTACCCAGTGTTGTCCTAGGATATCTCGGAGGACCCGTGTGATCATCCTACGGCCCGCCACCCAGGCTCAAAGGGATCATAAGATTTTTCATGCTAGAAACTTCCGTGTGCAGCCACAAGCTATTATGGGCTCTAGCATAGTTGAGTAAGTCGCATGAAGCTCTTGAAGAGGTAGACTAGCAGATGTAGTGGGTTGTAGGTGGTATAGTCTACCCAGAGTAGAGAGTTAATGCTTCAGAAAGACTATGTATCGGATCTCCGACCATGGATGTATTCAAGTCTTGTGGGGAAAAGTGTGCAAAACCTCTGCAGAGTGTATAAACTAATCATGGTTAGCCGTGTCCTCGGTTATGGACATCTTGAGTATCTGGTTCTTGGATTATCATGATTGATCTCATCACTCTTAATTTAACTTGATTGGGTTTAATGATGATGTTTAATTGGGATTGAGTTGGAGGAACCATCTCAATGTTTAACAACTACCATGATAGTTAAATAAAATTTATTCCTTTGTTGTAGGGAAAAAATGGCTTTTCGCAAAACTATTTAACCATACAGCCTCCACCAGCCAAATATGCATGTAGTGATAGCATTTATTCTGTTCATTACTCTTGTGTTACTTAGCCAGCATATTCCATGTGCTGACCCGTTTCAGGCTGCAACGTTCATGTTGTAGACTTTTCAGACGACGAGTAAGGAGCCATAGGTTGTTGTCTTTCACTCAGTGATGTCGTTGGAGTTGATGGACTCACTTTATCTTCTAAGCCTTCCGTTGTTATCGTATTAGATGGCCTTAAGCCATATTTATTGATTTAAGTTCTCTTTTGAGACATTCGATGTAATAAGTGTGTGATTGCTACTCTGTTATAAATCCTCAAGTACTATGTGTGTCAGCATTACCGATCCAGGGATGACACTGATGCACATAGATCAGACTGTCTGAGGTCTGGTCGCTACAAGATGGTATCAGAGCACACACTGACTGTAGGACACGACCACTAAGCTAAAACCCTAGATCACTACTCTCTTATCATTTCTAACTCCTCTCCATTTTCTACTCTCTAGGATGGCGGATGCGAGAAACAAGTTTGCACAACCAGATGAAGACACACCCTTTGGACGACACTTGAAGGAAGTCGCTAAGTACCTGAACATTGGAATACCAAGCTTCATTGGGACCTACAACGCCACTTTACCAGAAGAGGAGCACTGGATGATCCAAGTTCAAATCCCAGGAAGGATGTTCATGCCGGTCACCGAGCCCATAGAGTTTTCCTTTGACGCACCCACCTGGAGTCTAGGCAAGAGCATGGCAGCCCACATCACCATGGGATGCATTGGAGAAGTTTACCACGAGGATCTTAAGGATACTATCTATCAGATTTGTGGGCGCCGAGATGATCAATGGAAGATGATCAGCACCAGGAAGGATAGATCAATTGCCGCTTTCATCCAAGAGTTAAACCAGCACATTCGTCGCCAGGAGAACCAGATGTGCGCAGGCATGATAGATCTGAAGAAGGCAATGACAAGGATCACGAAGCTTGAAGAGTAACTCAAGGCTACTCGCGAAGATTATGAGGAGGAAATTGTCGTACTATTGGAGAAGAATGACGATCTAACAAGGAAGCTAGGAGTGTTCATGGGAGACCCCGCGCCAGGAGGAGAAGATGACAATTCCACTTGCCCGGAGAACTACATCATCATCGACGACACTGACTCGAACCCTGACGATAGTGATGATGACTTTGTTGATGAAGCTGGAGTAGATATTATGGAGTCTTCCACCAATCAATTTTTTCTAGTCGACCACCATAACAGTAGTAGTATTCCCCCATGTATATAGTATAGTCCGAGCACTTTTGTAACGATAGTTAGACCGATTGTATGCCCTTGTTTGAATTGATTGAAGTGATATGATTGTGTTTGTCTCATGTGCATATGGGTAGTGTTTTCCCCCTAGACCCCATTCTACTCTGTTTTCTCATCTTTTCTAAACCCATCAGATGCCTCTGAGACGTGACAATGGATTTGCTTTCCCACCGGAGCTCACCCAGTTGATCCAGCAGTAGAATGCTTTGATGCAGATACTAGTCCAGAATCAGAATCAAGGGAACAACAACAATAACAACAACCCGCCACCACCACCTATTGATCACTTAGCCCGATTTCTAAGGCTGAATCCGCCAGTGTTCTCCAGTAGCACCGAGTTGATAGTTGCAGATGATTGGCTCCGCAAGATTGGAAGGGAGTTGACCACTGCAGGATGCACATATGCGGAAAGAGTGGTTTTGCCTCACATCAGCTTGATGGACCCGCAGCAGCATGGTGGGAGAATTACTCTGTCACCTATCCCATCGACACTGTTACGTGGGACCAGTTTCAGCACGCCTTTCGCACAGCCCATGTATCAGCAGGAGCTATGGCCATGAAGCGTGAGTTTCGCAACTTACGCCAAGGAGGACGCACCGTTGGCCAGTATGTGGATGTCTTTAGCAAGCTAGCACGTTATGCCTCTGATGACGTTGCTACGGATGCAACTAAACAGGAGAAGTTTCTGGAAGGACTGAATGATGAGTTGAGCATGCAGTTGATGGTAGCAACTTTTAATAACTACCAACAGTTGGTAGATAGAGCTCTCATGATTGAAGGGAAGCAGCAGCAGATTGACAACCGTAAGAGGAAGTATGGACATGGGAAGTATAATTCTGGAGCTCAGCAGAAACCCCGTTTTACCCCCAAACTCGGGAGGACCCCTTCAACATAACCATGGAGGTCACAACCACAATGGAGGGATTGCGCACAACCATAGTGGCCCCAGGAATGCAAATGGTAATGGAGGAAGCAATTGCCAGAACCGTACCAACCCCGCAACGCCCGCCAAGAAGGATCTAAGTCACATTACTTGTTTCAAGTGCGGGAAAAATGGACATTATGCCACAGAATGTTCTGAAGCAAACAATGGAAATGGCAATGGAAGCTCTGGGAAGAAGCCCAACCCTTTCAACAAGGGACAAGTGAACCACGTTAGCGTGGAGGAGATTTAAGCGCAACCCAATGCAGTAATAGGTAAGTTTATGATTAATTCATTTACTGCAATCGTTCTTTTTGATACTGGTGCATCGCATTCATACATATCAAGGGGATTTGTGAATAAGTTTAAACTGCCAACCCAAACCCTTAGGACACACATGATAGTAACCTCGCCAGGAGCAGAGTATATGGCTAACCTTTGGTGTGATCGGTTACCATTATGGATTGGTAACTACCTGTTTCCTTCAGACCTAATTGTATTGGAGTCACAAGGACTGGATGTAATATTAGGCATGGATTGGTTATCGAAGTATGAAGGGAACATTGACTGCGCCAGTAAGTCAATTTTGCTTACCACCCCAGAAGGAAGAAGGATCAAGTATGTATCCCGACATGTGCCGAATAGGACTCAAGTGAATTCCTTATCAGGAGTTGTACAGGAGGAAGTACCAGTGGTGAAGGATTTCCCGGATGTATTTCCAGAAGGGTTGCCAGGCATGCCACCAGATAGAGACATTGAGTTTTTGATCGAACTGTTGCCAGGCATAGGGCCAATATCTAAGAGACCGTACCGGATGCCCGCAAAGGATTTAGAGGAAATTAAGAAGCAGATTAAGGAGTTACTAGATAAAGGATATATCCGCCCAAGCTCGTCACCTTGGGGATCACCAGTGCTTCTAGTGGAGAAGAAGGATGGATCACTGAGGATGGTTGTTGACTATCATGGATTGAATGAGGTGACGATCAAGAACAAGTACCCACTGTCGATGATAAATGATTTGTTTGACCAACTGCAAGGAGCTAAGGTGTTTTTCAAGATCGACCTGCGGTCAGGGTACCAGCAGCTGAAGATTCGAGAGCAGGATATACCTAAGGCAGCTTTTACCACAAGGTACGGGCTGTATGAATATACCGTTATGTCATTTGGCCTGACTCACGCACCTGCCTATTTCATGAACAAGGTGTTTATGGAGTTTTTGGATAACATTGTCGTGGTATTCATTGATGATATTCTGGTCTACTCGAAGAATGAAGAGGAACATAAGGAGCATTTGCGTTTGGTACTTGGGAAGCTCTGAGAACACCAGTTATATGCCAAGTTCAGCAAGTGTGAGTTTTGGTTGAAGGAAGTTGGATTCCTTGGACATGTTATATCCGGAGAAGGAATAGCAGTAGACCCTACCAAGGTTGTCACTGTGACAATTTGGGAAGCACCCACGTCAGTTGGAGAGATCCGGAGTTTTCTTGGACTCGCAGGATACTACCGGAGGTTCATTGAGAATTTCTCTAAGATTGCAAAGCCCATGACGAAGTTGTTGAAGAAGGACACCAAGTTCAAATGGACTGAGGAATGTGAGGCCAGTTTTCAGGAGTTGAAGTAACGCTTGGTTACAGCTCCAGTGTTGACTCTTCCAGATCAACGCAAGGATTACCAGGTGTATTGCGACGCTTCTCATCGAGGACTTGGAGCAGTGCTTATGTAGGAGGGAAGAGTTGTATCATATGCCTCACGACAGCTTAAACCCCATGAGTTGAATTATGCTACCCATGATTTGGAGTTAGCAGCCGTTGTGCATGCGTTGAAGACGTGGAGACATTTTCTCATTGGGAACCATTGTGAGGTGTACACGAATCACAAGAGTTTGAAGTATATCTTCACGCAGAAGGAGTTGTATCTCAGACAGAGGAGATGGTTGGAGCTCATTAAGGATTATGATATGAAGTTGCATTATCATCCAGGAAAGGCTAACGTAGTAGCCGATGCGTTGAGCCGCAAGAGCCATGTCAATACACTCATGACCGGAGAGTTACCCAAGGAGTTAGCGGAGGATCTAAGTGAGCTATGTTTGGAAATAATTCCGAGAGGTTATGTAGCAGCATTGGAGATTCAGTCTACCTTGATGAATAAGATCAGGGAAGCCCAGAAGACAAACAAGGAGATTGTTGAGATAAAGGAAAGAATGAGCAAAGGAAAAGCTAAGGGATTTCGTGAGGATGAGCACGATACCCTATGGTTTGAGGATCGCGTTTATGTGCCTAATGATCCGGAGATCAGGAAGTTGATTCTTCAAGAGGCCCACGATTCGCCATATTCGATTCACCCAGGAAATACCAAGATGTATCTGGATTTGAAGGATAGTTTCTGGTGGACCAGAATGAAGAAGGATATTGCGGAGTATGTAGCAGTTTGTGATGTATGTCATAGAGTGAAGGCAGAACATCAGAAGCCAGCGGGATTGTTACAGCCATTGCCGATACCCTAATGGAAGTGGGATAAACTAGGCATGGACTTTATCACGGGATTACCCAGGACTCGTTCAGGCTATGACTCGATATGGGTTGTAGTTGATCATTTGACGAAGGTAGCTCATTTCATCCCAGTGAAGACCACTTACACCAGTGCTAAGTTGGCAAAGATATACATGACCAAGATCGTATGTCTGCATGGAGTTCCAAGGACCATTGTATCAGATAGAGGAACCCAGTTTACCTCAAAGTTTTGGAATCAGTTGCATGAAACTTTGGGAACCAGGCTAGAGTTCAGTACAGCTTTTCACCCGCACACAGATGGACAGACTGAGAGAGTCAATCAGATTTTCGAGGACATGTTGAGAGCTTGTGCGCTAGACTATGGATCTAGTTGGGACAAAAATTTGCCTTACGCAGAGTTCTCTTACAACAACAGCTGTCAAGCCAGTTTGAAGATGGCCCCTTTTGAAGCATTGTACGGAAGGAGGTACAGGACACCATCACTATGGGACGAAGTTGGAGACCGTCAGTTATTTGGACCAGATTTGATTAAAGAGTCTGAAGAGAAGGTTAAGCTGATTCGCGATAGACTCAAGGTAGCCCAGTCCAGGCAAAAGAGTTATGCGGATTCTAAACGCAAGGAGACAGTTTACGAAGTCGGAGCCAGAGTGTATCTTCGAGTATCACCACTTCGAGGAGTGAATCGTTTTGGAGTTAAGGGAAGGTTAGCGCCACATTTTGTGGGACCATACCGTGTTTTGGAACGTATGGGAGAAGTTGCTTACAAGTTAGAATTGCCCGAAGGATTGTCAGGAGTTCATGATGTATTCCACGTTTCTCAGTTGAAGAAGTGCCACACAGAGATGGCTGATATCCCTCTGAGAGATACAGTGCCACTGGAAGCGATTCAGTTGGATAGTGACTTGACCTACGAGGAGAGACCAGTCAAGATTCTTGATTTTGCCAGCCGAGTCACACGCAACAAGGTTATCAAATTCTGTAAGGTTCAGTGGAGCCACCATACCGAGGATGAAGCAACCTAGGAACGGGAGGAAGACCTACGGAAGGATCACCCTCACCTATTTTCTAGCCAACCCGAATCTCGAGGGCGAGATTCATCTTAAGGGGGGTAGGTTTGTAACATCCCAAATTTCCAATTTGGAATGTTATGCATTAGATCATCATTGCATATCATATTTTATTGCATTTTGGTTTGATCCTAGAAATTCTACGTAACTCAAGGACCCACGGAGAGAGTTGGGGATTTCGTTATTTTCATAATTGAGTTTTCTCAAATTTTGAAAAGAGGATCGTTGGATTTTAATTATTTTCTCTTCAAATATTTATTTTATAAAAATAAAAGAGAGGGGATAAAATGACTTTCCCAAAATAAAGAAATATTGGATATTTAATATTAATATCAAATAAGATTTTATTCAGAGTTTTATTGCTATTTTATTTGAATTAGGAAAAAATATGCGTTTTTCAAAATTGCATTTTAGGCCCAAATAAATGTTCACCTTGTCCGGCATATTTTTAGAGGATGGGAAAATTTTATTTCGGAATTTTTGGAGTCCGTTTAGTATTTCTTTTCTTTCTTTTTTAGCACGTCAGAATTTAAAAAAAAGGGAAACCGACTCCGGGCCATAACCGACTGGGACTCCGCCTGGCCGGCCTTTAAAGCCCGAGGAGCCGAGCCGCCACAGCCCACGTCGCCCCAAACCCTAGCCCATCTCCCGCCGCCGCCGCCAGCGCCCGCCGCCGCCGCTTCGCCTCCCGCCGCCGCCTCGCCGACCCGCCGGAGGTAGCCGTCGGTTTTCGCGAGAAAACGGATCGGTTTTTTTCTCGAAACCCTAGATCTCATTTTTTTCTATTAGATCGGTTTTTTCCGGTTCGGTTAAATAGTGAATGTTCGTCCGTATGTTCGTTTTAACGAACGGTTTTCGCCCATTAGTCACAGACAGCGAACGTTCATTCGTTAGCTTGTTCATCAGTTTTTATTTTTCTCGGGTTTTTCGCGATTATTTTCGATCGCGATTTCTGATCCTATTTTTGTTTTTAGTTTATCTTTTCGCTTGTTAGTCGGAATCAGGCGATTCAAGCTTCTAGATCTTTGTCTCGAAGCCCTCTTTCTGTTTAACCAACTTGAACAAGATTTTGAAACAGTAAAATTTCACTTTAGTTCATATTAGTAATCGGATCTTGTTTCTTTCGCAGTTTGAGTTTCGTTGGTTCGTTTGGTTTGATTCTTTTTGCAAACCGGAGTTCTTAAGTTGAACTCTCTGGTTAGATCTCTTATTTGAGTTTTACCCATGCTTATAGTTGAGTGCTTATTGTATGCTTGTTTGTTTGCGATAGAGTACCCGGAGTGTGAAGCGTGCTACTACGAGTCTCTAGGTTTTGCGGATCATCAGCAAGTCAAGTAACACTTTGATCATACCTCTTTACTACCCAGTTTTATAGCAGACATATCATGTTGCAGACTTTTCAGACGAGGAGTAAGGTGCGCTAGGTCATTTTCCATGCACTCAGCTTTGTCGTTGGAGTTGATGGACTCACTTTATCTTCCAAGCCTTCCGCTGTTATCTTATCTAGATGGCCTTAAGCCATATTTATTGTAATAAGTTCTATTTTGAGACATTCGATGTAATAAGTGTGTGATTGCTACTCTGTTATAAATCCTTTGAGTACTGTGTGTGTCAGCATTACCGATCTAGGAATGACACTGAACACAAAGATTTGACCGTTTGAGGTCGGATCGCTATAAGATGGTATCAGAGCACACGCTGAATGTAGGACACGACCACTAAGATGAGCCATAGGTCCCTCTTATCTACTCATTTCTGACTCCTCTCCATTTTCTGACTCCTCTATTACATGACCACCAAATGAAGACACATCCTTTGGACGACACTTGAAGGAAATCATTAAGTACCTGAACATCGGAATACCAAGCTTCACCGGGACCTACACCGCCACTTTACGAGAAGAGGAGCATTGGATGATTCAATTTCAAGTTCCAGGAAGGACATTCACGCCACTCACTGAACCCATAGAGTTTTCCTTTGATGCACCAACCTGGAGTCTAGGAAAGAGCATGGAAACCCACATCGCCATGGGACGCATTGGCGAAGTTTATCACAAGGATCTCAAGGATACTATCTACCAAATATGTGGGCGTCGAGATGAGCAATGGGAGATAGTCAGCACCAGGAGGGACAGGTCCATTGCAGTTTTCATCTAGGAGCTAAACCGGCACATTCGTCGGCAGGAGAATCAGATGTGTGCAGGCATGATAGATCTGAAGAAGGCAATGACCAGGATCACAGAGCTAGAAGAGGAACTCAAGTCTACACGCGATGGATATGAGGAGGAAATGATGATACTCGTGGAGAAGAATGACGACCTGACAAGGAAGCTAGGAGTTTTTATTGGAGACCCCGTGCCAGGAGGAGAAGACGACGAACCTTAGGAAATTCGTTCTGAAGACTACATCATCATCGACGACACCGACTTCAACCCTGATGGTAGTGATGATGATTGTGAAGATGAAGCTGGAGCGGATATCATGGAATCTTCCACCGATCAAAATTTCTAGATGACCACCATATGATTAGTAGTATTTCCCCATGTATATAGTAGTAGCCGAGCACTTTTGTCATGATAGTTCTAGACCGATTGTATGCCCTTGCTTGAATTGATTTGGTGTGATATGATTGTGTTTGTCTCATGTGCATATGGGTAGTGCTTTCTCACTAGACCTCATTCTATTCTAATCTCTC
The DNA here is from genome assembly GCF_018294505.1 of Triticum aestivum. Lineage (NCBI taxonomy): Eukaryota > Viridiplantae > Streptophyta > Magnoliopsida > Poales > Poaceae > Triticum > Triticum aestivum. The sequence continues at coordinate 497,161,507 of NC_057800.1, read as the reverse complement.
CCCTCTAAACCCATCTGATGCCCCGGAGACGTGATACCGGATTTGTCTTCCCATCAGAGATCACTCAGTTGATCCAGTAGCAGAATGCCTTGATGCAGATATTAGTCCAGAACCAAGGCAACAACAACAACCCTCCACCACCACCCCTAGTGGACAACTTAGCTCGCTTTCTGAGGTTGCAGCCGCCGGTGTTTTCTAGTAGCACCGAGCCAATAGTTGCTGATGACTGGCTGCGCAGATTGGAAGGGAGTTGACCACCGCAGGTTGCACAGATGCTGAGAAGGGTTTGCTACACATCAATTGGATGGACCTGCAGCCGCATGGTGGGATAATTACATGACCACTTTCCATATAGCCAATGTCACTTGGGATCGGTTTTAGCAACCTTTTCGCATAGCCCATGTCTCAATTGGAGCTGCGAGCATGAAGAAGCGTGAGTTTCGCAACTTGCGCCAGGGAAATCGTACTGTGGCTCAGTATGTAGATGAGTTTAGTAAGATATCTCGCTATGCCCCAGATGATGTGGCCACAGATGCCGCGAAGTAGGAGAAATTTATGGAAGGGCTAAATGATGAGATGAGCATGCAGTTTATGGTGGCAACATTTAACAACTATCAGGAGCTGGTAGACAAGGCTCTTATGATTGAAGAGAAGCAGCAGCAGATAGAGAGCCACAAAAGGAAGTATGGACAAGGGAAGTACAATTCTAGAGCTCAGCAGAAGCCCCATTTCACCCCGAACTCGGGAGGATTTACCCATAACCATGGAGGCCATACCCACAATGGAGGAAGTTCGCATAACCACAGTGGCCCCAAGAATGGGAACGGGAACGGAGCAGGCAGCAATCCGAACCGCTCTAATCCATCCACACCCGCCAAGAAGGACCTAAGTCACCAAAGACCCGCAAAAAAGAAGGACCTAAGTCACATTACTTGTTTCAAGTGCGGGAAGACTAGACACTATGCCATTGAGTGCCCTGAAGTGAAGAATGAGAATGGCAATGGAAGCTCTGGGAAGAAGCCCAACCCTTTCAACAGGGGACAAGTGAACCACGTGAACATGGTCGAGGTTGAAGAGCAGTCTGATGCAGTTGTCGGTAAGTTTTTGATTAAGTCATTTACTGCAATTGTTCTCTTTGATACTGGTGCATCGCATTCATACATTTCAAGGGGATTCGTGGATAAATATAAGTTGCCCACTAAAGTATTTAGGACACCTATGTTAGTAAGCTCACCAGGAGCGGAGTATATGGCAAGTAAAGGAAGTTTTCGGATGCCATTGACCATTGGAAGCCATGTTTTCCCCTCAGACCTGATAATTTTGGAGTCACAAGGATTGGATGTGATACTAGGAATGGATTGGCTATCGATGTATGGGGGAAACATCGATTGCGCCAGTAAGTCGATTTTACTCACCACCCCGAAGGAAAAAAGGATCAGGTACGTATCCAGGCATGCACCGAAGAGGACCCAAGTAAATTCTCTCTTGGGAGTTGTTCAAGAAGAAGTACTTGTAGTGAAGGATTACCCAGATGTATTCCAGAGGAGCTACCAGGAATGCCGCCAGATCGAGACATTGAGTTTTTGATAGAGTTATTGCCAGGCACCGGACCAATATCAAAGAGACCATACCGGATGCCGGCAAATGATTTGGAGGAGATTAAGAAGCAGATTAAGGAATTATTGGAGAAAGGTTACATTCGACGAAGCTCGACACCATGGGGAGCCCCAGTGCTCTTGGTTGAAAAGACGGCTGGATCGTTGAGAATGGTTGTTGATTATCATGCATTGAACAAAGTGACGATCAAGAACAAGTACCCACTGTCGATGATCAATGATTTATTTGGACAGCTGCAAGGAGCTAAAGTATTCTCCAAGATCGATCTGCGATCAGGATACCACCAGCTAAAGATTCGAGAATAGGATATACCTAAGACAGCCTTCACCACAAGGTATGGGCTATATGAGTATACGGTTATGTCATTTGGATTGACTAACGCCCCTGCCTATTTCATGAGTATGATGAACAAGGTGTTCATGGAGTTCTTGGATAAGTTTTTCATGGTGTTCATTGATGATATCTTGGTGTACTCGAAGAATGACGAGGAGCACAAGGAGCATTTGCGTTTAGTTCTCGAGAAGCTCAGGGAACATCAGTTATACGCCAAGTTCATCAAGTATGAGTTTTGGCTGAAGGAAGTAGGATTTCTCGGACATGTTATATCAGGAGAAGGTATAGCAATGGATCCCACCAAGGTGCAGTCTGTTACCGATTGGCTAGAACCCACCTCAGTTGGGGAGATCCACAGTTTTCTTGGACTCGCAGGATATTATTAGAGATTCATTGAGAACTTTTCTAAGATTGCGAAGCCTATGACGGAGTTGCTGAAGAAGGACACTAAGTTTAAATGGACAGATGAATGTGAGGCAAGTTTTCAGGAGTTGAAGAAACGTTTGGTTACAGCCCCAGTGCTGATTCTGCTGGATATACGCAAAGATTTCCAAGTGTATTGTGACGCTTCTCGCTTAGGACTTGGAGGTGTACTTATGCAGGACGGAAAAGTTGTTTCATATGCCTCACGTCAACTTCGACCGCATGAGTTAAATTATGCCACGCATGATTTGGAGTTAGCAGCTGTAGTGCATGCGCTCAAGACCTGGAGACATTTTCTTATTGGAAATCATTGTGATGTGTACACGGATTATAAGAGTTTGAAGTACATTTTCACACAGAAGGAGTTGAATCTCAGGCAAAGGAGATGGTTGGAGCTTATAAAATATTATGATATGAAGTTGCACTATCATCCAGGCAAGGCCCATGACGTAGCAGACGCTTTGAGCTGGAAGAGTTATGCCAATACCCTCGTAAGCGGAGGATTACCAAAGGAGTTGGCCGAAGATCTCAGGGAGCTTTGTTTGGAGATAGTCCCTAGAGGTTTTGTTGCAGCATTGGAAATTCAGTCAACATTATTGGGAAAGATTCGAGAAGCTCAGAAGGATGATAAGGAAATTGCCGAGATAAAGGAGAGAATGAGCAAAGGAAAAGCCAAAGGTTTTCGGGAGGATGAGCATGACACCTTGTGGTTTGAGGACCGTGTTTATGTGCCCAATAATGCAGAGATCAGAAAGCTGATACTTCAGGAAGCTCATGACTCGCCCTACTCAATACACCCCAGAAAAACCAAGATGTATTTGGATTTGAAGGAGCGTTTATGGTGGACTGGAATGAAGAAAGATATTGCCGAGTATGTGGTCGTATGTGATGTATGTCAGAAAGTGAAGGCAGAACATCAGAAGCCAGCAGGATTACTGCAGCCTATGCCAATACCCGAATGGAAGTGGGACAAGCTTGGCATGGATTTCATCACCGGATTGCCCAGGACCCGATAGGTATATGATTCTATTTGGGTAGTAGTGGATCGTTTGACCAAAGTTGCTCACTTTATCCCAGTGAAGACCACCTATACAAGTGCAAAGTTGGCCAAGATATATATGACCAGGATCGTATGTCTGCACGGAGTTCCGAGGACCATCGTATCAGATAGAGGAACGCAGTTTACTTCAAATTTTGGCACCAGCTACACCATACTTTGGGTACCAGGCTAGAGTTCAGTACAGCTTTTCATCCACAGACAGATGGACAGACCGGGAGAGTCAATAAGATTCTGGAGGACATGTTGAGAGCTTGTGCACTAGATTATGGATCTAGTTGGGACGACAATTTACCCTACGCGGAGTTCTCATACAACAATAGCTACCCGGCCAGTTTGAAGATGGCACCTTTCGAAGCTTTGTATGGAAGGAGGTGCAGGACACCGTTGATGTGGGATGAAGTTGGAGACCGTCAGTTGTTTGGACCGGATTTGATTAAAGAGTCAGAAGAGAATGTTAAGCTGATTCGAGATAGACTGAAGGTAGCTCAGTCTAGGCAGAAGAGTTATGTAGACTCAAAACGCAAGGAGGTAGTCTATGAAATCGGAGACAGAGCATATCTTCGTGTGTCACCACTGCGAGGAGTTAAACGCTTTGGAGTAAAGGGAAAGTTAGCCCCCAGATTTGTAGGACCATACCGAGTTTTAGAACGTATGGGAGAGGTGGCCTACAAGTTGGAGTTACCTGAAGGACTGTCAGGAGTTCATGATGCGTTTCACGTTTCCCAATTAAAGAAGCGCCATGCTGAAATGGCCGATATCCCTCTGAGAGATACAGTGCCCCTGGAAGCAATTTAGTTGGATAGTGATCTGACCTATGAGGAGAAACCCGTCAAGATTCTCGAGTTTGCTAGCCGAGTTACGCGCAGCATGGTTATCAAGTTTTGCAAAGTTCAGTGGATCCACCATACCGAGGATGAAGCCACCTGGGAACGAGAAGATGATCTACGGAAAGACCACCCACACCTATTTTCTAGCCAACCCGAATCTCGAGGGCGAGGTTCATCTTAAGGAGGGTAGGTTTGTAACATCCCAAATTTTCAATTTAGAATGTTATAAATAGGTCATTCATGCATATCATATTTTATTGCATTTTGTTTTGCGATCCTAGAAAATCCTAAGCAACTCAAGGACCCGCGAAGAGAGTTGGGGATTTCATGATTTTCATATTTGACTTTTTTCAAATATTGAAACAAGGATAGTTTTGGTTTTAATTATTTTTTCCCTTCGAAAATATTTCATATTAAAATATATGAGAGGAGATAATATGACTTCTCCAAAATAAAAGAAATATTGGAGGGAAAATGTTAAAATCAAATAAACAATTTTATTTGGATTTTATTGCTATTTTATTTTGAATTAGGAAAAATATGTGTTTTTAAAATTTCATTAGAGGCCTAAATAAATGTTCACTTTGTCCGCAATATTATTAGAGGACCATGAAAATTTATTTCAGGATTTTTGGACTCCGTTTAGTATTTCTTTTGTTAGTTTTACCGCATCAGTATTATTTAAAAAAGAGTTAATTGACCTATCGGGCCGTGCCCGAGCCGGACTCGTCCGAGCTCAGGCTTTATAAGCCCAAGCCCTGTCGCCCCTCCCCCAAGCCGCCACCTCCCCCCCCCCTCATTAAAATCTGACCCGGGGCCCCTGGAGCCCCAAGCCGGAGCCGGAGCCGCCTGCCTCGCCTCGCCGCCGCCTCCTGAGCGCCGCCGCCGCTGCCCGCGCCGCCCCACTCCGCTCCGCCACCGCGCTTCCTCCCGCGTTGCCGCCACCGTGCACGCCGCGCTGCCTGCCGCGCCACCGCCCGCCGCCTCGCCGGAGTTCGCGCCACCGGTTTTCTTCGCCGGTTTTCGTCAGTTTTGTTTTCGGTAAAAATCCTAGATCAGTTTTATTTTAGATCGGTTTTTGTTCGGTTTTCTTCAGTTTAGTTAAATTGCGGATGTTCGTCCGAACAGTCGTTTTAACGAACGTTGTTCGTCAGTTAGCCGCAGATAGCTAACCTTCGTTCGTTAGCCTGTTCGTCTCGTTTTATTTTCCAGGGTTTTTCCGCGATTATTTTCGATCATGATTTCTGCCCTGATCTTCGTTTTAGCTTATCTTTTTGCTCGTTTATCCAAATCAGGTAAAACAAGAGCCTAGATCTTCGTCTCTAAGCCCTCTTTCTGTTTAAGCAACTTGAACAAGATTTTGGTACTATAAAATTTGACTTTACTCCACATTAGTAAACGGATCTTGTTTCTTTCGTAGTTTGAGTTTCATTGCTCTGTTTGATTTGATTCTTTTTGCAAACCGGAGTTCTTCAGTTGAACTTTCTAGTTATATCTTATTATTTGAGTTTTATGCATGCATATTTGCTTGAGTGCTTATGTATGCTATTGTTTGTTTGCGATAGAATTTCCGGAGTGTGAAGCGTGCTACTACGAGTCACTAGGTTTTGCGGATCGTCAGCAAGGCAAGTAACACATTGATCATACTCTTTTCATAACCAGTTTTTATGCATTAGTTAAAATCCCCAAACACTGCATGATTAGGATGTGTTTAACTTGTGGGTATTGGGAAGTAGACGATGAGGTAGAACCTATTATCTGTTTTATTATCAAGTTACTTCTACGTAATGCTTATATTGCCATGCTATGCTCGTAGACGTGGTTTGGGTTTGAGTGTATCCATGACAGATGTGAGTTGTTAATTAATGGTTCAACTTAAGGTGGCAACTTTAATACACATCTGGATGGATTGCTTGTGGGCACCTGGAGAATCCAGTGTTGCCCTAGGATATCCCAGAGTACCCGTGTGATCATCCTACGGTACGCCACTCAGGCTCAAAGGGATCATAAGATTATTCATGCTAGAAACTTACGTGTGCAGCCACAAGCCATTATGGACTCTGGCATAGTTGAGTATGTTGTGTGACCTCTTTCATTGGTAGGCTAGCAGATGTAGAGGGAAAGTAGGTATAACTGTCTACCCAGAGTAAAGAGTTAATGCTTCTGAAAGGCTGTGTCTCAGTCATCCGTTTCTCAAACACCATGTAGTGCGAGAAATCCAATGGAGGAGATCGAGTCTTGTGGGGAAAAGTGTGCAAACCTCTGCAGAGTGTACAAACTAATCATGATTAGCCGTGTCCCCGGTTATGGACAACTTGAGTATCTGGTACTTGAATTATTGGTTTGATCTCATCACTCTAAATTAATTTGTTGGGTTGCTAATGTACACTTTTTAATTGGGATTGAGATGGGGGTACCATTCTCGATGTTTCAACCACAATGATAGTTAAATAAAATATATTCCTTTGTTGTAGGGGAAATTTGGCTTTTTTGCAAAAATATTATAACCATAGAGCCTCCACCAGCCATATATGCATATAGTGATAGCATTTATCTGTTCATTGCTCTACTGTGTTATATTGCCAGCATATTCCATGTGCTGACCCGTTTTCAGGCTGCAACATATCATGTTGCAGACTTTTCAGACAAGGAGTAAGGTGCGCTATGTTGTTTGTCATGCACTCAGCTTTGCCGTTGGAGTTGATGGACTCACTTTATCTTCCAAACCTTCCGTCGTTATCTTATCTAGATGGCCTTAAGCCATATTTATTGTAATAAATTCTCTTTTGAAACATTCGATGTAATAAGTGTGTGATTGCTACTTTGTTATAAATCCTTCGAGTACTGTGTGTGTCAGCATTATTGATCTAGGGATGACACTGAACATAGAGAGATTTGACCGTCTGAGGTCGGATCACTACAGTTAACCCCGAAGTGACAATAATCGGGATACTTACCGGTGATGACTGTAGTTTGAGGAGTTCGTGTATTCACTATGTGTTAATGCTTTGGTCCGATACTCTATTAAAAGGAGGCCTTAATATCCCTTAGTTTCCAATAGGACCCCGCTGCCACGGGAGGGTAGGACAAAAGATGTCATGCAAGTTCTTTTCCATAAGCACGTATGACTATATTTGGAATACATGCCTACATTACATTGATGAACTGGAGCTAGTTCTGTGTCACCCTATGTTATAACTGTTGCATGATTGATCGCACCCGACATAATTCTCCATCACCGATCCAATGCCTACGAGCTTTTCCTATATTGTTCTTCGCTTATTTACTGTTCCGTTGCTACTGTTACAATCATTATAAAACCAAAAAATATTACTTTTGCTACCGCTACCACTATTATCATATTACTTTGCTACTAAATACTTTGCTACAGATATTAAGTTCCCAGGTGTGGTTGAATTGACAACTCAGCTGCTAATACTTGAGAATATTCTTTGGCTCCCCTTGTGTCGAATCAATAAATTTGGGTTGAATACTCTACCCTCGAAAACTGTTGTGATCCCTATACTTGTCGGTTATCATGGTGCCTGCACCGAGTAGAGAAGAAGTTAATGATGATGATCATGAAACTTCAGATCAAGTTGCTACTGAACTTTGTAGGTCCACAAGGACATGTTCCGCACCAGAGTGGTACGACAACCCTGTCCTGGAAATCATGTTGCTAGACAATGGTGAACCTTCGAACTATGAAGAAGCAATGGCGGGCCCGGATTCCAACAAATGGCTTGAAGCCATGAAATCCGAGATAGGATCCATGTATGAAAACAAAGTATGGACTTTGACATACTTGCCAGATGATCGGCAAGCCATAGAGAATAAATGGATCTTTAAGAAGAAGACTGACGCAGATGGTAATGTGACCATTTATAAGGCTCAGCTTGTCGCTAAGGGTTACCGATAAGTTCAAGGGGTTGACTACGATGAGACCTTCTCACCCATAGTGAAGCTGAAGTTCGTCTGAATCATGTTAGCAATTGCCGCATTCTATGATTATGATATATGGCAAATGGACGTCAAACGGCATTCCTTAATGGTTTCCTTAAGGAAGAATTATATATGATGCAGCTGGAAGGTTTTGTCGATCCTAAAAATGCTGACAAGGTATGCAAGCTCAAACGCTCCATCTATGGGCTGGTGCAAGCATCTCAGAGTTGGAACATTAGCTTTGATGAAATGATCAAAGCGTTTGGGTTTATGCAGACTTATGAAGAAGCCTGTGTTTACAAGAAAGAGAGTGGGAGCTTTGTAGCATTTCTCATATTATATGTGGATGACATACTATTGATGGGAAATGATATAGAACTTTTGGAAAGCATAAAGGCCTACTTGAATAAGTGTTTTTCAATGAAGGACCTTGGAGAAGCAGCTTACATATTAGGCATCAAGATCTATAGAGATAGATCGAGACGCCTCATTGGTCTTTCACAAAGCACATACGTTGACAAGATATTGAAGAAGTTCAATATGGATCAGTCCGAGAAAGGGTTCTTGCCTGTATTGCAAGGTGTGAAATTGAGCACGGCTCAATGTCCGACCTCGGCAGAAGATAGAGAAAAGATGAGTGTCATCCCCTATGCCTTAGCCATAGGGTCTATTATGTATGCCATGCTGTGTACCAGACCTGATGTGAACCTTGCCGTAAGTTTGGTAGGGAGGTACCAAAGTGATCCCGGCATGGAACACTGGACAATGGTCAAGAATATCATGAAGTACCTGAAAAGGACTAAGGATATGTTTCTCGTTCATGGAGGTGATGAAGAGCTCATCGTAAAGGGTTACGTCGATGCTAGCTTCAACACAGAACTGGATGACTCCAAGTCACAAACCAGATACGTGTATATTTTGAATGGTGGGGCAGTCAGTTGGTGCACTTGCAAGCAAAGCATCGTGGCAGAATCTACATGTGAACCGGAGTACATAGCTGCCTCGGAGGCAGCACAGGAAGCAGTCTGGATGAAGGAGTTCATTGCTACCTCTTGAGCATGTTTTGGTTTTTCCTTGAAGAGGAAAGGGTGATGCAGCAAAGTAGCATAAGTATTTCCCTCGGTTTTTTAGAACCAAGGTATCAATCCAGTAGGAGACTACACGCAAATCGCCTAGTACCTGCACAAACAAATAAGAACCTTGCAACCAACGCGATAAAGGGGTAGTCAATCCCTTCACGACCACTTGCAAAAGTGAGATCTGATAAAGATAATAAGATAAATATTTTTCGTATTTTTGTTGTATAGATTGGAAAATAAAGATTGCAAAATAAATAGTAAACTAGAATTGTAGATCAGAAACTTATATGATGTAAACTAGACCCGAGGGCCATAGGTTTCACTAGTGGCTTCTGTCAAGATAGCATATATTAGGGTGGGTGAACAAATTACTGCCGAGCAATTGATAGAAAAGTGAATAGTTATGATGATATCTCGGCATGATCATGAACATAGGCATCACGTCCATGTCAAGTAGACCGAAACGATTCTGCATCTACTACTATTACTCCACACATCGACCGCTATCCAGCATGCATCTAGAGTATTAAGTTCATAAAAACGGAGTAATGCAATAGGCAAGATGACATGATGTAGAGGGATAAACTCAAGCAATATGATATAAACCCCACCTTTTTATCCTCGATGGCAACAATACAATACGTGCCTTGCTGCCCCTACTGTCACTGGGAAAGGACACCACAAGATTGAACCCAAAGCTAAGCACTTCTCCCATTGCAAGAAAGATCAATCTAGTAGGCCAAACCAAACTGATAATTCGAAGAGACTTGCAAAGATATCAAATCATGCATATAAGAATTCAGAGAAGAAAAAAATATTGTGCATAGATAATCTTGATCATAAACCCACAATTCATCGGATCTCGGCAAACACACCGCAAAAAGAATTACATCGAATAGATATCCAAGAACATCGAGGAGAACTTTGTATTGAGAACCAAAGAGAGAGAAGAAGCCATCTAGCTAATAACTATGGACCCGATGGTCTGTGGTAAACTACTCACACATCATCGGAGAGGCTATGGTGTTGATGTAGAAGCCCTCCGTGATCGAATCTCCCTCCGCCAGATCACCAGAAAAGGTCCCCGGATGGGATCTCACGGGTACAAAAGGTTGCGGCGGTGGAAAAGTGGTTTTGTGGCTCCCCTGGATGTTTTCAAGGTATAAGAGTATATATAGGCAAAGGAAGTAGGTCGGTGGAGCTACGAGGGGGGCGCGAGGGTGGGGGGCGCGCCGCCCTACCTCGTGGCCGCCCCGTTGCTTCCCTGACCTCCACTCCAAGTCTCCTGGATTGCGTTTGTTCCAAAAAGGATCCTCGCGAAGGTTTCGTTCCGTTTAGATTCCGTTTGATATTCCTTTTCTGTGAAACACTCAAATAGGCAAAAAAATAGCAATTTGCACTGGTCCTTCGGTTAATAGTTTAGTTCCAAAAATAATATAAAAGTGCATATTAAAGGCCTTTAAACATCCAAAATAGATAATATAATAGCATGGAACAATCAAAAATTATAAATACGTTGGAGACGTATCAAGCATCCTCAAGCTTAATTCCTGCTTGTCCTCGAGTAGGTAAATGATAAAAACAGAATTTTTGATGTGGAATGCTACCTAACATAATTTTCAATGTAATTTTCTTTATTGTGGCATGAATATTCAGATCCGAAAGATTCAAGACAAAAGTTAATATTGACATAAGAATAATAATACTTCAAGCATACTAACCAATCAATTATGGCCAAAGAAAGCTATCCCTACAAAATCATATAGTTTGGCTATGCTCTATCTTCATCACACAAAATATTTAAATCATGCACAACCCCGAAGACAAGCCAAGCAATTGTTTTATACTTTTCATATTCTCAAACTTTTTCAATCTTCACGCAATACATGAGCGTGAGCCATGGATATAGCACTATAAGTGGAATAGAATGGTGGTTGTGGAGAAGACAAAAAGGAGAAGATAGTTTCACATCAACTAGGCGTATCAACGGGCTATGGAGATGCCCATAAATAGATATCAATGTGAGTGAGTAGGGATTGTCATGCAACGGATGCACTAGAGCTATAAGTGTATGAAATCTCAAAAAGAAACTAAGTGGGTGTGCATCCAACTTGCTTGCTCACGAAGACCTAGGGCATTTTGAGGAAGCCCATCATGGAATATACAAGCCAAGTTCTATAATGAAAAATTCCCACTAGTATATGAAAGTGACAAAATAGGAGACTCTCTATCATGAAGATCATGGTGCTACTTTGAAGCACAAGTGTGGAAAAGGGATAGTAGCATTGTCCCTTCTCTCCTTTTCTCTCGTTTTTTTATTTGGGCCTTTTTCTCTTTTTTTGGCCTCTTTTTTTCGTCTGGAATCTCATCCCAACTTGTGGGGGAATCATAGTCTCCATCATCCTTTCCTCACATGGGACAATGCTCTAATAATGAAAATCATCACACTTTTATTTACTTACCACTCAAGAATTACAACTCGATACTTAGAACAAAATATGACTCTATGTGAATGCCTCCGGCAGTGTACTGGGATGTGCAATGAATCAAGAGTGGCATGTATGAAATTATGAACGGTGGCTTTGCCAAAAATATGATGTCAACTACATGATCATGCAAAGCAATATGACAATGATGAAGCGTGTCATAATAAACGGAATGGTGGAAAGTTGCATGGCAATATATCTCGGAATGGCTATGGAAATGCCATAATAGGTAGGTATGGTGGCTGTTTTAGGAAGGTATATGGTGGGTTTATGGTACCGACGAAAGTTGCGCGGTTCTAGAGAGGCTAGCAATGGTGAAAGGGTGAGAGTGTGTATAATCCATGGACTCAACATTAGTCATAAAGAACTCACATACTTATTGCAAAAATCTATTAGTTATCAAAAAAATTACTACGTGCATGCTCCTAGGGGGATAGATTGGTAGGAAAAGACCATCGCTCGTCCCCGACCGCCACTCATAAGGAAGACAATCAATAAATAAACCATGCTCCGACTTCATCACATAACGGTTCACCATACGTGCATGCTACGGGAATCACAAACTTTAACACAAGTATCTCTCAAATTCACAACTACTCAACTAGCATGACTCTAATATTACCATCTTCATATCTCAAAACAATCATCAAGTATCAAACTTCTCATAGTATTCAATGCACTTTATATGAAAGTTTTTATTATACCCATCTTGGATGCCTATCATATTAGGACTAATTTCATAACCAAAGCAAATTACCATGCTATTCTAAAAGACTCTCAAAATAATATAAGTGAAGCATGAGAGATCAGTAATTTCTATAAAATAAAACCACCACCGTGCTCTAAAAAGATATAAGTGAAGCACTAGAGCAAAATTATCTAGCTCAAAAGATATAAGTGAAGCACATAGAGTATTCTAATAAATTCCGATTCATGTGTGTCTCTCCCAAAAGGGTATGTACGGCAAGTATGATTGTGGTAAAGTAAAAAGCAAAGACTCAAATCATGCAAGACGCTCCAAGCAAAACACATATCATGTGGTGAATAAAAATATAGCCTCAAGTAAATTTACCGATAGACGAAGACGAAAGAGGGGATGCCTTTCGGGCCATCCCCAAGCTTAGGCTTTTGATTGTCCTTGAATTTTACCTTGGGGTGCCTTGGGCATCCCCAATCTTAGGCTCTTGTCACTCCTTATTTCAAACTCCATCAAATCTTTACCCAAAAACTTGAAAACTTCACAACACAAAACTCAACAGAAAATCTCATGAGCTCTGTTAGTATAAAAAAACAAACCACCACTTTAAGGTACTGTAATGAACTCATTCTTTAATATATTGGCGTTAAACCTAATTTATTACAACTTCTTTATGGTTCATACCCCCCGATACTAGCCATAGATTCATCAAAATAAGCAAACAACACACTAAAAACAGAATCTGTCAAAAACAGAGTAGTCTGTAAAAATATGTACGTTTCGAATACTTCTGTAACTCCAAAAATCCTGAGAAATTAGAATGTCCTAAATAATTTGTATATTGGTCTACTGCAGTTGGAATTGGTATTTTATCGCTCTCTGGTAAAAAAGGAAAATTACTCTCGTGAGTGCATACTTTCTGTTTTTTCAGCAAGATCAAATAACAATCACCCAAGAAGATCCTAAAGGTTTTACTTGGCACAAACATTAATTAACATAAAAACACAATCATAACAGAGGATATATGATTTATTTATTACTAAACAGGAACAAAAAGTAAAGAACAAAAATAAAATTGGGTTGCCTCCCAACAAGCGCTATCGTTTAACGCCCCTAGCTAGGCATAAAAGCAAGAATAGATCTAGGTATTGCCATCTTTGGTATGCAATCCATATGTGGATCTCATAATATATTCATAAGGTAATTTAATTTTCTTTCTAGGAAAGTGTTACATGCCTTTCCTTAATGGAAATTGGAATCTAATATTTCCTTATTTCATGTCAATAATTGCACCAATCGTTCTAAGGAAAGGTCTACCAAGAATAATAGGACATGTACGATTGCAATCTATATCAAGAATGATGAAATCTACGGGTACATAATTCATATTTGTAACAATAGGAACATCATTAATCCTTCCCATAGGTTTCTTAATGGTGGAATCCGCAAGATGCAAATTTAAAGAACAATCATCAAATTCACGGAAACCTAGCACATCACACAAAGTTTTTGGAATTGTGGAAACACTAGCACCCAAATCACATAAATCATAGCATTCATAATCTTTAATATTAATTTTAATAGTAGGTTCCCACTCATCATAAAGTTTTCTAGGGATAGAAACTTCTATTTCAAGCTTTTCTTCATGGGATTGCATTAAAGCATCAACGATATGTTTGGTAAAAGCTTTGTTTTGATCATAACCATGAGGAGAATTTAACACGGATTGCGACAAGGAAATACAATCTATCAAAGAGCAATTATCATAATTAAATTCCTTGAAATCCAAAATAGTGGGTTCATTGCTATGTAAAGTTTTGACCTCTTCATTCCCCTTTTATTAGTTTTTGCATCAAGATCTAAAAACTCCAAATCATTGGGATGCCTTTTAACTAAAGTTGACTCATCTCGAGTCCCATATTTATCAAGATTCATATTGGCAAACAAAGATTTAATAGGAGGCACACCAATCACTTTTAGATCTTCATCATTATTATCATGAAAACTAGAAGAACATGCTTTCACAAAGCAATCTTTCTTAGCACGCATCCTAGTGGTTCTTTATTTGCACTCATCAATGGAAATTATCATGGCTTTGAGAGACTCATTGATATCATGCTTAGGTGGAATATATCTAAGTTTCAAAGAATCGACATCAAGAGAAATTCTATCCATGTTCCTAGCCAACTCATCAATCTTAAGCAAATTTTCTTCAATCAAAGCATTGAAATTCTTTTGCGAATTCATAAATTCTTTAACACTAGTCTCAAAATCATAGGGCATCTTATTAAAATTTCCATAAGAGTTGTTGTAGGAATTACCATAATTATTAGAGGAATTACTAGGGAACGGCCTAGAATTAAAGTTTCCTCTATACGTGTTATTACCAAAGTTGTTCCTACCAACAAAATTCACATCCAAGGATTCATTATTATTCTCAATCAAAGTGGACAAAGGCATGTCATTTGGATCAGAAGAAACACTCTTATTAGCAAACAACTTCATAAGTTCATCCATCTTTCCACTCAAAACACTAATCTCTTCTATCGCATGAACCTTCTTACTAGTAGATCTTTCGGTGTGCCATTGAGAATAATTAACCATAATATTATCTAGGAGTTTAGTAGCTTATCCTAAAGTGATTTCCATAAAAGTGCCTCCCGCGGCCGAAACTAAAAGATTTCTAGAAGCAAAATTCAATCCAGCATAAAAATTATGTATAATCATCCATAAATTCAAACCATGTGTAGGGCAATTACGTATCATTAATTTCATCCTCTCTCAATCTTGTGCAACATGCTCATGATCAAGTTGCTTAAAATTCATAATATCATTTCTAAGAGAGATGATCTTAGCGGGAGGAAAATACTTAGAGATAAAAGCATATTTGCACTTATTCCATGAATCAATACTATTTTTAGGCAAAGAAGAGAACCAAGTCTTAGCACGATCTCTAAGCGAAAACGGAAATAGCTTCAATTTAACAATATCATTATCCACATCTTTCTTCTTTTGCATATCACATAAAACAACAAAGTTGTTTAGATGGGTAGCGGCATCTTCACTAGGAAGGCCAGTAAATTGATCTTACATGACAAGATTCAGCAAAGCAGTATTAGTTTCACAAGATTCAGCATTGGTAAGAGGAGCAATCGGAGTGCTAATAAAATCATTGTTGTTGGTATTGGTAAAGTCACATAATTTAGTATTGTCTTGAGCCATCATGACAAACAATCAATCCAACACACAATCACACAAGAGACAAGCGAAAGAAGGCGAACGAAAAAGAGGCGAATAAAACGGCAAGGGTGAAGTGGGGGAGAGGAAAACGAGAGGCAAATGTCAAATAATATAATGCGAGGGATAAGAGTTTGTGATGGGTACTTGGTATGCCTTGAATTGAGTGTAGCTCTCCCCGGCAACGGCGCCAGAAATTGGCTAGTTGACGGGAGATCAAATCTTGACTTGACTTGGTGCAAATCCCCCCGGCAACGGCGCCAGAAATCCTTCTTGCTACCTCTTGAGCATGCATTGGTTTTCCCTTGAAGAGGAAAGGGTGATGCAACAAAGTAGTGTAAGTATTTCCCTCGGTTTTTGAGAACCAAGGTATTAATCCAGTAGGAGACTACACGCAAATCGCCTAGTACCTGCACAAATAAATAAGAACCTTGCAACCAATGCGATAAAGGGGTTGTCAATCCCTTCATGGCCACTTGCAAAAGTGAGATATGGTAAAGATAATAAGATAAATATTTTTGGTATTTTTGTTGTATAGATTGGAAAATAAAGATTGTAAAATAAATAGTAAACTAGAATTGTAGATCGGAAACTTATATGATGTAAAGTAGACCTGGGGCCATAGGTTTCACTAGTGGCTTCTCTCAAGATAGCATATATTACAGTGGGTGAACAAATTACTGCCAAGCAATTGATAGAAAAGTGCATAGTTATGATGATATCTAGGCATGATCATGAACATAGGCATCATGTCCGTGTCAAGTAGACTGAAACGATTCTGCATCTACTACTATTACTCCACACATCGACCGCTATCCAGCATGCATCTAGAGTATTAAGTTCATAAGAACAGAGTAACACATTAGGCAAGATGACATGATGTAGAGGGATAAACTCAAGCAATATGATATAAACCCCATCGTTTTATCCTCGATGGCAAAAATACAATACGTGCCTTGCTGCCCCTACTGTCACTGGGAAAGGGCACCGCAAGGTTGAACCCAAAGCTAAGCACTTCTCCCATTGCAAGAAAGATCAATCTAGTAGGCCAAACCAAACTGATAATTTGAAGAGACTTGCAAAGATATCAAATCATGCATATAAGAATTCAGAGAAGAATCAAATATTGTTCATAGATAATCTTGATCATAAACCCATAATTCATCGGATCTCGGCAAACACACCGCAAAAAGAATTACATCGAATAGATCTCCAAGAACATCGAGGAGAACTCGTATTGAGAACCAAAGAGAGAGAAGAAGCCATCTAGCTAATAACTATGGACCCGAAGGTCTGTGGCAAACTACTCACACATCATCGGAGAGACTATGGTGTTGATGTAGAAGCCCTCCGTCATCGAATCCCCCTCCGGCAGATCGCCGGAAAAGTTCCCCGGATGGGATCTCACGGGTACAGAAGGTTGCGGTGGTGGAAATGTGGTTTCGTGGCTCCCCTCGATGTTTTCAGGGTATAAGAGTATATATAGGCGAAGGAAGTAGGTCGATGGAGCTATGAGGGGCCCATGAGGGTGGGGGCACACCTGCCCCCTGGGCGCGCCTCCCTATCTCGTGGCCGCCTCATTGCTTCCTTGACCTCCACTCCAAGTCTCCTGGATTGCGTTTGTTCCAAAAAAAGATCCTCATGAAGGTTTCGTTCCGTTTGGATTCTGTTTGATATTCCTTTTCTACGAAACACTGAAATAGGCAAAAAAAACATCAATTTGCACTGGGCCTTCGGTTAATAGGTTAGTCCAAAAAATAATATAAAAGTGCATATTAAAGCCCATTAAACATCCAAAACAGATAATATAATAGCATGGAACAATCAAAAATTATAGATACATTGGAGACGTATCATTCATCACCGACCTAGGAGTCATTCCCAATGCGTCGGACCCGATGACTCTCTTCTATGACAACACTGGAGCTATTGCCCTTGCCAAGGAGCCCAGGTTTCACAAGAAGACCAGGCATATCAAGCATCGCTTCAACTCCATTCATGAATATATTCAAGATGGAGACATAGATATTTGTAAAGTGCATACGGATCTAAATGTCGCAGATCCGTTGACTAAACCTCTTCCGCGAGCAAAACATGATCAACACCAGAACACTATGGGTGTTCGATTCATCACAATGTAACTAGATTATTGACTCTAGTGCAAGTGGGAGACTGTTGGAAATATGCCCTAGAGGCAATAATAAAGTGGTTATTATTATATTTCTTTGTTCATGGTAATTGTTTATTGTTCATGCTATAATTGTATTGACCGGAAATCGTAATACATGTGTGAATACATAGATCGAAATATGTCCCTCGTAAGCCTCTAGTTTGACTAGCTCGTTGATCAATAGATGGTCATGCTTTCCTGACCATGGACATTGGATATCGTTGATAATAGGATCACATCATTAGGAGAATGGTTTGATGGACAAGACCCAATCCTAAGTGTAGCACAAGATCGTGTAGTTCGTTTGCTAAAGCTTTTCTAATGTCAAGTATCATTTCCTTAGACCATGAGATTGTGCAACTTCCGGATACCGTAGGAATGCTTTGGGTGTACCAAACGTCACAACGTAACTGGGTGGCTATAAAGGTGCACTGCAGGTATCTCCGAAAGTATCTGTTGGGTTGGCACGATTCGAGACTGGGATTTGTCACTCCATATGACGGAGAGGTATCTCTGGGCCCACTCGGTAATGCATCATCATAACGAGCTCAATGTGACTAAGGAGTTAGCCACGGGATCATGCGTTACGGAATGAGTAAAGAGACTTGCCGGTAACGAGATTGAACGAGGTATAGATATACCGACGACCGAATCTCGGGCAAGTAATACCGATAGACAAAGGGAATTGTATACGGGATTGATTGAATCCTCGACATTGTGGTTCATCCGATAAGATCACCGTGGAACATGTGGGAGCCAACATGGATATCCAGATCCCATTGTTGGTTATTGGTCGGAGAGATGTCTTGGTCATGTCTGCATGGTTCACAAACCCGTAGGGTCTACACACTTAAGGTTCGATGACGCTAGAGTTGTTATGGGAAATACTATGTGGTTACCGAAGGTTGTTCGGAGTCCCGGATGAGATCCCGGACGTCACGAGGAGTTCCGGAATGGTCCGAAGGTGAAGATTTATATATGGGAAGTCCAGTTTCAATCGCCGAAATGGCTTCATGGGTTATCGGTATTGTATCGGGACCACCGAAAGGTGGCCGGGGGTCCATCGGGTGGGGCCACCTGCCCCGGTGGGCCAAGTGGGCTGAACAAGGGTGGGAACCAGCCCCTAGTGGGCCGGTGCCCCCCCCCCCCAAGGGCCCAAGGCGCCTACGGTTGAAAACCCTAGGGGGTGGGGGCGCCTCCCACCTAACTTAGGGGGCAAGTCCCCCCCCCCCCCTTGCCCCCTCCCCCCCCCCTCTAGATGCATCTTAGGAGGGGCGGCCCCCTCTCCCTTCACCCTATAAATAGAAGGGGGTGGGAGGGCAGCCGCACTCTTCCCCTGGCGCAGCCCTCCCCCTCTCCAACACCTCCTCCTCCGTAGTGCTCGGCGAAGCCCTGCCGGAGAACTACAAGCTCCACCACCACGCCGTCGTGCTGCCGAAGCTCTTCCTCAACTTCTCCTCTCCCCTTGCTGGATCAAGAAGGAGGAGACGTCCCCGGGTTGTACGTGTGTTCAACACGGAGGCGCCGTCCGTTCGGCGCTTGATCGGATCTTCCGCGATTTGAATCGCCGTGAGTACGACTCCATCAACCGTGTTCTTGTAACGCTTCCGCTTAGCGATCTTCAAGGGTATGAAGATGCACTCCCCCTCTCTCGTTGCTAGCATCTCCTAAATTGATCTTGATGACACGTAGGAAAATTTTAAATTATTACTACGTTCCCCAACACTGATACTCAATCGTTGGTTAATAAACACATGTAGAGCACTAGGTCAGCGCTCTATAAGCGGGTGGTCTCGAGTTTGAGTACCCTTCCTGGCATAAGAGGAAGCATCTTTTTTATCGCTCATTCTGCTCTGGGCCCACATACGTGATACGACTGCGCAGGCGCTGACAATTAGTGTCCCACTCGTCAATAAATTAGCCCACGCACATCCAAAAAAACTTAGCCCACATACAACGTTGCCGCTGACAAATGGGCTTGTAGGGCGTATCCCACACGTCAGTAACTTAGCCCACGTACAAACGCGGGCTTGTAGGGCGTATCCCACACGTCAGTAACTTAGCCCACGTACAAACACGACAAATGGGCCCGTAGGTGGTGTCCTACGTGTCAATAACTAAGCCCACCTACGACCGCATTGCCGCTGACAAGGGGTGTCCCACGCGTCAGTAACCGCATCATGTAACGGTCAAAGCATTTGACCCAATGACAAACCCCTGTTTGGGCTTTTGTAAGGGTGGGCCGCACGTAGAGGGCAAAAATGAGGACTACAAATGAGCATGGGCAAAAACTAAGGGCTAAGCAATGCGGGGCATGAAAACAGAAATCCCTAAGATCTTATATTATGCCACGGGCAGAGTATTCTTTATATTTGTATATACAGTCAATCATCTTTAGAAAGATGGAATAAAAAGGATTTGCTTAGGCAGGATTCTCACCCATCCAAGCGACCGAAATTGAAATATTTTGAAGAGAAGGTTAAAATGGTACTCATTTCAAATAGCTATGTATATTTTTATATAAAATAGCTGTGTATATAAGGAACGTAAGAATCTTGCTCGAAAATGGTCTTTCGGAACCGTTGAACACAGAAGTCAGGACTGTCGGTATTTGTGTACAGGTACACTTGTATACTGTATACTTTGGCATGGATGCTAAGCCTTTAGTGCAGGCAGGATGCACCTGACAGGATGAAGTCAGGCTCATGTCCATTTTTACAGATTATAGCACTAGACCTAGTAAATTGCACGCTATGCTTGACAAAAATGACTGGCTATGGGATGAAAAAATATGGTAGCTATTCTACACAAGGTTCTGTAAGACTATATTTACAGAGACAAAAACTAAAAAAGAAAGAATATTCCCCTCGCTAGTTTGGGGTAGAACAATCTGCCGTATCAGTTTTGATAACTCTGGTATTGTAAGAACCACAGGAGCCGCATTTGTGGTACAGCCAATGAAACTGAGATCTCCCTTTTCTTTCACAGTCATTACAAAGAATGTCCTGCATGAATAATGCAACAGAACATAAATACAACAGCATATGAAAATAATGAAACAAGAACAGAACGTGAATACCTGACACCTATCGCGGTATTCCTCGGGAAGCTCTTCAGCAGCCAACAACGCATCAAGCATGCCAAAGTACACCTGTACATAGACAAATGGAGAAATAAATAACAAGCAGCTCACAACCCACACTCCAAGGAATAACTAACCACAGAAGAACATCAGAATGTCCATACTATTCTGAGACTGCCATGGTAACGTTAAAGTATTGGAGAAAATAGTTTCACGGGAGCTAACTGATCGGAAGCTAGATCTCAAACAAGTCAAAATGGAACTGGCAATTTTCAATTGGCATCTCATAAAATGGCAACAATTTAAAATGCTTCCTCTTCTTTTTTTCAGATACCAATACCACTGTAGTTTCTCTACATTACATTCAGTCACTCAACATGACTCGAGCAAAATGTCCTACTGTGTAATTCCCCAAATACCAAAACAGTCTTCATTTTGCATCTTAGGAACTATTTTAAATAACAAGACCACAAGTAAAGTCACCCTCAGGTGTCAGGAATCAGCATTGTATTGTCAGTGGGAGACTAATCATACAATACAACTGAAGAGATAAAACATTTGATTGTGTAGTCTCGAATGGAGGTACATGCTTCCGGTATCAAAGTAATGAAAAATGTGTCTGTTTCACGCTTAAAGAAACATCACTTATCAGCTACTGGAATGCCCTCTAGATGAAGAGCAAAATAGGAGAAATAATAGTTTTCACTAAGACATGAAAACACTCATGGGACTCGAGATGAAGATTAACTTCATTACCATAAATGCAAAGATTTGCAATGCCGTAAAAGTACTGCAGCTTACCGCCATATCTCCCAAGGATTTGCAGCAGATAGGACAAGTGTAGTGACTGCAAGTGTATGCCTGGGGTTGACAATTGTCAGAAGCATTTTTGACAGCTAGTAGCCAGATATATATTATCAGAAAAACAAATTATTATTTTACTTGCTAATACCTGAAAGCAAGCTGAATGCATGAAGTGACCACAAGGAAGAGCTCTAACTGCCGCGCTTGATGTGAATAGGAAGTCACAGCAGATTGGACAGTTTGTCTCTAGCCCCTTCTCCCGACATTTGTGTTCTGTTAGTTTCATTCCAAGGCAGCAATTGCACTTCATGCAATGGAAGAAATCAACACCAAGACCTTTACCAAGACGACACAGATTACAAAACGGACAATGGTAGACAGTCCTGTAAAATATCCCAGCATTAGAAGGGGCCCAATTGCTTGCCATGGAAACGGTATTTCAATGTCCAATGTAAACTGCTCCCTCAGTTTCTAAATATAAGTCTTTCTAGAGATTTCAATATGGACTACATACGGATGTACATAGACATATTTTAGAGTGTAGATTCACTCATTTTGCTCCGTATTTAGTCCATATTAGAATCTCTAAAAAGACTTGTATTTAGGAACAGAGGGAGTATGACACAACATAGCCACTTGGGAAACCAACAGGTTCTAGCTTGTGTTATTGCATTTGAACAACTGAGCACAGCATTGGCGAAAATAACCCAAGGTGACATCCAAATATCTAAAAGTTGAGCAAACGCGACACTGTTTCTTCTTAAGGGTCTGTTAATGCAATTTTCATGATGAAGCCAATTAGTAAGTATACCTTGAGGAAATCAAAAGCTAGGAGAAAAAAAAATCTCATTCTCTGACGACTTACAAAAAGTGTGGAAGATTAAAGTAATCATGGACATCGAATCCCTCAGAGTCATTTCTCCTAACACTAGCCAACTTTTAGCTTAAATTCAAAAGGTAGTACATTCGACAGACTATTTTATTTACAGATGATGACTATTCATTGGTGAATGGAACTGGTTTGCACTAATCGTTCCCTTAAAGGTAATCATGGACATTGAATCCCTCGCTGTCGTTTCTCCTAACACTAATCAACATTTAGCTTAAATTCAAAAGGTAGTACATTCGACAGACTATTTTGTATGTTTACCGATGATGACTATCAACTGGTGAACGGAACTGGTTTGCACTAATTATTTCCTATTGTAAATATCTTATAAAACTAATGACAGTAATACTTCTTATGCTGCTCTATCAGGCGTACAAAACTTAACTCAGATTTGCATGTGGGCTAGATTATTACTGACTACAGATACATACGAGTCTTTTTATACGAATATATGTACATTCGATATATGTCAGATATAAATAATGTCAATGACAGTTTTTGATGTAATCTAATCCGAATTTGAATTTGAATTTGGACGTGGAGATGGCTACATATCAAAAAAATACATAGAAACTAAAACGTAAACAATAATTTGGGATAGTTGTTCGATGGCCCAAAAAATTCGAAATCCCAGTGCCAATTATATAGCAGAGAAAGTATGAGCTTTCAATGATGTTGGCTAATGTTACCTTTCGTCATCAAAAAATTTGCAGATATTACAGTAATACTTTGCCATGGATAGTCCATTGCAAGATGGAGTTTGGCAATTCGGACCGACAGGTTGAACCTTCAGGCATACCATGCACATCATCTCCTGTGTTGCTTTCCTACAGGCAGAAGTAATGTTGGCACATTTACATTTGATATGATTGCAACCGTCTAGAAGAAAGAACGTACAGTAGGGAAGTCATTTGTTTCTTTTCAAGAACACAAGAAACTATACTCATTGGTCCTCATTTTTATATACTCCCTCCGTCCCAAATTTTTTGTCTTAGATTTGTTTAGATACAGATGCATCTAATACGAAAATGTGACTTGATACATCCGTATCTACACAAATCTAAGACAAGAATTTTGGGACGGAGGGAGTATTATAGATAGGTGAAGCACTGCCACGGCATTCTGAACGTAAATACAATGGTCAAGGAACAGAAAACGTATCAGCTCAGACAGAGCTGATGCGTATTTGTTCATCTCAGCAATGCAACCACATATGAACAAGCAAAGCCAACTAAGCAAGAAAAGGGATAAATAAGAAATCAATTGAAATATGAATGAAATAACTAATCACAAAATGTAGGTAACTTTATGCTTTTTATATGAAGACAAAAAAACTGCATGTTTCTATCTGTTTCCTATGTATCTTCTTTTTTTTACTAGAGCTGATTAGCAGTTTGAAATTGGGCTTACAGAAAGTGTGATCAAACAATAGAAATACCCTTCAGGGTAACAAGATAAGTGTTCTTGCATAATACAGAATTCACCTTTCCATTGTATGGTCGCTAACTTTATCATGGCAGAATCTGCATGTAAACAGCTTGTTACAGCAAGCGGCAACAAGCTTACAGTTCCGTTTGTAGTGCTCACAACCGAATATTTGCTTCTCCTGGTCACGATAAGAAGAACAACATCCAGGTATACCGGCACCTTCACTACACTCTTCTGATCTTGGATCCGGTAGCTTTTGCTGAGCAGCTATCCAGCGGCTAAGGTACACATGTGTCAATAAAATTCTATTAATATATTTCTTAACAATTTGTTCACTGAAATATCAAGACGACAAACCTGGTCATGAGATTTTGGATTAGATAGGCCTTTCGCCTTGGATCAAGTGTTGGATCCCGTGAAACCTTTCGAACCTCTGCCTCAAGTTCACTCTGGTTCATTCGAAATATGTCCTTCCAGCCAGGCTTGAACATCTGGTCATTCTGGTCAAGCTTGTCTTGTGAATGACTGTCTGTAAATGGCAAATTATAGTTATCAAAGAAAGAATCATTGGAAAGAAAGGAACCCATCGTAGAACTAGTTCCGAACTAAACAAGCATCAGATACCGGGAAAAAGGGTCAAACATGCATCAAATGTGTGTCATTTTGTATTAGAATAACACCAGGAAGGCAACAAACTATTTTCTAAATATTCTGATAATACTGCAGTTTTTTCAACTACTACCTCTGTCTGGGTTTATTGGTCACCTTCCTATTTTGTGCCAAATTTTGACCGTAGATTAGACTAACAAACATGGTATTAACACGTGGGGCGCAATGCAGTTGAAAACATTGTTAATAATAGAGGGCAAAGCCATAAGAGACCAACAGCACAAACCTTCCGGAATGGGGGATGCCTCTGACGAAGAATCAGATGGTGTTGGAACTCCCTTCCACCACTCATTTAGCCACTCACCAAACATTGTATTCTTAGTTGCTTGCTTCCATGTATCCAGCATCTTGTTCTGTTCTTCTTGATTAAGCGCTGATGTAACCCAAGGTAGCATTGATTGGAGAACCTCAGCACCTGTTGTACCAATTATACGACCTACAAGCTTATCCTGTTCCTCCACCGAAAAATGTTTATCAAACAATGGCCACAGCTCAAGTTCTTCTCTGTGGACATGATTAGACAAGGCAACCCGGATAGACTTGCACATTCCTTGAAGCTTCGTAGCAAGCTCATTGTACTTTCTAGTCGAATCAATCACATTACATGAATTCAAATAGTGTTTCTCTGCTTCATTCGCTTCAGTATGTGGCTGGTTCAGGCTCTCATGTAGCTGTGAAAGCTCACAGAGAACATTAGATATATCTTCAAACAATTGCTCTTCCTGCTTGTGGTCAAGAGTGTATGAATGGCTCACATTGTGCAATGGCTCTCTTGATTCTAAAGCAGGAAACACGATTTCATCCTCAGCGTTGCTGTGCGCCCTATAAAGACCCCACAATAAACGAAATCTTCCAATGAACTGGCGAAGGCAAGATTCATCACCATCGATGAGCTTTCCAGATTCAACATCTAAGTACTCCAAATCCTTGCGAATTGCCTTGTGAAATTTGAATATGGTATCAATTGGTCTTGAGATGCCATCGGAACAAGACAATGCTGTATCTGTGTCCCATGAAAAAAGGCTTGAATATAATGAGGGCGCAGAAGAATTGTATGACAGGGAGAGAAAGGACTTTGCAGAAGCCAGTGAACCGATGCCAAGATTGCTCGTGTCTACTCTCAACCCAGGAATACAACAAGGTTTTTTGCTACATGGACTTGCTACAGTGTCAGTAATTTGAGAGCAGTGACTTCCATTAGTACCAGGAACAGATTCTGCATCATTTCCTCGCTTGCCTGGCCTAGAACCATTTTCATTTTCCAGATGAAGAGCAACATCTGCACTGATACGTGAAGCACATGGGCAGAATGATTGACACTTTTTCAGCTCTTCTACATCATCCAACAGGCATCTTGCTGCCCCTGATGTTAAGCATATATATTCTCCAGAATTGGATTTATCCTCTGAGCGAGCCTTGCATGCCCAACCAGAGAAAAGAGTGACCAATGCGGTGTCAGATGATGGTGCTGTTTCACATGAATCTTTCAGCAAACATTGAATTCCCAATGAAAACTTCAAAGCTAAGTATAATGTATAAAGAAAATAACTTAAAATAATCAGAGTAAAGAGATGACCTGCCAAGCGCATATTCTGAAGAAAAGAAGATGCCTCCTCATCGCTCAGTTTTGACACCAACCATGGTAGAACACGTTCCAATAGCTTCAATGGCATGACACAAAGACTTCTATATAGAAGTTCCCTTTGCTTCTCAGGAGAGAAAAGAACCCTAGCTTGGGGAAGCACCTAGGTAAATTAAACCAAAGATGACATTCTGACAGACAAAGCAATAATTCCAGTGGCACAGAAACATCACTACGAAGTACTAACCTTGGTTTCTTCGTTACAGAAGTGTTTCTCAATTGCCTCCATTATCTGATCAGCATGTGAACACAATTCAGAGTAAAACTCTGCTGCAGTTGATTTTGCTCCTGCCATTTGGATTTGCTGAATTAAGCATCTAAAATTGTTAAATCGACGCTCTTCTTCAGCATGCTCCAGCACGAAGGACAGCTCACTATTGACTGCAGGAAATACAACCTGATCCTCGGCGATACTGTAGATAATAATAAAAAATGCAACAGGTGAAATTAAAGAAGGTACATAGTCTACTTTCAGAACGTTCTGTTTTACCGGTGAAAAGTGTCAAAAACGAACCAGGAGAAAACAAGTTCTAGTACACAACAAGGTGTGACTAGCATGACACCAATACATGCACAGAAAAATATACCTTTATGTACAACAAAACAATAATACATATGTGCAGAACTATTCTCAGTTAAACAGTTCCTAAATTTAGGAGAATTAGCACGTTTGTGATACTGCTTGCTCAAGTGTATGTAATCACCTGTACCATACTAGGATAAAAAAAATCAAACTCGTGTGTAGCAAAAGTGCAAAAGCCACCAGTGCACCACGATGTCAAAAATAGTGCATAAGCCACATAACTACCCAAGCAGCAGGCAGGGTATGTTAAGCAAGGCAAACAGTGTAACACTACAAATGATGAATGGGAGTGCCAATTATATTATTAATAACAAACAAATGGTATACTCAATGTCAACTTACATAGAAAAGCAGCATTAAAAAGGAGTGTATATACATAGTTGCACAATAAAATCTTAAATTAAAGTGTGAATAATTGAAGATTAAAACTAAATACCTGTGGAAGATGCACACATCTGCAATAAACTGAAGTCTCGCATTGAAGGCTGATATATCAGCAAAATCTCCAGACTGCTGCATCCTTCTTGTCTCCTCTGCTATATCATTTAATTCTTTACGGATAGCATTATGCCAATATAAAATCTCATCTATGGGGTGCCTGTCAGCCTGACAATCATTAGATTCTGTATACTTTATATGCCCAACTTTAGACTGTTCAAGTGGATAAATAAGTTTCTCCGCTTGATTAACAAAGGAAGCATCCTTGCAACAATGACTTCTTTCCAAATTATCACTGACAACACTCTGTGCCACTTCTCTTGTTGCTTTCCCTTCGATCCAAGTGAATACAACCTTCACAAATTTTAAAACTCAAATTTAACAGGACAACAAGCAAGTTATTGCCAGAAACAGTAAAGAGGCGCAATTGTGAGACCTGTTTAAGAAGTTTCTCTTCAGGAACTATTTTACATAAACAGTTACGAATATCCTGATGCTCGTCAGATGAAACAGAAGCTGAGAGCCACGGAAGGAACTCTGCCAGCATATTTACAGGAATGTTGCATAAGAACTGCCATACTAAATCTGACTGCTCTTCGTATGAAAATTTCTTGGTAAGCAATGGGAAGACCTAGAAAATCAGATGATCAGCCACCAATAGGTATGAAATACGATCAGTCACCAACACCAAATATCTTGAGTAATCACATCATCTAGATATGATTTTAGGATGCAGACACCACAAAAGATACATGACCATGCAAAGAGCATAATCCGAAGAAAAAAATTGCCACATTTTCTTTACTCCCAAAGATCTAGTTCATGCAAGTTAATATTGCAACCCAGCTGTCCCACTTGTTTATCTGGATTATATTACTCAAACAAACAATTAGTCAAAGCTTCTGATCGATGTTGGGCAGCCTCTTTAGAGTGCAACAGCAAGGGATACAAGAACAGACACACAATTTTATATTTACTAAATGGAGGCTCCCTTCAAGCCACCACACATTGCCCAACATCATCAGAATTAGAGTAAATTGCACTTCACACCAGGTAGATTGCCACTTGTGTCACCTTGCAGCAGGCCCCTGCATAATAATATTACACTTTGCACTAGGTTTCATATGACATTTTTGGAAATATCAGGGGGAAAAAGCATATGTTTGTGCTGTGGGACACACATGGATTTTGGCTTTAAAGTTAGATGTATATGCACCTAAAAAACTGAGACAGAAGAGAGAGATGGGTAAATAATTGTATATATGTACCCTACAGTGCAGATCAAAATTCAAAATAAAGTGAAAATCCCAATTTAGAGATAGATGTATATACAAGATACTCCTAGTTTCATCACGAAAAGAACAAGGGCTCCTAATTAAGAATAATTCCAAAAATATCAAACATTAAAGCATACATGTGATCATGAAAGACAAAATGAGTAATTGATGCCAATCATAACGGTAGGATCAAATTTAAAATGTAATTGAATTTACAACTGCCATTTATTTCAGGAAGTAATATAATAAAATCAAAATCATTATGTATTACTCCCTCCTCTCATAATATAAGACGTTTTTGCAAGCTATGTTAGCTTGCAAAAACCGTCTTAAATTGTGGGAGGGGGGAGTATGAAAGATTTACTAGTCAGAGGCTTGCCATTAATTTACAACAGCCGGATTTCATATCACAAGATGAGGAATATTCACTTGACGAATTAAGAGTTGTAGTAGAAAAAAGGCAATCAGAGCATGGCAAAGGGATATGTGTAAAAGTGTAATCAGATAGAAAAATGCATCAAATATCCTTAGAGAATCCCCTTTACGTTAAGATGTATAAAGTATTGTTTATATGCAGCCCGTGTAGGTGCACAGGTTGATGTAGCTTATTTAAATGGGATCCACATATAAGGTAAACACTTCTGATCAGAACATGCAGTCCGGGATTTCAAAAATGCAGAATAAGAGTAATACAGTCCAAGATGCCTGCATGACACCGAGAGCTGTGTGACCCTTTAATCAGAATACAGAAACTGGCATACGAACCCTTGGTGATAACTTGAGAAAACAATGACGGTAGAGTAGCAACTAGAAGACCACATATGTCCCACTACCATCACTTCTTTGTTTGCACCTATCCTTACTGACATCAAGGTAATAACAGGAAAGTATATCATAGAATCACTCAAAATACTTAAAAGTAAAAGCTTGCCAGCTTGATTTGCCATCCTATAACCGTTAGCACCGTCATAAAGGAGATCGTGAGCATTCAAATGTTGTAAAAAGGGGCAAGAAAGTTGGACAGCCTAGTAATAAGATGATTTTGCTAAGGACTTCTCGACACGATTACAACAAATGAGCACCTTCATAAAATGCCTAATAAGAGCACAAACAGGCATTAAGAACAACTTTTGAATGGTGACACTGTCATAGAATGCACTTGCCCTAGAACAAAATTGGTTCAAACATAAGATACTGAGCAGCATACTGTTTTCCTTATCTAGTTGGATATGAACTGCTTAATATGATAAGAGGCCGTTTAAAAAGGAAATATGGCACTGACCTGTTCTTCTTCCTTGGACATATGCTGGGTGAGGCACGTTTGTATGGCTCCTGTGCAGGATGCAAGTTCCCTCCGAAGAGCATCGTCATTTTGAATATCGAGTTGTAATAAAGCAAGAAGCTGGGTAAAGAGGTCATTTTCGCCTTTATGCTCTAGAGAATACGTTCCAGCGACATTCTTGACTCGTATATCAAGTGCTGGAAAGATAACCTGCAATTGTCAAACCAAAAAGTATGAGCATGTTTTTAGTACAAAAAATATGATATGATGAACTCATAACTAAACTGCACAATATTTCTAAAAAGCAAAGCATAAACAATAAAGCATTAGAAAGATAGATTGCCAAAACAGATTTGAACAAGCAACTATGACAGCTCTTCCCATGAAGAAAATGGTCAAGGTAAAAGAAGTTTACAACAGCACTAACGTTTTTGTGCTTCAAAACAGAACTTCTATTTTTGCGGCATTCGAGGGAAAATAGGACATCAAGGTGCATTTACTTGTCAGTTAGACTCTCTGCCACTAAAGAATACTGATGATCTATTATCATTCTGCAGGGTAACAAGATTTAAGCAAAAAAGTCTAGGAAGGACCTGACCTCCATTAGCCCCTGACTCTAACAGGTTGAAACTAAGAAAGCTCTATCCGACTCGATCCGTAAAAGTTCCGTTGTGCTCTAATGAAAGTGAGAAAACATCACCATGGAAGCAAGAAAGAGAAGGCCTCACATGATGATGTCAATATCAAAATTACCATTGTGGTTTCAATTGAACGGAGGCTTTTGTATCATGGCTTATACAATTTGGGCATCATCTCCTTATGTCAACATCAGAAGCCAGAAGGGCAAAAAGTGCGACAAATTATTCATGTGAGCATAGGCTGATTCAGCCAAACAACCTTATACTGTCCACTGCTGCATCAAAAGCTACCCGAAGAAGATTCAACATCATGGTATGGAGTCCACCGGATTCAGATCCTAACAGTGGTCGAACGATTCAATCCCAACCCCGCCCAGCTCCTTCAGACCGAAGGGAACAATTCCCCAACCCTAAACCCAAAACAGCACCAATATTCGTACGCGCCCACGCATCTCCATAGCCCATACCCAAATTCACACCAGCTACAGGGGGGTAAAACGGAGGAAAACGAAATGCCTCAAACAAAACGGAGCTCTGCAGAGGGGCAGCGGCCGTACCGCGTCCTCGGCGTCGCAGTGGTGCTTGTAGATGTTGACGAAGAAGCGGCAGCGCTCGGCCAGTGCCCCCACGTCGCCGGCGCGCTCCGTGGCGAGGCGCACGGCGGCGCCGTGCAGGCCCTCGAGCTCGGCGCGGATCGCCTTGTGGAAGTAGAGGAATATCAGCATCGGCGCCTCGGCCGCCGACCCCGCGGCCGCCTCCGCCGCCGGTGGCGGGGGCGGCAACAGCGGCATCACCGCGGCGAGCGTCCCCTCGCCTGCCATGGGCGTGGGCGTCGCCATCCGCTGCCTACGGCGAGCCCGATGACTCCGCCACGGCTCTGAGCGCGCGCGCCTAGGGTGTTCGTGCTCGCTTCGGTTGGCTTCGTCTCAGCCTGTGGAGAGGGAAGAGGAATGGATTTGGCGTCGCGTTGGCTTCTGCGGGGGTCTCTTTCGCTCGCCGTGCTGAACTTATTTATTTTTATTTCCCCTCTTCTTGTCCTCTGTGTGGTTATTTTTCTACCTAGGAGGCTAGGAGAAGACTAGGTTGAGGAGACACTGCTCTTCTTGTAGTTGTTGTTTTGAAAGTATTCTCGGTGTTTGATTAGGCCTTCTATAGGATGACATGCTGAAATTATTTTTTCGCCTTCTTGTCCTCTCTGTGATTATTTTTTATACCTAGGTTGAGGACACGTTGTTGTTGTCCCAGTTGTTTGTTCTGAATATTTTGAGTATTTGGTTAGGTATTCTCAGATGGAAAAATTGCAACTACATTATACAAGATTGAAGCAGGAAAGAATCAGGAAGTCTGAAATAGAATGGGCCCATCTGAAAGAGACTATTTTCATGGATTTGTGCCATTTGTCCTTGGGAGATAGTAGAACGCATGAAAAAGCACAATGTGGGTTATAGCATTGATTAAGTATGAACAGGACGAGGTGTGTTATTTTGGTAAAGATGTATAATTTTATATTACTAAACAATAAGAAAGCTCCATAAGTGAACAATCTGATTGACCAAGGTGTGAACAGTCACCGAAACATCGAAAATTTTGTTTGGTTAGCATATGGAGTAATCCTCTAACTTTAAATGAATTGTAAATCCACAAGCACTATGGGACATAGCAAATTAATGGTACTCGAGCAATCAAGCACGCACACTTTTTAGATTGAAAATTATACCAAAAGATAAAATACCGATGAATTCTACGACTTCTTCCCGAGGACATAGAAGATTAACTCATTTGGCAACATCTAGAAATTCCATAAACTCGCCACAAATCCATACCATGTATGACCAACAAAAACAATTTCGAGGAAAGCTCATGATTTTGCTTGGAGTTCAGATCTACCTTTTGAAATTAGCCCGAGGGAGAGGGGGAGAGGTGGATTGTAGTCGAACCGTGACGGATTTGGGGACAACCAGCGTCGCCGCGACGCGATGCACGTTGAGGGCCTTGGCGGCGTCTCGCACTGCCTGCTCTTTCAGGCCCAACGCATTGTTCCATTGCCTCGCCGCGAGAGACGTCGGGAGAGAAAGGGGATGGGTGGCGCAGTGGTGGCCCTATGGCGGCGTGGGTGCCTTCTTGCGTGTGCGGGGGTGCGATGTGAAAGAGCTGGATCTGGGGCAGTACGGGTGCCTTGTATCAGAGCGGTGCATCTCGAAGACAACAAACACGCAACAAACCGACAAGCCGCACCCGGACTTTGAGCACATGAGACCATCGTTTGGGGGGTTGTCCTACAGCCCACACCCTGGGTGGGTCCCACCACGTGGACGTTGCCATGAGCTCTCGTAGCGCTCCATTTCTGTAAAGCATAGTGTCTCTAAGGAAAATGCCATCATATGAATACTTCATTACTTGAGCAATCTCTGGAACAACTTGATTTGTTCTCTTTTTCACATGATTAAACATTGCATTTAGAACCGATAACAACTTCAATGCTTCTTATTCTCTCTCTCTCTCTTTCTCATGCTCATGTGTTCCTTGCCCTTTCCGCCGCCTCCTCTTCTCTCTGTCGGCTTCATCTGCTGGAGAGGTGATTGTGGAATTGCTTAATTAGTATGGCACACTCGGTCCCTTCCTAAAATATAAGGCACATTATTATGTGTGTGATCATCATTTTAAAACTTTGACATCTCATATGCATGAGAGTATATGGATTGGTCATACAAGAATTTCATTGTATCAAAATACTCTTGTGTTCATTTACCTTTTACTAGGTTAGCCATAGTATAAGTAAAGGTTGTACATTAGAGAACGGATATTCAAGCATGCTTCATATTGGGAAGGATGGAGTAGTATATTATTTTGTGAAAACATTTATATTTTTATCTACGTTTTAGTATCACCAATGTACATTATTTTGTCTCTTCCGGTCATAGAAGAGTGTTAGCACGCCAATAATCCAACCAATATGTTTGTGTAATTCATTGTTGTATCAGATAATGCGAACCTCCTTTGGCTTGAAAAATATTACTTTGTTTTACGGATAACTTATGAATAGTAAGTTGATTTTTTCGAAAAGGGGGGTTCGCCCCAGCCTCTGCATCAGAGCGATGCATACGGCCATAATTATTAATAAACAAAAGGTCCAAGACAAGTCTTCAGGTCTCGAACAAAAACGAAAAGAAGGCTCGCGAAGAGCAAAACAAAAGTAGAAAAGCCACAACCGGTTGGCATAAAAGGATTGGAACACTAAATGATTATCCTATTACATGACCGTCATCCAAACCGGTTGAAAATATCTTGTGCTACCATCTCCCATCGGGTAGATCCAGTAACCAAACGCTCCCTGGCCTCCGTCGGAGTGAGTAGCGACCACATACGGATCAACGCAGTGGCTCTGAAGATAACCTGCAAAAATGAATATTTGTTATTCTGTTAAAGACCAAATCATTTCTGCAATTCCAGATTGCCCTAACAAAGCACAAACTCCTACAAGAATGTGTCTCTCAATGACAAAATCTATCCCATCAAGTCACGCCCCAAATAACATGGTGATGGAATTCAGAGGAGTAACGTTAAATGCTATGTGAACCGTCCGCCACATAATTTTTGCCAGAGGGCAATCAAGAAAGAGGCGTTTGATTGATTCATGTTGGTCACAAAAGCTACATCTCGTAGAACCTGTCCAATTGCGTTTTGCCAAATTGTCCTTGGTTAAGATAACTTGTTTATGTACAAACCACATAAACACTTTGATTTTCAAAGGAACTTTGACTTTCCAAACATGTTTCGATCGAGGAATCGCGCTAGAGTTGATAACATCCAAGTACATGGATTTAACCAAAACCTCTCCATTCTTAGTTAGTTTCCAACACAGCTTGTCGGGCTGTTGAGACAACTGGTGAAAGAACATGTGGTGCCCCCATGTTTGGTTTTGGTAATTGATGACAATCTCTATGGACTAATGGTTGCCTTGAGTTATATTTGAAGGTTTTGTCCATAGGCTTTTCTTGGAGTACATGTGTTGGTTTCAATGAGAGTTTGTGTCGACCAAGGTGCTATTCAAGGAATTATCCAAAGATTGGTCATTTGAGAGTTGAGCTTATTGCAAGCATGTCTTGAAGAAGAAGATTGTTTGATCATTCATGTTTACCTTCAAGACATCATCCAAATGAAGAGAGTTGGAAAGAATCAAGGTTGATCAAGACTAAGTCAAGAGTGAATCAAGTTGATCAACACACAAAGCGTACAAGATGTACAGAGGGATCAAGTGATCCCATGGTATGGTAAGCATTGTTCATTACGCTTTGCGTACTAACCCATGGTCTTCGTGAGAGTTCTTTGTGGGTTAGGTTATGGTGTGCAAATTCAAGTGAAGCATCACGAAGAGATCAAATGCTTGAAGCTTGTCGTCCATTATGGTGACAATGGACTTGTGAAGATGTGCCGAAGAGTGGCTCATCCATAGTGGAGTATGGGGGAGCAATCATCTAGTCTTCATCGAGCCAACGCAATCAAGAAAGGTGGTCCAACTTGAGGGAGTCAAGATCGTCATCATCTAGCTCAAGTGGACCATGTGCAAGGCAAAGGTTTGCCCTTGATAGGCTTTCTATTTTACCGGTCTCGTGGTGGTAGTTGGGAGACCGGGTTATAGGGTCGTTTGCCGTACTATCAAGGGGGGCTCTCAAGTTGGTGGCTTGATCGTGTCGTTAGTAGAGAGCTCAAACCATTGCATCCTTGCATCATGTTTCTTGGTTCTGAAGGAAATATGCCCTAGAGGCAATAATAATGTTATTATTTTATTTCCTTATATCATGATAAATGTTTATTATTCATGCTAGAATTGTATTATCCGGAAACATAATACTTGTGTGAATACATAGACAAACTAAACGTCACTAGTATGCCTCTACTTGACTAGCTCATTAATCAAAGATGGTTATGTTTCCTAACCATAGACATGTGTTGTCATTTGATTAACGGGATCACATTATTAGGAGAATGATGTGATTGACATGACCCATTCCATTAGCTTAGCACCCGATCGTTTAGTATGTTGCTATTGCTTTCTTCATAACTTATACATGTTCCTATGACTATGAGATTATGCAACTCCCAATTGCCGGAGGAACACTTTGTGTGCTACCAAACGTCACAACGTAACTGGGTGATTATAAAGGTGCTCTACATGTGTCTCCAAAGGTACATGTTGGGTTGGTGTATTTCGAGATTAGGATTTGTCACTCCGATTGTCGGAGAGGTATCTCTGGGCCCTCTCGGTAATGCACACCACCTAAGCCTTGCAAGCAATGCAACTAATGAGTTAGTTGCGAGATGATGTATTACAAAACGAGTAAAGAGACTTGCCGGCAATGAGATTGAACTAGGTATTGAGATACCGACGATCGAATCTCGGGCAAGTAACATACCGATGACAAAGGGAACAACGTATGTTGTTATGCGGTCTGACCGATAAAAGATCTTCGTAGAATATGTGGGAGCCAATATGAGCATCCAGGTTCCGCTATTAGTTATTGACCGGAGACGTGTCTCGGTCATGTCTACATTGTTCTCGAACCCGTAGGGTCCGCACGCTTAAGGTTTCGATGACAGTTATATTATGAGTTTATTAGTTTTGATGTACCGAAGTTAGTTCGAAGTCCCGGATGTGATCACGGACATAACGAGGAGTCTCGAAATGGTCGAGACATAAAGATTGATATATTGGACGGCTATATTCCGACACCGAAAGTGTTCCGGGGAAGTTTCGGATAAAACCGGAGTACCGGGGGGTTACCGGAACCCCCCGGGGGGTTAATGGGCCTCATGGGCCTAAAGTGGAGAAGTGGAGGGGCGGCCAGGGCAGGCCGCGTGCCCCCTCTCCCCCTTGTCGGAGTAAATGACCACGGGTAGCCTAGCCGGCTCCCCCTGGCCCTTCTGAAAAATTATGAGCCGATCCGGCCCTCAAGAATCCAAGACATGGGGCCGCCTTCCCCTTGCCGGCTGTCTCCCAGGCCGACTATCGAAAGGCGGCCCGACTTCAGCCCTCATGAAGAAAGCCGCGGGAGGGCCGGCTCCGAGAAGCCAGCCGCGAGAAGGCCGACTCCAAGAAGCCGGCTCCCACAAAGCGGTCAAGATCGTACCCTCGAAGTCTGCATCCACATAACGGCGATGTGATGGGGCGTGGCTACAGTAAAGCCTGCCACCCCAGAATCCCGGAGCACGCGTGGCACAGTGCGCCGTACGGGTGGCCATGACCCGTCTGGCGCGGCACTGTTGCCACGTTGACCCTGATGTCATCCATGACAGGCTGCCAGGGCGGCCCACGAGCGGTGGGCCCCTTCGGGCAGAGAGACACCCGAAGGCGGCCAAGCCCCCCCCCCAGTCGGTCCAAGACAGAGTCGGCTCTCCACAGCCGGCTTGCCACCTTCCTCGAAGGAGACGCCCCATTAAGGAGATAAGACGCGGTGAGGCTACA
The DNA here is from genome assembly GCF_018294505.1 of Triticum aestivum. Lineage (NCBI taxonomy): Eukaryota > Viridiplantae > Streptophyta > Magnoliopsida > Poales > Poaceae > Triticum > Triticum aestivum. Next base: position 497,124,441 of record NC_057800.1, on the reverse strand, counting down.
GCGATCACCTACCGGACGGCGGCACTGTAGCCACGCCCACCTCGGCGAAGCCCTCGTCACCAGGATTGAGCGACATTAACCAGCCACCGACAAGGTCCTGGACAGTGGGGCCTGCCTGTCGACCCAGGAGCCGGCAGCCGGCGGGACCCACCAGCCGGCGGGCCCCAGCAGCCGGCGTAGAAGCCGGCGAGTAAAGACACAGACGGCTGGGCCCCACGCCCAGCCGGATTACCATTGTACCCCCGGGGGTAGGCCTATATAAACCCCCCGGGACACCCATGCAAGGGGGATCCATGCTAGTTTTAGACACCATATAGGGAGGAGAAGAGAGCGAGCCGAGCCCTTCTTCCTCCTCTCGCCATACAGCTCAAGGAGCATCGTGTAGCTACTTGTTCCTCTAGTGATCATGCGGAGACCCCGCAGAGCAGTAGTAGGGGTGTTATCTCCATGAAGAGCCCCGAAGCTGGGTAAGATTCGCCGGCATGCATGTCTTCGCCTCATCCCGCTTCCAGGCACCGGCGATGTCTTACTGGCTCCCACAATGATAAGCCACCCGTTGGCATATGTCGCACCTACCACCCGACATTTGGCGCCCACCGTGGGGCTAGGTGCACCGTCGTCCGGAGACCTATTCTGGATGGGAACCCTCTTCCTCCCCAGCGAGCGTAGCCAGCCCGGCACGCCCGATGGCGCTTGCCACGACGCGCTGCAAGGCGTCACCAACGTCTGCGCAGCGAGCGGCCTCGCCGATCTCCTTGACAAGACCCTCATCTCCGACGAGCTCGCCTCTGACGCGGGCACCGACCACCTCGTCAACCTCCTCGGCCAGCTCCACGTCTCCGGCGAGCCTGCTGTGGACTTGGAGTCTGTTGGCTCCACCGATCCGATGCCTGTCGACTCCGACACGGCCTCACTCGACACTTTCCCCACCAACGTCACGATCTACAACGACTCGCTTCCCCGGGCCGATGGCTGCGACGCTGTCACCACCGAGGTGATGGTCATTGGCCGCGGCGGCGCTTCTAACGAGAGCACCCACGGCGGTCCACGACTTGTCCATCCCCCTCCCGGCCGATGCCGATGCTGAAGCACTGGAGGCTCGCCGCCTCGCCCTCCTTGCGGAGGGCCGGAAGCTGGCTTCCATGAGATGCCTCACTGAGGCCCACCAGCGCGAAGCCGACCGTGCCGCCTTTGGCACGCCGCCCCCAGGCGGGCCAAGCCGGGCCGGCGTTGTCAGACAGCGCGGCGCTGTCATCGCCGACACGCTAGGAGTCGACCGCCCAGTCTACGCCACTCCACTCGAGAACCTGCGCGCCGCCCAGGCGGCCGTAGATGAGCTAGACGGATTGGGGGCCGAAGAACTCTCCCACATGACCAGACGCATCCAGCAGCTAATCGATGCGGCCGCGCAGCGACACGAAGCCGACGCCCGCGTGGAAAGCCCTCCCCCGCGCCGAGATCACAGCGCGACGTCTCAGACGCCGACTACGGGTAAAACCCGCGCGCGGCACGAGAAAGAGTCGGCTGCCAGCCGAAACCAAACCCGAATCTCCATCGAGCGAGACGCAGAAGGCCATCCCCGGGCCATGGAGCGGCGGGGCGACCCGCCTCCGCCTCGGCCCTATGGGGAGAGACATCCCACCCCACCGCCTGTTGTGCATCCGACTCTCAGCGACCGACTAGGTCGTCGCGAAGGAGTCGGCGAGAATGACGCCCGCCATCGGATCGACCGCCTAGCGCGATCCTTGGCGCTGGAAGAAGAAGATGATGTCGGCCCACCTTGCTTCGGCCCCTGCATCCGCGACGAGCCTTTCCCCAAAGGGTTCTCGCTCCCAAGAGACACGCCCAAGTACAACGGCTCCGTGAAGCCGGAAGATTGGTTGATCGACTACTCCATGGTGGTTAGTGTAGCAAACGGCAACAGGCGCGTTGCCGTGAAGTACGTGCCCCTCATGCTGCAAGGCACGACGCGGACCTGGCTCAACAGCCTCAAGCCATACAACATCAACAGCTGGCTAGACTTCACAGAAGCCTTCGTCCGCAACTTCACCAGCACCAACAAGCGGGTTCCCAAGCCCAGACAACTCTCCTTGTGTGTACAAGGCCCTGCCGAGTCCACTCGTGACTACCTCATGCGTTGGGCCGAGCTTCGCAACTCCTGCGAGGGGGTGCACGAGGTGCAAGCCATAGAATACTTCACTGTCGGGTGCCGAGAAGGTACCCTCCTCAAGCACAAGCTCCTCTGCGACGAGCCGACTACCCTCGACGAGCTTCTGGTCATAGCGGACAAGTACGCCACCGCCGACTCCTCAATGAAGACCAAACTCCGGGTAGACGCGTCCGGGAAAGTACTCAACCCGGCGCCCAAGACGCCGGCGGGGGACTCCGGCCGACGCCCACACCAGAATGACCACAAGCGCAAGGGCCCCGTGCCGCCCTCCACCAGTCGGCAGGTGGCCACAGTCGAAGACGAGCAGCCCGAAGGGCGGCCCGCACCCAAGAAGCAGAGGGGCGGCAAGCCAGCTTGGCAGCCGGCCTTCTCCTACGAGCAAACTCTCGACGCCCCATGCAAGTTCCACAGCGGCGCGAAGCCGTCCAACCACACAACCCGGAAGTGCCACTGGCTCACCCGAATCTCCAAAGGCGAAGGGCTCGCACCGCCTCCGCCTCCGGTCCGCCGCCTCCGCCTCCGTAGCCGCCTGACCGCTCGGCCTGCAGTCGGAGCCGTGCACGATGAGTTCCCCGACGAGCATGCCGCCTATGTCATCTTTACAAGCCAGCCCGAAGACCGGCGCAGCAAACACCGAGAGCACCAGGAAGTCAGCATGGTCGCTGCCACCCCCGCCAAGCACATGCACTGGTCAGAAAAACCTATCAGCTGGAGCCGGGCCGACCACCCAGAGGTGATGCCATCTCCTGGCTCTTATGCGTTGGTTTTGGATGCCACCCTTGCAATGGATAGACGTGCCGCCCGTTTCTCCCGTGTGCTGATAGACGGCGGGAGAAGCATCAACATCATGTACCGTGACACCCTGGAGAAGCTGAACGTCAAGACGAAGCAACTCATGCCTACTCGGACTGTGTTCCATGGCATTGTACCTGGCCTGTCCTGCGCCTCCATTGGCAAGATCAAGATTGATGTATTCTTTGGGGACAAGGATCATTTCCGCCGAGAAGCGATCTGGTTTGAAGTGGTGGACCTGGAGAGCCCCTACCATGCATTGCTTGGCCGACCTGCCTTGGCCAGGTTCATGGCAGTTCCCCACTATGCTTACCTCAAGATGAAGATGCCGAGCACCAAGGGCGTCATCACCATAGCCGGCGATTACAAGAAGTCCTCCGAGTGCGCAGCAGCCAGCAGCCGGCTGGCCGAGTCCCTTGTGATCGCCGAAGAAAAGAAGATGTTGGACCGAGTTGTGGCCATGGCCGGCAAACAATCGGCCTTGTCCCCCGATCCCCAGGAGTATGATGCCCAAGGATTTTTCCAGCCGGCCAAGGAGACGAAGAAGATACCTCTTGACCCCGAGCACCCAGAGAGGTTTGCCGTCATCGGGGCAAACCTAAATAGCAAATAGGAAGGCGAGCTCGCCGATTTCCTCTGTGAGAATCGGGACATCTTTGCATGGTCCCCCAAGGACATGCCAGGTGTTCCGAAGGAATTTGCCGAGCACAAGCTACACGTCCGAGAAGACGCAAAACCAGTCAAACAACCCCTTCGCCGACTGTCAGAGGAGAAAAGAAGGATTGTAGGAGAAGAGATAGCCCGGCTTCTGGCAGCCGGCTTCATTATGGAAGTTTTCTTTTCAGAGTGGCTCGCCAACCCGGTCCTCATGCTAAAGAAGAACAACAAGTGGCGCATGTGCATAGACTACACGAGCCTCAACAAGGCCTGCCCCAAAGATCCCTTTGCCCTGCCGAGGATTGATCAAGTGATAGACTCCACGGCCGGATGCGAGCTGTTGAGTTTCTTGGATGCTTACTCAGGATACCACCAGATAAAGTTAGATCCGGCAGACCGCCTGAAGACCGCCTTCATCACGCCATTCGGAGCCTTCTGCTACCTGACTATGACATTCGGCTTAAGAAATGCCGATGCCACTTTTCAGCGTTGCATGCAGAAGTGCCTCCTCAAGCAGCTCGGCAGAAATGCCCACATCTATGTAGACAACATTGTGGTGAAGATGGAGAAGCGCGACACCTTGCTGGAAGACCTCAAGGAAACATTTGAGAACCTGCGCCGGTTCCAAATCAAGCTCAACCCCGAGAAATGCGTGTTCGGAGTGCCAGCCGGCCAGCTCCTAGGCTTCCTGGTCTCCGAACGCGGCATCGAATGCAACCCAGTAAAGATCAAGGCCATTGAGAGAATGGCGATTCCCACCAAACTTCGAGACGTCCAGAAGTTTACCGGATGCTTGGCCTCCCTGAACCGCTTCATCAGCCGGCTCGGAGAGAAAGCTCTTCCCCTCTACCGCCTCATGAAGAAGACCAATCACTTCGAGTGGAATGACCAAGCCGACCAAGCTTTTCACGAGCTAAAGAAGACGCTGGCCACGCCGCCTGTCCTGGCGGAGCCGACTGAGAAAGAGCCCATGTTCCTCTACATTGCTGCAACCAGCCGGGTGGTCAGCACCGTCATCGTAGTCCAGCGCCCAGAAGAGGGCCGAGCCCAGCCGGTCCAGAGGCCGGTGTACTATTTGAGCGAGGTGCTACCTACCTCGAAGCAGAACTACCCGCACTACCAGAAGATGTGCTATGGCGTGTACTTCGCCGCCAAGAAGCTGAAGCCCTACTTCCAAGAGCATCCCATCACGGTCGTATGCACCGCCCCGCTTGCCGAGATCATAGGTAGCCGGGATGCATCCGGCCAGGTGGCGAAATGGGCCATCAAGCTGGCGCCCTACACGATCTTCTACCAGCCTCGCACCGCCATCAAGTCCCAAGCATTGGCCGACTTCCTCGTCGACTGGGCCGAGACCCAGTACCTGCCGCCGGCTCCCGACTCCACTCATTGGCGCATGCACTTCGACGGGTCCAAGATGCACTCCGGCTTGGGATCTGGCGTCATCCTCACCTCTCCCAAAGGCGACAAGCTCAGATACACGCTGCAAATTCACTTTGCCGCCTCCAACAACATGGCCGAGTACGAGGCACTCATACACGGGCTCTGGCTTGCCAAAGAACTCGGCATTCGCCAGATCCTATGTTATGGCGACTCGGACTTGGTGGTCCAGCAATCATCCAGCGACTGGGATGCCAAGGACGCAAATATGGCAAACTACTGCTTCCTCGTTTAGCAGATCAGTGGGTACTTTGAAGGATGCGAGTTCCTTCACATACCGCGAGCCGACAACGAGCCAGCTGATGCCCTGGCTCGAATAGGCTCCACTCGGCAAGCAATACCAACCGGTGTCTCTCTACAACACCTCCTCAAGCCGTCTATCAAGCCGTCTCCAGAGTCCGATTCCATCTTCATGCCGCCTGACCCCGATGCAACCGGGTCCGGCTCGAAGAACCAAGCGGGTGACCCGAGGACTTCGATAGTCGGCCCAGGGACATCAGCAAGCGGCTCGAGGACTTCCGTAGTTACGCCCGACCCGGGGACTGCGGTAGTCGGCCCGGAGATTGCACCAATGCAACAGGCAGCAGCCGACTCCAGCATTTCACCACCCAACCCGCCCGCCCTGGTCGCAGTAGCCGTGTTGGCAATAGAAGAAGTCACAGCTCCATCATGGGCTCAGTGCATCCTCAACTTCCTAATAAACCAAGATCTGTCGGCTGATGAAACAGAGGCAAGACAAGTCCAACGCCGAGCCGGAGCATACACAATCGTCAACAGAGAGCTCGTCAAGCGCAGTGTCACCGGAGCCCTCCAGCGATGTGTCGAGCAAGAGAAGGGCATTGCAATCCTCAGAGACATCCACCAAGGAGAATGCGGCCACCATGCGGCCTCAAGATCACTCGTCGCCAAAGCTTTCCACCATGGTTTCTTTTGGCCAACTGCTTTGGATGACGCCAAGGAGTTAGTTAAACATTGCAAAGGGTGCCAACTCTTCAGCTCCAAGCAACACATGCCGGCTTCGGCACTCAAGACCATTCCCCTCACTTGGCCCTTCGCCGTTTGGGGACTGGACATGGTGGGCCCATTCAAGACGGCGCGCGGCGGCATGACACATCTGCTTGTCGCTGTGGACAAATTCACCAAATGGATTGAGGCAAAGCCGATCAAGAAGCTGAATGGGCTGACTGTAGTGACATTTATCGCAGATATAACAACTCGGTACGGCGTGCCATACAGCATCATCACCGACAATGGCACGAATTTCGCCAAGGGAGCCTTGGCACATTTCTGCGTGACGCAAGGCATCCGGTTGAACTTAGCGTCCGTTGCCCACCCGCAGTCAAACGGCCAGGTCGAGCGAGCCAACGGCCTCATCCTTTCCGGCATCAAGCCCCGACTGGTCGTACCATTGGAACGTTCGGCCGGCTGTTGGCTCGACGAGCTGCCGCCCGTCCTCTGGAGTCTGTGCACAACCCCAAACAAGTCAACCGGCTTCACTCCTTTCTTCCTTGTGTACGGTGCCGAGGCGGTCATCCCAACCGACATCGAGTTTGACTCGCCTCAGATAACCATGTACACGGAGGCGGAGGCCAAGGAAGCATGAGAAGACGGCGTCGACCTGCTGGAAGAAGGTCAGCTGTTAGCCCTCAGCCGGTCCGCCATCTATCAGCAGGGCCTGCGCCGCTACCACAACCGGAAGGTCAAGCCAAGATCCTTCCAAGAGGGCGATCTTGTGCTCCGGCTGATCCAGCGAACAGCCGGCCAGCACAAGCTCTCGGCCCCTTGGGAGGGCCCCTTCGTCATCAGCAGAGCTTTAGGCAACGACTCCTACTACCTAATCGACGCACAGAAGCCGAAGGCACGCAAGAGAGATGATTCCGGCAAGGAGTCGGAACGACCATGGAACGCCAACCTCCTCCGAAGATTTTACAGTTGAAATGCAGTATGTATCACGCTAACTTTTGTACTAAGTACGAGACAATAGGCCCCCCGAGCAGAGCTCGGGGACTGCCATCTTTTATCTGTAAATGAAGAATATCATGCTTATGACCTTGTCATTACATTCACTTTTTTCGTCCGGCACCAGGTTCGACTAGTCGGCCCGGGGACTGGCTGCCTGGAGTTATATTAGAAGTCCTACCCGCGGTCAGACAAGTAGTGTGCCGACACCCAAGCCTTCTCTTGCCAAAAGTCGCAGTTCGAAGAACTGGCTATCCGGCTGGCAAGAGTTAAAGGCAGGAAAGGACGCCCACACGAAAAACGGCTAGGGACTAACGGACTAATATAACAAAAGCCGTTTTTTCTCCCACCACCGACCGACTACGAGAGTAGCCGGCCGGCCAGCTTCCATTCACCTCACTTCAATCTAAGAAAGCTCGAGTACTTGCCTCCCCAAAAGGGGAAGGCGGCAAAGGAAACAGCCTAAGGATAAAAAGCATACGTGAATGGAAACCAAACACGCACACAATCATATTTACACAAAAGACCTTCAAAAGGCTAGCATTCAACATAGTTCGAATACACCTCCAGTGGGTGGAACTGCGCAAGTTTAATAAAAATTGTTCAAAGGGTAACAAGCAGGAAAAGCAAGGATGACAGATTAAGCCAGGGGAGCGACTGGCGAGTCGGGCAGGTCGGTGGAGACGGCAGTGCCGGTTGGAGGAGTGGCCGGCTGGCGAACCTCGACATGATCACCGCCTCCCCCAAAAGGCGCGCTTGCACGCGCCTCATTGCTGGAGGCACGGTCAGGCTGAGGCTGGCTGGCCGCTTCACCGGCCGGCTCAACGTCTTCACCTTCCTCTCCTTCGTCGTCTTCGCCTTCATCACTAGAGGCAATCTCCTCTGTCGAGTCCTCACCCGTTGCCGGGTCCAGCCCAAACCACTCCTCCGGCTGGGCAACGCCATCGTCATTTATTTTAGGAGCGAAGACGCTGATGTCAGTGCACTCGACGATAGTCGAAGCACGCTGAGCGATGGCCGGCCGCACCTCCTCCATCTCCTCGTCGGCCTCCAGCCGCCAGGTGCGTAGCTGATCCAGGTTCAGCCCCGGATACCAGGCTCGGACGAACTCCAGCGCCCGCCCAGCTCCAAGTCGGGCTGCCGATGCTTTCCAGGCCTCGAAGTGGCCAACCGCAACCTCCAGCCAGTCGGCAGTCCGACTCGGGGTGTGGGGAATCGTCTCGCCTGGCTAGAGGGCGGCCAACACCTGCGCCCCGGCACGTTGGAGGCGGTGGAGCATAGGTGAGCCGGCTGCAGCCGGGCTTGGACCGCCAAGAGTTGCTCCTCAAGCGTCCAGCTCGCGTCCGGCGCGATTTCAGCCCCCGCCTGCCGGCGCGCTTCGCGATGGGCCTCGATTTGGGTGGCGAAGACGGAGTAGCCGGGAAAGTAGTCTGCATAGAGAACAAAAAGCAGCACCAGTCAGAACACAAATCAGGGGGCAAGGGACAAGCAAGGAGTGAGGAAGGCGGCTTACCATCGATCAAATCCTCAATATGACCGAAGCCTTCGCTCAGCGCTTGCTTTGTCTCAGCCCAGCCCGCCGCTTCAGTCTCGAACTCGGCCTTCAGGGCGTCCTCACTGTCCTGCGCCTTCTTCAGGGCCGCCTTGTGGCTCTCCTCCTGGTTGGCCAACTTCTTGGCCAGGCGGTCACGCTCTAGGACCAAGGCGTTGTACTCGGCTTTCTTGGCGCGAAGGGCGGCCTGCGCCCCGCTGAGCTGCCCCCTCAAGTCGGCATTGGCTCCTGCAAGCATGAAGACAAAGGAAAAATCAATAAGGAAGAAGTCGTCAAGAAAGATCTAACCCGACTGCTCAGCAGTCGGCCCGAATCTCGGGGACTACACCCAGTGGGTGCACTGACGCGCCCCCACAGGAGATGAACGAAACAAAGCACGCACTCCGGCTGCTGGTCAGGTCTTCGGTTCTCCGGCCCAACTCCTGAGCCTGGGAGTTGAAGGCAACAGCGCGGAGGTTATGATACTCCTGGAAGATCAGACAGGAGGCGAGAATAAGATAGTTGTCAGGACCTAGTAAGTTCCAAGCCGCCTGCGCAGCAGTCGACTCGGAACTCGGGGACTACACCCAGTGGGTGCGCTGACGCGCCCCCACGGAAGAAATCAAAAGAGCAAAACAACCAAGGCCAGAAGACTCACCCGGATGATGGCCCGCGTCGTGAGGAACTCTTGGGTGTATCGCTGCAGCGAGGCGGCTTGGGCTTGAAGCCGGTTCCGGACCTCCTGGGCCGCCGTGTTCAGCTGCCCGTCCCCCCGCTGGGAGTCCACTCGGACGTGCTGGTGCTGGCCGCCTCCAGGGCCTCCGCCGTCTGGCTGGCGCCCGCAGCTCGGTGCGGCTTCGGCGCGGAGGTGCCTTGTAATGCCCCAAGACCGGAGATTCAGATGCCATCCATGGATTCTGGGTTTCGTCACGTGTTTTGTTTGCTTGCTGCTTTCCCCTTTGCATCATGTCATCATGTCATATGCAACCCGTCTTAAAACCCACTAAATAATTTGTGTGGATCTTCGATCCATTTAAATCGAGGGAAGGGTGACTTCTCTTTATAACATTATCCTCCTAATATTTATGGAGCTATTATAAATATTTCCATTCTTTTGGAACCACCCATAACACGCTTGCAAATAATCACATGCCTTTTCTCGCTTCAAGTTTGGTCCCCAAACTTTGTCCATAATTTCTTTCATCGCTTTCCCGGGGCTCCTCCAAAAATCCGAACATTTTTGAACCTTCCTAACCCTCACTTCCTGTTCAAACCATTTGATTTTAAATCAAATGAGTTTGAATTTAAAACTTTCAAAAATGCCCACTCCATTTTTCTTGGAACATGGGCATTTTTGCGAGTCTGGGAATATTATTCGCATGCCCAAATTCTTCCTCTAACCTTCTTTTATCTCTTTTCCTTTCTCTTTATTTCTCTATTTTTTAAAGAAAAGGAAATAGGAGAGAGAGGAGAGAGACCAGCAGGCCGGCCTCTAGGGCCATCCCTAGGCCCAACCAGCCGCCGGCCGGCCCTTTCTTCCAACGCAGCCTCTAAGGCCCAGCCTCTCCCCTTGCTAACCCTAGCCCTACGCCATCTCGCTCCCTTCCCCCGGTCCCTCTCGCGCCGCCAGGGACAGAGCGCCCGCTCTCGATCCCTCCTCTTTCCCTCGTCTCCTCCCTCAGGCCGTCACCATGCACAGAAGACGGAGCCTGATCCCCATGGCCACGCACCCCCACGCCCGGTCCCTCTGTCCGCTACCTCCACCGCCTTGAAGCCTCTGCTTCTCCTCGCTGGCAAGACTCCTGCGCCTCCTCCATGGCCCTCCTCCTCCGGCCTCCTCGTCGTCCTGCCATGGACGCCGAGCTCGAAGCTCCGGCCGACCCTGCCTCCATGACCTTTGCCGAGCAGTCCCTCTCCTGGAGCCGCTCGCTGCTGTTGCTTTCCATCGAGGCGCCAAGTTCCGTCGATCTGCAGCCATCTCCCTCGCGCCTTTCCTCCTCGCCGGCGTTCTGCTCGAGGACCAGCCCCGCGCACCCATGTGCTCGCGGGCAGGGGACCCCAAGAGTGCCATGCCGTCTCCCTGCCTCATCTATGGTGCCGGCGTCAACAACAGAAGTGGACCGGAGCCCCTACCTTGCTCCACCACGTCGCCGACCTCTTGCCGTGGCCTCCTCCTCGCTTCAAGTCCTTGCTGTCAAGCATCATGTCGCCGCCCTGCTACGTTCGTCACCGGAGATTGCCAGATCTGGTCGCGTTGGATCGGATCCTCCCGTCCCTGCCTTGCTGCTACCCACCAGAGGCCTTCCGTCTCGCGTGTGTTTTGGATCAGCAAGGATGAGACACCAAGAACCCAAGAACCCTACCCGGACCGGCAAGCACCTTCTCCAAGTACTGTGACATGAATGACCCTCGAACGCATCAAGTACCACTACCGTCAAGTACCTCTTCGCAAGACCAAGTTCCTCTACGATGCATGTACGACTACACGACGAACCGCCAAGACCCAAGTACCACGACGACCTTCGACTTGTACCCCTACGTCGCATCGAAACGCTGAGTTCCTCGCCGAGACCCCGAACATTTACGGAACCTTGTGTGACTATGGATGTGAATGACCACCATTGAACCCAAGTTACTCGGATTCGTCAAGTCCCTCTACGAAAACTATGTACGACTACTTCCGTGGCCGAAGGCCCGTGTACAATGACCGTCGCCGTGGACGACTACTTCCTCTACTTCCTCTACGAACCTGAACCGCTCCGAGAATGCACCTGGAAGGTATAACCACCGAGACGATGACCCGTGGACGAAAGCATGTGTGTATGAGATGCATGTTTAGTTGTTGTTTTCGCCCGTGTACGTTAGTCGTTCCTCCTCGGTTGCCATGCCGTCGACCCATGGGAAAACCGGTATCCGGGATCACCCCACCATCCTCGCATGATCCGTTCATCCACATTTTCTCTTGCACCGACATCTCAATGAGTTGTCGTGACACCCCTTTTGTTCCTCCATGGCGACCAAATGCTTCTTAATATGCTCTTGTCAACTTTTCTTAAAATTGCATAAAACTTGAGCATGTCATCCGCATCATGTTAACAACATTAAGATGGCTTAAATTGTTGTTGCATCAAATTACTAATGCATATGGGGATTTACCGGATTTGTTGTTTGCTATATCCGGCCCCATTTAAATTGTTTAGATAGATAATCCCTTTATGTTTCACCTCTTGACATGCTTAACAACATTTAATATTGTTGGGTACATAACCGAGAGAGAACTAAATAAGTCATGTGGTGTTTTCTTCAATATACAACTCCGTTGCATATTGTGCTCCACTTAACTTGTAGTGTTGTTTGTTGCACTTTGCCATGCCATGCATATTTTAACCGGACATGCATCATACATGTTTGCGCATCATGCCATGTTATGTGTTGGTTGTTTACTATGTTGTGTGCTTCTTTCCGGTGTTGCTTCTTCGGGTTGGTTTCGATAACGTAGCGTTTGTGAGGACCCGTTCGTCTACGTCCGTTTGTCTTCTTCATGGACTCGCTCTTCTTCCTTGCGGGATCTCAGGCAAGATGACCATACCCTCGAAATCACTTCTATCTTTGCTTGCTAATTGCTCGCTCTTTTGCTCTGCCTATGCCGCGATACCTACCACTTGCTTATCATGCCTCCCACATTGTTGAACCAAGCCTCTAACCCACCTTGTCCTAGCAAACTGTTGTTTGGCTATGTTACCGCTTTGCTCAGCCCCTCTTATAGCGTTGTTAGTTGCAGGTGAAGATTGAAGTTTGTTCCCTGTTGGAACATGGAGATGTTGTTCCTTGTTGGAACATGTTTACTTGTTGGGATATCACTATATGTCTTATTTAATTAATGCATCTATATACTTGGTAAAGGGTGGAAGGCTCGGCCTTATGCCTGGTGTCTTGTTCCACTCTTGCCGCCCTAGTTTCCGTCATATCCGTGTTATGTTCCCGGATTTTGCGTTCCTTACGCGGTTGGGTAATTATGGGAACCCCTTGACAGTTCACCTTAAGTAAAGCTCTTCCAGCAATGCCCAACATTGGTTTTACCATTCGCCACCTAGCCTTTTGTTTTCCCTTGGGAGTCACGCTCCTGAGGGTCATCATTATTTTACCCCCCCCCGGGCCAGTGCTCCTCTGAGTGTTGGTCCAACTGAGCGATGTCCGAGGCTACCAGGGGCAACTCTGGGCTGGCTTACCCGACATCTTGCTCATTCGGTGTGCCCTGAGAATGAGATATGTGCAGCTCCTATCGGGATTTGTCGGCACATCTGGGTGGTGTTGCTGGTTTAGTTTTACCCTGTCGAAATGTCTTGTAGAACTGGGATACCGGGTCTGATCGGAATGTCTCGGGAGGAGGTATATCCCTTCGTTGACCGTGAGAGCTTGTGATGGGCTAAGTGTTGGGGAACGTTGCAGAAAATTAAAAATTTTCCTACGGTTTCACCAAGATCCATCTATGAGTTCATCTAAGCAACGAGTCAAGGGGAAGAGTTTGCATCTACATACCACTTGTAGATCGAGTGCGGAAGCGTTCAAGGGGATGGTGATGATGGAGTCGTACACGTCGTGATTCGGATCACCGATGACCAAGTGCTGAACGGACAGCACCTCCGCGTTAAACACACGTACGGGACGATGGACGTCTCCTCCGTCTTGATCCAGCAAGGAGGAAGGATAGGTTGAGGAAGGCAGCTCCAAGGGCAGCACGACGGCGTGGTGCAGTTGGTGCAGCAGTATTCCGATAAAGCTTCGCCGAGCACGTACGGAGGAGGAGAGGTGTTGGGGAGGGGAGGGGCTGCGCCTTGAGTTGTGGTCTTGCAGCCCTCCCCTCACCCCTCTATATATAGGAGGAGAGGGGCAAGGGGGCCGGCCCTCTAGGGGAAACCCTAGAGGGGGGCGGCGGCCAAAGGGTGGGGGGCTTGCCCCCCAAGCAAGGGGGTGCGCCCCCTTTAGGGTTTCCCCCCCCCCAACCCTAGGCGCATGGGCCCAAGGGGGGGGGCGCCAAGCCCACTAGGGGCTGGCTGCTATCCCTACGCAGCCCAAGTGGGCCCCCAGGAAGGGGGGTCCCTCCCGGTGGACCCCCGGAACCTTTCCAGTGGTCCCGGTACAATACCGGTATGACCCCGAAACTTTCCGGTGCCCGTTTAACAACTTCCCATATATAAAACTTTACCTCCGGACCATTCCGGGACTCCTCGTGACGTCCAGGATCCCATCCGGGACTCCGAACAACATTCGGTAATCACATACTTGTCTTCCTGATGACCCTAGCATCACCGAACCTTAAGTGTGTAGACCCTACGGGTTCGGGAGACATGCAGACATGACCGAGACTCTCCGGTCAATAACCAACAACGGGATCTGGATACCCATGTTGGCTCCCACATGCTCCTCGATGATGTCATCGGATGAACCACGATGTCGAGGATTCGATCAAACCCCGTATACAATTCCCTTTGTCAATCGGTATGTTACTTGCCCGAGACCCGATCGTCGGTATCCCAATACCTTGTTCAGTCTCGTTACCTGCAAGTCACTTTACTCGTACCGTAATGCATGATCCCATGACCAGACACTTGGTCACCTTGAGCTCATTATGATGATGCATTACCGAGTGGGCCCAGAGATACCTCTCCGTCATACGGAGTGACAAATCCCAATCTCGATCCGTGTCAACCCAACAGACACTTTCGGAGATACCTGTAATGCACCTTTATAATCACCCAGTTACGTTGTGACGTTTGGTACACCCAAAGCACTCCTACGGTATCCGGGAGTTACACGATCTCATGGTCGAAGGAAGAGATACTTGACATTGGAAAAGCTCTAGCAAACGAACTAACCGACCTTTGTGCTATGCTTAGGATTGGGTCTTGTCCATCACATCATTCTCCTAATGATGTGATCCCGTTATCAACGACATCCAATGTCCATAGCCAGGAAACCATGACTATCTGTTGATCACAACGAGCTAGTCAACTAGAGGCTCACTAGGGACATATTGTGGTCTATGTATTCACACGTGTATTACGATTTCCGGATAATACAGTTATAGCATGAATAAAAGACTATTATCATGAACAAAGAAATATAATAATAATACTTTTATTATTGCCTCTAGGGCATATTTCCAACAGTCTCCCACTTGCACTAGAGTCAATAATCTAGTTACATTGTGATGAATCGAACAACCATAGAGTTCTGGTGTTGATCATGTTTCGCTCGCGAGAGAGGTTTAGTCAACGGATCCGCGACATTCAGATCCGTATGTACTTTGCAAATTTCTATGTCTCCATCTTGAACATTTTCACGGATGGAGTTGAAACGACGCTTGATATGCCTGGTCTTCTTGTGAAATCTGGGCTCCTTTGCAAGGGCAATAGCTCCAGTATTGTCACAGAAAAGTTTGATCGGCCCCGACGCATTGGGTATGACTCCTAGGTCGGTGATGAACTCCTTCACCCAAATAGCTTCATGCGCTGCCTCCGAGGCTGCCATGTACTGCGCTTCACATGTAGATCCCGCCACGACGCTCTGCTTGCAGCTGCACCAGCTTACTGCTCCACCATTCAACATATACACGTATCCGGTTTGTGACTTAGAGTCATCCAGATTTGTGTCGAAGCTAGCGTCGACGTAACCCTTTACGACGAGCTCTTCGTCACCTCCATAAACGAGAAACATGTCCTTTGTCCTTTTCAGGTACTTCAGGATATTCTTGACCGCTGTCCAGTGTTCCTTGCCGGGATTACTCTGGTATCTTGCTACCAAACTCACGGCAAGGTTTACATCAGGTCTGGTACACAGCATGGCATACATAATAGATCCTATGGCCGAAGCATAGGGGATGAGACTCATCTCTTCTTTATCTTTTGCCGTGGTCGGTGACTGAGCCGAGCTCAATCTCACACCTTGTAACATAGGCAAGAACCCTTTCTTGGACTGATCCATTTTGAACCTTTTCAAAATCTTATCAAGGTATGTGCTTTGTGAAAGACCTATGAGGCGTCTCGATCTATCTCTATAGATCTTGATGCCTAATATATAAGCAGCTTCTCCAAGGTCCTTCATTGAAAAACACTTATTCAAGTAGGCCTTAATGCTGTCCCGAAATTCTACATTATTTCCCATCAAGAGTATGTCATCTACATATAATATGAGAAATGCTACAGAGCTCCCACTCACTTTCTTGTAAACGCAGGCTTCTCCATAAGTCTGCATAAACCCAAACGCTTTGATCATCTCATCAAAGCGAATATTCCAACTCCGAGATGCTTGCACCAGCCCATAAATGGATCGCTGGAGCTTGCATACTTTGTTAGCGTTCTTAGGATCGACAAAACCTTCCGGTTGTATCATATACAACTCTTCCTTAAGATGCCCGTTAAGGAATGTCGTTTTGACGTCCATCTGCCATATCTCATAATCATAGTATGCGGCAATTGCTAACATGATTTGGACGGACTTAAGCTTCGCTATGGGAGAGAAAGTCTCATCGTAGTCAATCCCTTGAACTTGTCGATAACCCTTAGCGACAAGTCGAGCTTTATAGATGGTGACATTTCCATCCGCGTCCGTCTTCTTCTTAAAGATCCATTTGTTTTCTATCGCTCACCGATCATCGGGCAAGTCAGTCAAAGTCCATACTTTGTTTTCATACATGGATTCTATCTCGGATTTCATGGCTTCTAGCCATTTGTTGGAATCTGGGCCCGCCATCGCTTCTTCATAGTTCGAAGGTTCACCGTTGTCTAACAACATGATATCTAGGACAGGGTTGCCGTACCACTCTGGTGCGGAACGTGTCCTTGTGGACCTACGAAGTTCAGTAGCAACTTGATCCGAAGTACCTTGATCATCATCATTGGTTTCCTCTTCAGTTGGTGTGGGCATCACAGGAACATTTTCCTGAGCTGCACCACTTTCCCGTTCGGGAGGTAGTACTTCATCGAGTTCTACTTTCCTCCCACTTACTTCTTTCGAGAGAAACTCTTTTTCCAGAAAGCATCCGTTCTTGGCAACGAAGATCTTGCCCTCGGATCTTAAGTAGAAGGTATACCCTACAGTTTCCTTAGGGTATCCTATGAAGACGCATTTTTCCGACTTGGGTTCGAGCTTCTCAGGTTGAAGTTTCTTGACATAAGCATCGCATCCCCAAACTTTCAGAAATGACAGCTTAGGTTTCTTCCCAAACCATAATTCATACGGTGTCGTCTCAACGGATTTTGACGGTGCCCTATTTAAAGTGAATGTAGCTGTCTCTAGAGCGTATCCCCAAAATGATAGCGGTAAATCGGTAAGAGACATCATAGACCGCACCATATCTAATAGAGTGTGATTACGACGTTCGGACACACCGTTACGCTGAGGTGTTCCAGGCGGCGTGAGTTGTGAAACGATTCCACATTTCCTTAAGTGTGTACCAAATTCGTGACTTAAGTATTCTCCTCCACGATCTGATCGTAGGAATTTTATCTTTCGATCACGTTGATTCTCTACCTCATTCTGAAATTCCTTGAACTTTTCAAAGGTCTCAGACTTGTGTTTCATTAAGTAGACATACCCATATCTACTTAAGTCATCAGTGAGAGTGAGAACATAACGATATCCTCCGCGAGCCTCAACGCTCATTGGACCGCACACATCGGTATGTATGATTTCCAACAAGTTGGTTGCTCGCTCCATTGTTCCGGAGAACGGAGTCTTGGTCATCTTGCCCATGAGGCATGGTTCGCATGTGTCAAATGATTCATAATCAAGAGACTCTAAAAGTCCATCAGCATGGAGCTTCTTCATGCGCTTGACACCAATGTGACCAAGGCGGCAGTGCCACAAGTATGTGTGACTATCGTTATCAACTTTACATCTTTTGGTATTCACGCTATGAATATGTGTAACACTACGTTCGAGATTCATTAAGAATAAACCATTGACCATCGGAGCATGACCATAAAACATATCTCTCATATAAATCGAACAACCATTATTCTCAGACTTAAATGAGTAGCCATCTCGTATTAAACGAGATCCAGATACAATGTTCATGCTCAAACTTGGCACCAAATTACAATTATTAAGGTTTAAAACTAATCCCGTAGGTAAATGTAGAGGTAGTGTGCCGACGGCGATCACATCGACTCCGGAACCATTCCCGACGCGCATCGTCACCTCGTCCTTCGCCAGTCTCCGCTTATTCTGCAGCTCCTGCTGTGAGTTACAAATATGAGCAACGGCACCGGTATCAAATACCCAGGAGTTACTACGAGTACTGGTAAGGTACACATCAATTACATGTATATCGAATATACCTTTTGTGTTGCCGGCCTTCTTATCCGCTAAGTATTTGGGGCAGTTCCGCTTCCAGTGACCCTTCCCCTTGCAATAAAAGCACTCAGTCTCAGGCTTGGGTCCATTCTTTGACTTCTTCCCGGCAACTGGCTTACCGGGCGCGGCAACCTCTTTGCCGTCCTTCTTGAAGTTCTTCTTACCCTTGCCTTTCTTGAACTTAGTGGTCTTATTGACCATCAACACTTGATGTTCTTTCTTGATTTCAACCTCTGCTAACCTCAGCATAGAAAATACTTCAGGAATGGTCTTTACCATCCCCTGCATATTGTAGTTCATCACAAAGCTCTTGTAGCTTGGTGGGAGCGACTGAAGGATTCTGTCAATGACTGCCTCATCAGGGAGGTTAATATTCAGCTGGGTCATATGGTTGTGCAACCCAGACATCTTGAGTATGTGCTCACTGACAGAACTATTTTCATCCATCTTACAACTATAGAACTTGTCGGAGATGTCATATCTCTCGACCCGGGCGTGAGCTTGGAAAACTAGTTTCAGCTCTTCGAACATCTCATATGCTCCGTGATGCTCAAAACGCTTTTGGAGCCCCGGTTCTAAGCTGTAAAGCATGCCGCACTGAACGAGGGAGTAATCATCAGCACGAGACTGCCAAGCATTCATAATGTCTTGGTTCTCTGGGACGGGAGCGTCACCTAGCGGTCCTTCTAGGACATATTGTTTCCTGGCAGCTATGAGGATGATCCTCAGGTTCCGGACCCAGTCCGTATAGTTGCTGCCATCATCTTTCAGCTTGGTTTTCTCTAGGAACGCGTTGAAGTTCATGTTGACATGAGCGTTGGCCATTTGATCTACAAGACATATTTGCAAAGGCTTTAGACTAAGTTCATGATAATTAAGTTCTAATCAAAATTATGAACTCCCACTCAGATTAGACATCCCTCTAGTCATCTAAGTGTTACACGATCCAAGTCGACTAGCCCGTGTCCGATCATCACGTGAGACGGACTAGTCATCGTCGGTGAACATCTTCATGTTGATCGTATCTTCCATACGACTCGTGTTCGACCTTTCGGTCTCCGTGTTCCGAGGCCATGTCTGCACATGCTAGGCTCGTCAAGTTAACCCTAAGTGTTTTCACTGTGTAAAACTGTCTTACACCCGTTGTATGTGAACGTAAGAATCCATCACACCCGATCATCACGTGGTGCTTAGAAGCGACGAACTGTAGCAACGGTGCATAGTTAGGGGAGAACACTTCTTGAAATTTTTGTAAGGGATCATCTTATTTACTACCGTCGTCCTAAGTAAACAAGATGCATAAACATAATAAACATCACATGCAATTATATAGTTGTGACATGATATGGCCAATATCATATAGCTCCATTGATCTCCATCTTCGGGGCTCCATGATCATCTTGTCACCGGCTTGACACCATGATCTCCATCATCATGATCTCCATCATCGTGTCTTCATGAAGTTGTCACGCCAACGACTACTTCTACTTCTATGGCTAATGCATTTAGCAGTAAAGTAAAGTAGTTTACATGGCGTTCTTCAATGACACGCAGGTCATACAAAAAATAAAGACAACTCCTATGGCTCCTGCCGGTTGTCATACTCATCGACATGCAAGTCGTGAATCCTATTACAAGAACATGATCTCATACATCACAATTCATCATTCATCACAACTTCTGGCCATATCACATCACATGATCAATCGCTGCAAAAACAAGTTAGACATCCTCTAATTGTTGTTGCATCTTTTACGTGGCTGCAATTGGGTTCTAGCAAGAACGTTTTCTTACCTACGAATAACCACAACGTGATTTTGTCAACTTCTATTTACCCTTCATAAGGACCCTTTTCATCGAATCCGCTCCAACTAAAGTGGGAGAGACAGACACCCGCCAGCCACCTTATGCAACTAGTGCATGTCAATCGGTGGAACCGGTCTCACGTAAGCGTACGTGTAAGGTTGGTCCGGGCCGCTTCATCCCACAATGCCGTTGAAGCAAGAAAAGACTAGTAGTGGCAAGTAAGTTGACAAGATCCACGCCCACAACAAAATTGTGTTCTACTCGTGCAAAGAGAACCACGCATAACCCTAGCTCATGATGCCACCGTTGGGGAACGTTGCAGAAAATTAAAAATTTTCCTACGGTTTCACCAAGATCCATCTATGAGTTCATCTAAGCAACGAGTATGGGGAAGAGTTTGCATCTACATACCACTTGTAGATCGAGTGCGGAAGCGTTCAAGGGGATGGTGATGATGGAGTCGTACTCGTCGTGATTCGGATCACCGATGACCAAGTGCTGAACGGACAGCACCTCCGCGTTCAACACACGTACGGGACGATGGACGTCTCCTCCGTCTTGATCCAGCAAGGAGGAAGGAGAGGTTGAGGAAGGCAGCTCCAAGGGCAGCACGACGGCGTGGTGCAGTTGGTGCAGCAGTATTCCGACAGAGCTTCGCCGAGCACGTACGGAGGAGGAGAGGTGTTGGGGAGGGGAGGGGCTGCGCCTTGAGTTGTGGTCTTGCAGCCCTCCCCTCACCCCTCTATATATAGGAGGAGAGGGGCAAGGGGGCCGGCCCTCTAGGGGAAACCCTAGAGGGGGGCGGCGGCCAAAGGGTGGGGGGCTTGCCCCCCAAGCAAGGGGGTGCGCCCCCTTTAGGGTTCCCCCCCCCAACCCTAGGCGCATGGGCCCAAGGGGAGGGCGCCAAGCCCACTAGGGGATGGCTGCTATCCCTACGCAACCCAAGTGCCCCCCGGGAAGGGGGGTCCCTCCCGGTGGACCCCCGGAACCTTTCCGGTGGTCCCGGTACAATACCGGTATGACCCCGAAACTTTCCGGTGCCCGTTTAACAACTTCCCATATATAAAACTTTACCTCTGGACCATTCCGGGACTCCTCGTGACATCCGGGATCCCATCCGGGACTCCGAACAACATTCGGTAATCACATACTTGTCTTCCTGATAACCCTAGCGTTACCGAACCTTAAGTGTGTAGACCCTACGGGTTCGGGAGACATGCAGACATGACCGAGACTCTCCGGTCAATAACCAACAGCGGGATCTGGATACCCATGTTGTCTCCCACATGCTCCTCGATGATGTCATCGGATGAACCACGATGTCGAGGATTCGATCAAACCCCGTATACAATTCCCTTTGTCAATCGGTATGTTACTTGCCCGAGACCCGATCGTCAGTATCCCAATACCTTGTTCAGTCTCGTTACCGGCAAGTCATTTTACTCGTACCCTAATGCATGATCCCGTGACCAGACACTTGGTCACCTTGAGCTCATTATGATGATGCATTACCGAGTGGGCCCAGAGATACCTCTCCGTCATACGGAGTGACAAATCCCAGTCTCGATCCGTGTCAACCCAACAGACACTTTCGGATATACCTGTAATGCACCTTTATAATCACCCAGTTACGTTGTGACGTTTGGTACACCCAAAGCACTCCTACGGTATCCGGGAGTTACACGATCTCATGGTCGAAGGAAGAGATACTTGACATTGGAAAAGCTCTAGCAAACGAACTAACCGACCTTTGTGCTATGCTTAGGATTGGGTCTTGTCCATCACATCATTCTCCTAATGATGTGATCCCGTTATCAACGACATCCAATGTCCATAGCCAGGAAACCATGACTATCTGTTGATCACAATGAGCTAGTCAACTAGAGGCTCACTAGGGACATATTGTGGTCTATGTATTCACACGTGTATTACGATTTCCGGATAATACAGTTATAGCATGAATAAAAGACTATTATCACGAACAAAGAAATATAATAATAATACTTTTATTATTGCCTCTAGGGCATATTTCCAACACTAAGTTGGGACACCCCTGCAGGGATTTGAACTTTCGAAAGCCATGCCCATGATTATGGGCAGATGGGAATTTGTTAACGTCCGGTTGTAGAAAACCTGAAGTTGACCTTAATTAAAATGAATCAACCGCGTGTGTAACCGTGATGGTCTCTTTCCGGCGGAGTCCGGGAACTGAACACGATTGTTGGAGTTATACTTGACGTAGGTTGTTTTAGGATCACTTCTTGATCATACTTTTATCGACCGTGCTTTGCTTTCTCTTCTCGCTCTCATTTGCGTATGTTAGCCACCATATATGCTAGTTGCTTGCTGCAGCTCCACCTCATACCTTTACCTTACCCATAAGCTTAAATAGTCTTGATCGCGAGGGTGCGAGATTGCTGAGTCCCCGTGACTCACAAATACTTCCAAAACCAGCTTGCAAGTGCCGATGAGTCCGTATAGATGACGCAACCTAGCTCAGGAGGAGCTCGATGAAGATCTTGTCCTTTGTGTTGTTCCGTTCTAGTAGATCAGTAGTGGAGCCCAGTTGGGGTCGATCGGGGACCTTTGTCGCTTTTGGGGTTCTTCTTTTATTTTGGTGCCGTAGTCGGACCATGAGTGTATTTGGATGATGTAATGTTTTATTCATGTACTTCTGTGAAGTGGCGATTGTAAGCCAACTATGTATCTCTTTCCCTTATGTATTACATGGGTTGTGTGAAGATTACCTCACTTGCGACATTGCTTTCAATGCGGTTATGCCTCTAAGTCGTGCTTCGACACGTGGGAGATATAGCCGCATCGAGGGCGTGACAAGTCGGTAATCAGAGCCTTCCCCGACCTTAGGAGCCCCATTGCTTGATCATTTTTAGCGGCCGAGTTGTGTCTAGAAAAATGTTTTGAGTCATTTAGGAATTATATATCGGAGAGTTTAGGAATTCTTTTTACTTCCCAGTCTCCTCATCGCTCTGGTAAGGCATCCTGACGTAGAGTTTTGACTCTTCTCTTCTCAAATTTCACTAAAAAATATTTTTTAGGATCACGCAGGTATCTTGGAATCGTTCCGATGGTTTTGTGACGAGAACATTGTCTTGGTGCCTCCTGTCAGGGGTTTTGTGGAAGTGTCCCGGGGAGTTGAGCTCCGAGGTGTTGTCGTCATAATTTTATCGTTGCAGTTCTGGAATACCTGAGTTTAGTACGCCGACATCGAAAATCTCTTTTATGCAGTTCGTTGGTGAGATAACCTCGACGCCACCCAGTACTGGGGCGGGAGTTCGGGAGTATTGCCATAACTTGTATAACGGATGCTTTTCGAAGGTTGAGGTAGATGATTTCTGAAGGTTTCTTGGTTATGTGTTGAAGGATGGATACAGCTGGATGTAGGATTTGCTAGTTTTGGGTGAGATATTATGCTTCCCCTGTATCCCCAACACCTGATTGCATAACCAGAAAGGTTCGGGAGTTTCATAAGTGAGAATTCAAGTAGCTCTTAGGATATCTTTCCAACAGATGTATGATATGAAATTGGGGTTCGACGTCTAGTGGTCCGCCTATTCACGGTCGATTTTACAGTGGTCTCGTTGTGTCTTAAAGAGTCCTTGGCTATGCCGACTCGGGGATGCTTCGTATGTCATGTGCACTGCCTTGTACATGATGGTGATGTACGATCGAGCCCGTGTAGGCCCCACCACGAAAACTTCGGACGAAATCTATATCATATGTTTGTTCTGGCTTATTCTGCAAGCCAGTCCTTTGTTTTTGTTTTGAGTTGTGGTATTCGAGTTGCTTCAATGTCAAATGGTGATTCCATACCTTTTCCTAAATGGTGTTCTCATACTCCTATCTGAATACTAATCCTTCTCGATCATCGAGTTTGTCGTTTCAATTTCTTTTCACCGGTGTGTTTCTCTTCAAGTGGATCCGATCATTTCAACATCCACAAGATCAAGTATCAGTTTCTTCTGAACGGTGTTTGTTTCATCCGTCCCCAAGTTGCCTTTGTTTTCCCGCCCACCCACCCTTTTTCTTCGAGGACTCGAATTTCTTAATCAACTATCCATTTTACTGATGTGAAGTCTCTCCATTCTTTTCAATCAATATCCTTATCCAGTGATTCTCCTGAAGATTCTAACAGAGATTCAAGTTCGTCACTCTTCACTCATTTTCTTCTCCGGTGGAACCAATTCAAGCTTTCGATGTTGATCATATTCTTTTCCGTATTTTAAATGTCTTCTCTTGCCGGCGTACCTCTTAATCATTCACTTCTCGCTATTCATTTGTTCAGGAGTGCTGAAGATATCTCAGAAGATTCGTGTTTTCCACTCTGCATTCATTCAATATCTTTTGAGGTCGTTATCTCATTCAAGCCATTTAATTCAACCGGTGTTTTCTCTCTTAAATCGTTCAACGGTGTTTCTTTTCAGTGGGCCCTAACCCACAGGTCTTTTCCCAGGATCTTACCTGACTCTTCTTATTTTCCCGGAGCTATCCTCAAATCTTGTTTTCGAAGTTTGACGTAAGAATGATTTATCATCAGTCAATTGCCTTTCTCCAAGTTCTTTCAAATTCTTTTCATCGTTGGCTCAACTTTTCCATTCTTCATTCAGGTGTGCCTCAATAATTCTTGGTGGTGCTTCTTGTTGCCATTCTCATCATTTGAAGACCGAAGAAGAGTTTTCCTCCATATCTTGCCCCATTCTCGGCCATCCTCTCATAATTGTTTGATTGTGAGAATTCTTTTCACCTATCCGGAGCAATTCAAGAGTCCTCTCGGTTTGATTATCCGGTGTCCATCAATTCAGGTTTATTCACTCTCAGTTGTCAGTTATCATTCTTCAATACCGGTGCATCACTTAAGTATTCTCTTATCACCTCGTGATTTATTCGTTCTTATGTATCTAGATTGTCTCTAGTATCTTTGTTCATTTCACTATTCTTCCCGGTGTTTCTTTATCTTCTCTTAATTCATTTTCAGTTCTTACGGTGGTTTGTTCAAGATTCCTCTTCTTATATTATCATACTTCCGTTCTTTCAAATCCTACCGGTGGTTCATCGAAGGCCTCTTCAAGTTTGCGCATTATCTATCTTAATCCTTTCTATGAGAATAAGTAGTATGCCAATTCCTTTGGTTGTCATCAATTTGTATTGGTGGAGGATACGCATAACATAATTCTTATTCTTGCTTCACCTAAATGATGGATTCGTTCCTCCGGAGTTTGTTCACAATAACTAATTCTCGTTGTCAATTGCTCATCTTATCTTTTCCCGGAGTTCCAACCTTCTTTCAATTATATTATCATGGAGATCTCTATCTAAATAATTGCGAGGCTTCAATCTTATTCTTTTCATCAGTCAATTATTTTGGATCATTCTTTTATTACCAGAGTTCTTCATGGAGGTTCTACATGATGGTTCATCAAGGATTTAATCCCTTCTCAAAGTGGTCATTGAGATTCTTTTCAGAGGAACTCAAGCATTCTTTATCTGGCATTTTGAAATGCAATTCTTTCAACCGTATCGTTTGAGGTGGTATTATGTCATTCTTGATAATTTGAGTTCATGTTTTCATGATTCACATGTTGTCATGAATGAGATATTTTAAATCCATCAATCTCGTCATTGAAGTTACCTTGGGTTATATTCACCTAAAACCTTCCCTAAGGATTGTTGCTATTTACGGTGCTTACCAATGACCCAAGTTCTTCATTTATCCTCCCGGTGAAATTGGTTTTCTCGTCTCCTCGTTCATATCAATCCTATTCTTTTCCCGTGAGTGGCAGGTGGTCACCTCATGATTTGAGATGTATCCCATAAGACCATATAAAGCTTATTCTTTTCGTTGTTGGTTTTCCAACAACTCCATTCTACCATTTGTTGTAAGCATGCTCCCTCAAGATCTTGTTTCTCGTCGTTCATTCCATTCCATTCTTTTTTCTGTTCCAGAGGCATTGTGATGTTGATCTTCTCAACCCATCATCTCGTTTGTCAAAGATCATGTTTTTTTCATGATTGTCCATTTAACCGGAGTGTCGTGCCCTCTTTTCAAGTTCTGTCACCTTACCAAGTTCTTATTCAATTCCTTTTCTTTTCAATCGGAGTGCTGCCCGAAGTTGTTCTTCCTTGTTCCTCTTTTCTAACGGAGTGTTCTCAGCTTCGTCATCTCCGTTGTATTCTGTTCTGGATATGGCTTAACCTTTTTTCAGGGTTCTTTGGTTTCACTCGTTTGGCAAAGGAGCAACTTAGTTTTACCTCTTATCTTTCTCTTCCGTTGTTCCTCCGGTGCCATTCTAGATCTCGGGACGAGATCCTCTCGTAGTGGTGGAGTGTTGTAACGCCCCAAGACCGGAGATTCAGATGCCATCCATGGATTCTGGGTTTCGTCAGGTGTTCTGTTTGCTTGCTGCTTTCCCCTTTGCATCATGTGCCTTGCATCATGTCATCATGTCATATGCAACCCGTCTTAAAACCCACTAAATAATTTGTGTGGATCTTCGATCCATTTAAATCGAGGGAAGGGTGACTTCTCTTTATAACATTATCCTCCTAATATTTATGGAGCTATTATAAATATTTCCATTCTTTTGGAATCACCCATAACACACTTGCAAATAATCACATGCCTTTTCTCGCTTCAAGTTTGGTCCCCAAACTTTGTCCATAATTTCTTTCATCTCTTTCCCGGGGCTCCTCCAAAAATCCGAACATTTTTGAACCTTCCTAACCCTCACTTCCTATTCAAACCATTTGATTTTAAATCAAATGAGTTTGAATTTAAAACTTTCAAAAATGCCCACTCCATTTTTCTTGGAACATGCGCATTTTTGCGAGTCCGGGAATATTATTCGCATGCCCAAATTCTTCCTCTAACCTTCTTTTATCTCTTTTCCTTTCTCTTTATTTCTCTATTTTTTAAAGAAAAGGAAATAGGAGAGAGAGGAGAGAGACCAGCGGGCCGGCCTCTAGGGCCATCCCTAGGCCCAACCAGCCGCGGGCCGGCCCTTTCTTCCAGCACAGCCTCTAAGGCCCAGCCTCTCCCCTCGCTAACCCTAGCCCTACGCCATCTCGCTCCCTTCCCCCGGTCCCTCTCGCGCCGCCAGGGACAGAGCGCCCGCTCTCGATCCCTCCTCTTTCCCTCGTCTCCTCCCTCAGGCCGTCACCATGCACAGAAGACGGAGCCCGATCCCCATGGCCACGCACCCCCACGCCCGGTCCCTCTGTCCGCTACCTCCGCCGCCTTGAAGCCTCTGCTTCTGCTCGCTGGCAAGACTCCTGCGCCTCCTCCATGGCCCTCCTCCTCCGGCCTCCTCGTCGTCCTGCCATGGCCACCGAGCTCGAAGCTCCGGCCGACCCTGCCTCCATGACCTTTGCCGAGCAGTCCCTCTCCTGGAGCCGCTCGCTGCTGTTGCTTTCCATCGAGGCGCCAAGTTCCGTCGATCTGCAGTCATCTCCCTCGCGCCTTTCCTCCTCGCCGGCGTTCTGCTCGAGGACCAGCCCCGTGCACCCATGTGCTCGCGGGCAGGGGACCCCAAGAGCGCCGCGCTGTCTCCCTGCCTCATCTACGGTGCCGGCGTCAACAACAGAAGTGGACCGGAGCCCCTACCTTGCTCCACCATGTCGCCGACCTCTTGCCGTGGCCTCCTCCTCGCTTCAAGTCCTTGCTGTCAAGCATCATGTCGCCGTCCTGCTACGTTCGTCACCGGAGATCACCAGACCCAATCGCGTTGGGTCGGATCCTCCCGTCCCTGCCTTGCTGCTGCCCACCAGAGGCCTTCCGTCTCGTGTGTGTTTTGGATCACCAAGGATGAGACACCAAGAACCCAAGAACCCTACCCGGACCGGCAAGCACCTTCTCCAAGGATTTTGCCAAGTACCGTGACATGAACGACCCTCGAACGCATCAAGTACCACTACCGTCAAGTACCTCTTCGCAAGACCAAGTTCCTCTACGATGCATGTACGACTACACGACGAACCGCCAAGACCCAAGTACCACGACGACCTTCGACTTGTACCCCTACATCGCACCGAAACGCCGAGTTCCTCGCCGAGACCCCGAACATTTACGGAACCTTGTGTGACTATGGATGTGAACGACCACCGTTGAACCCAAGTTACTCGGATTCGTCAAGTCCCTCTACGAAAATGTTGTACGACTACTTTCGTGGCCGAAGGCCCGTGTACAACGACCGTCGCCGTGGACGACTACTTCCTCTACTTCCTCTACAAACCCGAACCGCTCCGAGAATGCACCTGGAAGGTATAACCGCCGAGACAATGACCCGTGGACGAAAGCATGTGTGTATGAGATGCATGTTTAGTTGTTGTTTTCGCCCGTGTACGTTAGTCATTCCTCCTCGGTTGCCATGCCGTCGACCCATGGGAAAACCGGTATCCGGGATCACCCCACCATCCTCGCATGATCCGTTCATCCACATTTTCTCTTGCACCGACATCTCAATGAGTTGTCGTGACACCCCTTTTGTTCCGCCATGGCGACCAAATGCTTCTTAATATGCTCTTGTCAACTTTTCTTAAAACTGCATAAAACTTGAGCATGTCATCCGCATCATGTTAACAACATTAAGATGGCTTAAATTGTTGTTGCATCAAATTACTAATGCATATGGGGATTTATCGGATTTGTTGTTTGCTATATCCGGCCCCATTTAAATTGTTTAGATAGATAATCCCTTTATGTTTCACCTCTTGACATGCTTAACAACATTTAATATTGTTGGGTACATAACCGAGAGAGAACTAAATAAGTCATGTGGTGTTTTCTTCAATATACAACTCCGTTGCATATTGTGCTCCACTTAACTTGTAGTGTTGTTTGTTGCACTTTGCCATGCCATGCATATTTTAACCGGACATGCATCATACCTGTTTGCGCATCATGCCATGTTATGTGTTGGTTGTTTACTATGTTATGTGCTTCTTTCCGGTGTTGCTTCTTCGGGTTGGTTTCGATAACGTAGCGTTTGTGAGGACCCGTTCATCTACGTCCGTTTGTCTTCTTCATGGACTCGCTCTTCTTCCTTGCGGGATCTCAGGCAAGATGACCATACCCTCGAAATCACTTCTATCTTTGCTTGCTAGTTGCTCGCTCTTTTGCTCTGCCTATGCCGCGATACCTACCACTTACTTATCATGCCTCCCACATTGTTGAACCAAGCCTCTAACCCACCTTGTCCTAGCAAACTGTTGTTTGGCTATGTTACCGCTTTGCTCAGCCCCTCTTATAGCGTTGTTAGTTGCAGGTGAAGATTGAAGTTTGTTCCCTGTTGGAACATGGAGATGTTGTTCCTTGTTGGAACATGTTTACTTGTTGGGATATCACTATATGTCTTATTTAATTAATGCATCTATACACTTGGTAAAGGGTGGAAGGCACGGCCTTATGCCTGGTTTTTTGTTCCACTCTTGCCGCCCTAGTTTCCGTCATATCCGTGTTATGTTACCGGATTTTGCGTTCCTTACGCGGTTGGGTAATTATGGGAACCCCTTGACAGTTCGCCTTAAGTAAAGCTCTTCCAGCAATGCCCAACATTGGTTTTACCATTCGCCACCTAACCTTTTCTTTTCCCTTGGGAGTCGCGCTCTTGAGGGTCATCATTATTTTACCCCCCCGGGCCAGTGCTCCTCTGAGTGTTGGTCCAACTGAGCGATGCCCGAGGCTACCAGGGGCAACTCTGGGCTGGCTTACCCGATGTCTTGCTCATCCGGTGTGCCCTGAGAACGAGATATGTGCAGCTCCTATCGGGATTTGTCGGCACATCTGGGCGGTGTTGCTGGTTTAGTTTTACCCTGTCGAAATGTCTTGTAGAACCGGGATACCGGGTCTGATCGGAATGTCTCGGGAGGAGGTCTATTCCTTCGCTGACCGTGAGAGCTTGTGATGGGCTAAGTTGGGACACCCCTGCAGGGATTTGAACTTTCGAAAGCCGTGCCCGCGGTTATGGGCAGATGGGGACTTGTTAACGTCCAGTTGTAGAAAACCTGAAGTTGACCTTAATTAAAATGAATCAACCGCGTGTGTAACCGTGATTGTCTCTTTCCGGCGGAGTCCGGGAAGTGAACACGGTTGTTGGAGTTATACTTGACGTAGGTTGTTTTAGGATCACTTCTTGATCATACTTTTATCGACCGTGCTTTGCTTTCCCTTCTCGCTCTCATTTGCGTATGTTAGCCACCATATATGCTAGTCGCTTGCTGCAGCTCCACCTCATACCTTTACCTTACCCATAAGCTTAAATAGTCTTGATCGCGAGGGTGCGAGATTGCTGAGTCCCCGTGACTCACAGATACTTCCAAAACCATCTTGCAGGTGTCGATGAGTCCGTACAGATGACACAACCCAGCTCAGGAGGAGCTCGATGAAGATCTTGTCCTTTGTGTTGTTCCATTCTAGTAGATCAGTAGTGGAGCCCAGTTGGGGTCGATCGGGGACCTTTGTCGCTTTTGGGGTTCTTCTTTTATTTTGGTGCCGTAGTTGGACTATGAGTGTATTTGGATGATGTAATGTTTTACTCATGTACTTGTGTGAAGTGGCGATTGTAAGCCCACTATGTATCTCTTTCCCTTATGTATTACATGGGTTGTGTGAAGATTACCTCACTTGCGACATTGCTTTCAATGCGGTTATGCCTCTAAGTCGTGCTTCGACACGTGGGAGATATAGCCGCATCGAGGGTGTGACATGCCTCCCCCTGCGCGCCGGAGCAATGCCGGCTGTACCTCGAGGCCGGCTCCTGCCTCCGGCTCGCCCCCGGCCGGCTGCTCTGGCACCGCGGCTGATTGGCCGCTTTGGCCCGCTCCAGTCGGCGCCGTCTGCGGCGCCCCTTCCACGGAGACAACGTGGTCCTCTCTCCTCTCCATCACTGGCGGGTCTTGGTCGACCTCCTCCGACGGGGGCACGGGGATGTCGGGGGCCACGGCGCGGAGGGGAACGACGAGCAGCGGAGGCTAGTTGTGCGAGGCATCCGCCTCCGTCTCCGCGGCTGCCGCCTCTGCCCAGGCCTTGGCCGCCGCATCGGCCTGCTCCTTCGCCGCCTGGGCGGTCCTTCGCTCCGCCGCCTCCCACTCCTCCCGCGCCTCTCGTGCGTTCCGCTCCATGGCCTCCCTAAGGTCGGCACGGGGATCCACGCGACGGGAGCCTGAGGACCCTCCAGTCGGCCCGACTATGGAGCCGCCAGGACCTCGCTCAAGGGAAAGCGGTGCCCTGTCCGGCGAGCAAAGAAAGGTTTAGAAGGGCTTCAATCGAAAAGGACAACAAAAAAATATATAAAATATACAAGACATTCGACGACTTACGCCGAGATCGCCTGCGGCTGTTTCACCGCCTTGCGGAAGCGGGCCGCCTTCGCGGCCGCATCATCCCGCTTGGTCGCCGCCGTGGAAGCCTTGGATTTCTTCGGCTGGCTGCCGAAGAAGGTCGACGCGGCCCGATGCTTCTGCGCGCCACCACGGGCAGCCGGCGCGGCAGACGAGCCCGCGCCTTGATGATCAAGCGCCGGCTGGCAATGCGGGGCGGCTTCGACCTCGTCGTCGTCCGGCCAGTCCTCGAAGCCGGCCCCGAGCCCCGCGCCTCCTGCCTCGTCGCCTTCCCCCATGATGGCATCTTCCATGGCGGTCGCTCCCAGGTCCGGGTCATCGGTGTCGTCCACCGTGCGGTCGGGGAGGAGCTGGCGCTCTACCCCTGCGGCCCCGACCGTCGGCGGAAGAAGAGGATTCTGCTAAGGGCAAACCAACTGATCAGAGGTCGGCTATCATGAGGCCAGCTACAAAAAGGAAGAAAAGAAGAAAACTTACGGCAGGCGGAGGGTTGGCGCGGGAATACGACCCCTTGCCGTATCGCCAATCCTCGGCGAGCTTGCAGTTGGAGATGTAGTTCACCATGTAAGACACCTCTGCATGAGGCATCTCCCTGGTGCTCAGCCGGCACGGGTCGAAGCGGCCGCTCATCTGACAAATCATGTGAGGCCGGCCTTGGAGCGGAAGTACTCGGCGCTCGGCCACCAAGTCGGCTCCGATCAGGCCCTCCGACTGGATCATCACCCGGAGCCGGGAGACGGCTGTGTTCCCAGCCTGAGACAACGACCTGGCCCGGTAGCTCCATGAAGGTTGCCTCCCAGCTGGCGGGCCGGCTACGTAAGCCGGCAGGTTGATGTAGCCGCCTTGCTGGGCGACGTTCTTCACGTAAAAGTACGACTTCTGCCAGAGCTTCACCGACTGGATCAGCGGGATGGGCAGGAACGGATTGTTCTCGCCCGTCCGCCTCATGGCAATGAAGGCTCCGCAGGGGGCGGGCACGCTTGCGACGACGGTGCCGAGCTTGCTCTGGAAGAATTCCCCCCAGAGCTCGAGAGTGGGGAGAACCCCAAGAAAGCCCTCGCACAGGGTGACGAAAGCCGACAGCAGCATCACCGCGTTGGGCGTGAGGTGATGCGGCTGGAGGTGGTAGAATTCAAGGAAAGCTCGAAGGAATCCGCTCGCCGGGAGGCCAAAGCCGCGCAGGCAGTGCGAGTGGAAGATCACCTGCTCGCCCTCCTCCAGCGCCGGCGAGATCTCCCTCGCTGGCGCCTAACAAACCCGCACGAAGTTCTCGCCCAGCAGGCGCCGCGTCCGGCGGAGGAACTCGACGTGGTCCTCGTGGACGTTGGAGCCATCCCACGAGCTCGACAACGCCATGGGAGCGACGCGGCGAGGAGCAAGACGATGCGACGGCGGAGACGCGCACGACCCCGCTACGGCGGGACCAAAAGAACCGAGAGGCTCGACGGCGGAACGGCACGGCAATGGGTTGCTGCAGCGGCGAAGGGAAGAAGAAGGAAGGCGAGAAGGGGCGGAGCGAGGGAGAGCATGCGAGCCTCTGGCGCTCCCCCTCCTCCCCCTACTTATAGACCCGCACGACAGAGCCGAGGAGGCGTGGTGTGGGGGAACGTGGGATCAACTGCGCCCACTCCCCCACGTCCTGCGATTATTGAGCCCTGATGGCGTAATAAAACCGCCGCGGGAAGGCGAGCGGTCTGCGTGGGCCGCAGAAGATCCGCGCTCGGGCCGAGGCCTAGGAGCGATGGGCCCGGGCCTGCGGCAGCGTCCCGTCGCGCGTGTGCGTTGGCAGGATTTCCTTGCCACGTGGCCCGCGGGATGGCGCATGGTCAGATCGCAGGCCGACCCGCGTTCCCTCCTACGAGAAACGGAGCTCTCCGAAGACGGCGCGCACAAGCAAAGCCGGCCCCTCAGGATAGGAAGCTTACCAAGCTTCTCGTCCCTTTGTCAGCCTCAAAGCTCGATCAGCTTCGGGGACTACTGTCGGAGTAAATGACAACGGGTAGCATAGCCGGCTCCCCCTGGCCCTTTTGAAAAAATTATGAGCCGATCCGGCCCTCTAGAATCCAAGACATAGGGCCGCCTTCCCCTTGTCGGCTGTCTCCCAGGCCGACTATCGGAAGGCGGCCCGACTTCAGCCCTCATGAAGAAAGCCACGGGAGGGCTGGCTCCGAGAAGCCGGCCGCGAGAAGGCCGACTCCAAGAAGCCGGCTCCCACAAAGCGGTCAAGATCATACCCTCGAAGTCTGCATCCACATAACAGCGATGTGACGGGGCGTGGCTACAGTAAAGCCTGCCACCCCCGAATCCCGGAGCACGCGTGGCACAGTGCGCCGTACGGGTGGCCATGACCCGTCCGGCACGGCACTGTTGCCACGTTGACCCTGATGCCATCCACGACAGGCTGCCAGGGCGGCCCACGGGCGGTGGGCCCCTTCGGGCAAAGAGACACCCGAAGGCGGCCAAGCCCCCCCAGTCGGTCCATGACAGAGCCGGCTCTCCACAGCCGGCTTGCCACCTCCCTCGAAGGAGACAAGACGCGGTGAGGCTACAGCGATCACCCGCCGGACGGCGGCACTGTAGCCACGCCCACCTCGGCGAAGCCCTCGTCACCAGGATTGAGCGACAGTAACCAGCCACCAACAAGGCCCTGGACAGTGGGGCCTGCCTGTCAACCCAGGAGCCGGCAGCCGGTGGGACCCACCAGCCGGCGAGCCCTACCAGCCAGCGCAGAAGCCGGCGAGTAAAGACACAGACGGCTGGGCCCCACGCCCAGCCGGATTACCATTGTACCCCCGGGGGGTAGGCCTATATAAACCCACCGGGACACCCATGCAAGGGGGATCCATGCTAGTTTTAGACACCATATAGGGAGGAGAAGAGAGCGAGCCGAGCCCTTCTTCCTCCTCTCGCCAGACAGCTCAAGGAGCATCGTGTAGCTACTTGTTCCTCTAGTGATCATGCGGAGACCCCGCAGAGCAGCAGTAGGGGTGTTATCTCCACGTAGAGCCCCGAAGCTGGGTAAGATTCGCCGACGTGCATGTCTTCGCCTCATCCCGCTTCCAGGCACTGGCGACGTCTTACTGGCTCCCACAATGATAAGCCACCCGCTGGCATATGTCGCACCTACCACCCGACACCCCTAGTACGAATTGGACAAGGAGGAAGGGGCGGCACCCCCCCTTTCCTTCCTCTCCTCTCTCCCTTCCTTCCCCCTCTCCTACTTGGACAAGGAAAAGGAGGGAGTCCTACTCCCGGTAGGAGTAGGACTCCTCCCTGGCGCGCCTCATCATGGCCGGCCGCCCCTCCCCCTTGCTCCTTTATATACGGGGGCAGGGGGCACCTCTAGACACAACAATTGATCCTTGAGATCTCTTAGCCATGTGCGGTGCCCCCCTCCACCATAATCCTCGGTAATATTGTAGCGGTGCTTAGGCGAAGCCCTGCGACGGCAGAACATCAAGATCGTCACCACGCCATCGTGCTGACGGAACTCTTCCCTGACACTTTGCTGGATCGGAGTCCGGGGATCGTCATCGAGCTGAACATGTGCTAGAACTCGGAGGTGCCGTAGTTTCGGTGCTTGATCGGTCGGGCCGTGAAGACGTACGACTACATCAACCGCGTTGTTATAACGCTTCCGCTTTTGGTCTACGAGGGTACATGGACAACACTCTCCCCTCTCATTGCTATGCATCACCATGCTCTTGAGTGTGCGTAGGATTTTTTTTGAAATTACTACGTTCCCCAACAGTGGCATCCGAGCCTAGGTTTTATGTGTTGATGTTATATGCACGAGTAGAACACAAGTGAGTTCTGGGCGATATAAGTCATACTGCTTACCACCATGTCATCCTTTGGTTCGGCGGTATTGTTGGATGAAGCGGCCCGGACCGACATTACGCGTACGCTTACACAAGACTGGTTCTACCGACGTGCTTTGCACACAGGTGGCTGGCGGGTGTCAGTTTCTCCAACTTTAGTTGAACCGAGTGTGGCTACGCCCGGTCCTTGCGAAGGTTAAAACAACACCAACTTGACAAACTATCGTTGTGGTTTTGATACGTAGGTAAGATTGATTCTTGCTTAAGCCCGTAGCAGCCACGTAAAACTTGCAACAAACAAAGTAGAGGACGTCTAACTTGTTTTTGCAGGGCATGTTGTGATGTGATATGGTCAAGACATGATGCTAAATTTTATTGTATGAGATGATCATGTTTTGTAACCGAGTTATCGGCAACTGGCAGGAGCCATATGGTTGTCGCTTTATTGTATGCAATGCAATCGCGCTGTAATGCTTTACTTTATCACTAAGCGGTAGCGATAGTCGTGGAAGCATAAGATTGGCGAGACGACAACGATGCTACGATGGTGATCAAGGTGTCATGCCGGTGACGATGGTGATCATGACGGTACTTCAGAGATGGAGATCACAAGTACAAGAAGATGATGGCCATATCATATCACTTATATTGATTGCATGTGATGTTTATCTTTTATGCATCTTATCTTGCTTTGCTTGACGGTAGCATTATAAGATGATCTCTCACTAATTATAAAGAAGTGTTCTCCCTGAGTATGCACCATTGCCAAAGTTCGTCATGCCCAGACACCACGTGATGATCGGGTGTGATAAGCTCTACGTCCATCTACAACGGGTGCAAGCCATTTTTTGCACATGCAGAATACTCAGGTTAAACTTGACGAGCCTAGCATATGCAGATATGGCCTCGGAACACTGAGACCGACAGGTCAAGCGTGAATCATATAATAGATATGATCAACATAGCAATGTTCACCATTGAAAACTACTCCATTTCACGTGATGATCGGTTATGGTTTAGTTGATTTGGATCACGTGATCACTTAGAAGATTAGAGGGATGTCTTTCTAAGTGGGAGTTCTTAAGTAATATGATTAATTGAACTTAAATTTATCGTGAACTTAGTACCTGATAGTATCTTGCTTGTTTATGTTTGATTGTAGATAGATGGCCCGTGCTGTTGTTCCGTTGAATTTTAATGCGTTCCTTGAGAAAGCAAAGTTGAAAGATGATGGTAGCAATTACACGGACTGGGTCCGTAACTTGAGGATTATCCTCATTGCTGCACAGAAGAATTACGTCCTGGAAGCACCGCTGGGTGCCAGGCCTGCTGCTGGAGCAACACCAGATGTTATGAACGTCTGGCAGAGCAAAGCTGATGACTACTCGATAGTTCAGTGTGCCATGCTTTACGGCTTAGAATCGGGACTTCAACGACGTTTTGAACATCATGGAGCATATGTGATGTTCCAGGAGTTGAAGTTAATATTTCAAGCAAATGCCCGAATTGAGAGATATGAAGTCTTCAATAAGTTCTATAGCTGCAAGATGGAGGAGAACAGTTCTGTCAGTGAGCATATACTCAAAATGGCTGGGTATAATAATCACTTGATTCAATTGGGAGTTAATCTTCCAGATGATTGCGTCATTGACAGAATTCTCCAATCACTGCCACCTAGCTACAAGAGCTTCGTGATGAACTATAATATGCAAGGGATGAATAAGACTATTCCCGAGCTCTTCGCAATGCTGAAAGCTGCGGAGGTAGAAATCAAGAAGGAGCATCAAGTGTTGATGGTCAACAAGACCACTGGTTTCAAGAAAAAGGGAAAAGGGAAGAAGAAGGGGAACTTCAAGAAGAACAGCAAGCAAGTTGATGCTCAAGAGAAGAAACCCAAATCTGGACCTAAGCCTGAAACTGAGTGCTTCTACTGCAAGCAGACTGGTCACTGGAAGCGAAACTGCCCGAAGTATTTGGCGGATAAGAAGGATGGCAAGGTGAACAAAGGTATATATGATATACATGTTATTGATGTGTACCTTACTAGAGCTTGCAGTAGCACCTGGGTATTTGATACTGGTTCTATTGCTAATATTTGCAACTCGAAACAGGGACTACGGATTAAGCGAACACTAGCGAAGGACGAGGTGACGATGCGCGTGGGAAATGGTTCCAAAGTCGATGTGATCGCGGTCGGCACGCTACTCTACATCTACCATCGGGATTAGTATTAGACCAAAATAATTGTTATTTGGTGCCAGCATTAAGCATGAACATTATATCTGGATCTTGTTTAATGCAAGGCGGTTATTCATTTAAATTAGAGAATAATGGTTGTTCTATTTATATGAGTAATATCTTTTATGGTCATGCACCCTTGAAGAATGGTCTATTTTTGATGAATCTCGATAGTAGTGATACACATATTCATAATGTTGAAACCAAAAGATATAGAGTTGATAATGATAGTGCAACTTATTTGTGGCACTGCCGTTTAGGTCATATCGATATAAAACGCATGAAGAAACTCCATACTGATGGACTTTTGGAATCACTTGATTATGAATCAGTTGGTACTTGCGAACCGTGCGTCATGGGCAAGATGACTAAAACACCGTTCTCCGGTACTATGGAGAGAGCAACAGATTTGTTGGAAATCATACATACAGATGTATGTGGTCCAATGAATGTTGAAGCTCGTGGCGGATATCGTTATTTTCTCACCTTCACAGATGATTTAAGCAGATATGGGTATATCTACTTAATGAAACATAAGTCTGAAACATTTGAAAAGTTCAAAGAATTTCAGAGTGAAGTTGAAAATCATCGTAACAAGAAAATAAAGTTTCTACGATCTGATTGTGGAGGAGAATATTTGAGTTACGAGTTTGGTCTACATTTGAAACAATGCGGAATAGTTTCGCAACTCACGCCACCCGGAACACCACAGCGTAATGGTGTGTCTGAACGTCGTAATCGTACTTTAGTTGATATGGTGCGATCTATCATGTCTCTTACAGATTTACCGCTATCGTTTTGGGGTTATGCTTTAGAGATGGACGCATTCACATTAAATAGGGCACCATCAAAATCCATTGAGACGACGCCTGATGAACTGTGGTTTGGCAAGAAACCAAAGTTGATGTTTCTGAAAGTTTGGGGCTGCGATGCTTATGTGAAAAAACTTCAACCTGATAAGCTCGAACCCAAATAGGAGAAATGTGTCTTCATAGGATACCCAAAGGAAACTGTTGGGTACACCTTCTATCACAGATCTGAAGGCAAGACATTTGTCACTAAGAATGGATCCTTTCTAGAGAAGGAGTTTCTCTCGAAAGAAGTGAGTGGGAGGAAAGTAGAACTTGATGAGGTAATTGTACCTGCTCCCTTGTTGGAAAGTAGTACATCACAGAAAATGGTTTCTGTGACACCTACACCAATTAGTGAGGAAGCTAATGATAATGATCATGAAACTTCAGAACAAGTTACTACCGAACCTCGTAGATCAACCAGAGTAAGATCCGCACCAGAGTGGTACGGTAATCCTGTTCTGGAAGTCGTGCTACTAGATCATGATGAACCTACGAACTATGAAGAAGCGATGGTGAGCCCAGATTCCGCAAAATGGCTTGAAGCCATGAAATCTGAGATGGGATCCATGTATGAGAACAAAGTGTGGACTTTGGTTGACTTGCCCAATGATCGGCAAGCAATTGAGAATAAATGGATTTTCAAGAAGAAGACTGACGTTGACGGTAATGTTACTGTCTACAAAGCTCGACTTGTCGCAAAAGGGTTTCGACAAGTTCAAGGGATTGACTATGATGAGACCTTCTCACCCGTAGCGATGCTTAAGTCTGTCCGAATCATGTTAGCAATTGCCGCATTTTCTGATTATGAAATTTGGCAGATGGATGTCAAAACTGCATTCCTGAATGGATTTCTGGAAGAAGAGTTGTATATGATGCAGCCGAAGGTTTTGTCGATCCAAAGGGAGCTAACAAAGTGTGCAAGCTCTAGCGATCCATTTATGGACTGGTGCAAGCCTCTCGGAGTTGGAATAAACGCTTTGATAGTGTGATCAATGCATTTGGTTTTGTACAGACTTTTGGAGAAGCCTGTATTTACAAGAAAGTGAGTGGGAGCTCTGTAGCATTTCTGATATTATATGTAGATGACATATTACTAATTGGAAATGATATAGAATTTCTAGATAGCATAAAGGGATACTTGAATAAGAGTTTTTCAATGAAAGACCTCGGTGAAGCTGCTTACATATTGGGCATTAAGATCTATCGAGGTAGATCAAGACGCTTAATTGGACTTTCACAAAGCACATACCTTGACAAAATTTTGAAAAAGTTCAAAATGGATCAAGCAAAGAAAGGATTCTTGCCTGTGTTACAAGGTGTGAAATTGAGTAAGACTCAATGCCCGACCAATGTAGAAGATAGAGAGAAAATGAAAGATGTTCCCTATGCTTCAGC
The DNA here is from genome assembly GCF_018294505.1 of Triticum aestivum. Taxonomy (NCBI): domain Eukaryota; kingdom Viridiplantae; phylum Streptophyta; class Magnoliopsida; order Poales; family Poaceae; genus Triticum; species Triticum aestivum. Next base: position 497,085,069 of record NC_057800.1, on the reverse strand, counting down.
CATAGGCTCTATCATGTATGCAATGCTGTGTACCAGACCTGATGTGTGTCTTGCTATAAGTCTAGCAGGGAGGTACTAAAGTAATCCAGGAGTGGATCACTGGACAGCGGTCAAGAACATCCTGAAATACCTAAAAAGGACTAAGGATATGTTTCTCGTATATGGAGGTGACAAAGAGCTCATCGTGAATGGTTACGTTGATGCAAGATTTGACACTGATTTGGACGATTCTAAATCGCAAACCGGATACGTGTTTACATTAAACGGTGGAGCTGTCAGTTGGTGCAGTTCTAAACAAAGCGTTGTGGCGGGATCTACATGTGAAGCGGAGTACATAGCTGCTTCGGAAGCAGCAAACGAAGGAGTCTGGATGAAGGAGTTCATATCCGATCTAGGTGTCATACCTAGTGCATCGGGTCCAATGAAAATCTTTTGTGACAATACTGGTGCAATTGCCTTGGCAAAGGAATCCAGGTTTCACAAGAGAACCAAGCACATCAAGAGACGCTTCAATTCCATCTGGGATCTAGTCCAGGTGGGAGACATAGAGATTTGCAAGATACATACGGATCTGAATGTTGCAGACCTGTTGACTAAGCCTCTTCCACGAGCAAAACATGATCAACACCAAAGCTCCATGGGTGTTAGAATCATTACCGTGTAATCTAGATTATTGACTCTAGTGCAAGTGGGAGACTGAAGGAAATATGCCCTAGAGGCAATAATAATGTTATTATTTTATTTCCTTATATCATGATAAATGTTTATTATTCATGCTAGAATTGTATTATCCAGAAACATAATACTTGTGTGAATACATAGACAAACTAAACGTCACTAGTATGCCTCTACTTGACTAGCTCATTAATCAAAGATGGTATGTTTCCTAACCATAGACATGTGTTGTCATTTGATTAACGGGATCACATTATTAGGAGAATGATGTGATTGACATGACCCATTCCATTAGCTTAGCACCCGATCATTTAGTATGTTGCTATTTCTTTCTTCATAACTTATACATGTTCCTATGACTATGAGATTATGCAACTCCCGTTTGCCGGAGGAACACTTTGTGTGCTACCAAACATCACAACGTAAGTGGGTGATTATAAAGGTGCTCTACAGGTGTCTCCAAAGGTACATGTTGGGTTGGCGTATTTCGAGATTAGGATTTGTCACTCCGATTGTCGGAGAGGTATCTCTGGGCCCTCTCGGTAATGCACATCACCTAAGCCTTGCAAGCAATGCAACTAATGAGTTAGTTGCGAGATGATGTAATACAGAATGAGTAAAGAGACTTGTCGGCAACGAGATTGAACTAGGTATTGAGATACCGACGATCGAATCTCGGGCAAGTAACATACCGATGACAAAGGGAACAACGTATGTTGTTATGCGGTCTGACCGATAAAATATCTTCGTAGAATATGTGGGAGCCAATATGAGCATCCAGGTTCCGCTATTGGTTATTGACCGGAGACGTGTCTCGGTCATGTCTACATTGTTCTCGAACCCATAGGGTCCGCACGCTTAAGGTTTCGATGACAGTTATATTATGAGTTTATTAGTTTTGATGTACCGAAGTTAGTTCGAAGTCCCGGATGTGATCACGGACATAACGAGGAATCTCGAAATGGTCGAGACATAAAGATTGATATATTGGACGGCTATATTCGGACACCGGAAGTGTTCCGGGGAAGTTTCGGATAAAACCGAGTACCGGGGGGGTTATCGGAACCCCCCGGGGGGTTAATGGGCCTCATGGGCCTAAAGTGGAGAAGAGGAGGGGCGGCCAGGGCAGGCCGCGCGCCCCCTCTCCCCCTAGTCCGAATTGGACAAGGAGGGAGGGGCGCCGCCCCCCTTTCCTTCCTCTCCTCTCCCCCTTCCTTCCCCCTCTCCTACTTGGACAAGGAAAAGGAGAGAGTCCTACTCCCGGTAGGAGTAGGACTCCTCCCTGGCACGCCTCATCATGGCCGGCCGCCCCTCCCCCTTGCTCCTTTATATACGGGGGCAGGGGGGCACCTCTAGACACAACAATTGATCCTTGAGATCTCTTAGCCGTGTGCGGTGCCCCCCTCCACCATAATCCTCGATAATATTGTAGCGGTGCTTAGGCAAAGCCCTGCGATGGTAGAACATCAAGATCGTCACCACGCCGTCGTGCTGACGGAACTCTTCCCCAACAATTTGCTGGATCGGAGTCCGGAGATCGTCATCGAGCTGAACGTGTGCTAGAACTCAGAGGTGTCGTAGTTTCGGTGCTTGATCGGTCGGGCCGTGAAGACGTACGACTACATCAACCGCATTGTTATAACGCTTCCGCTTTCGGTCTACGAGGGTACGTGGACAACACTCTCCCCTCTCGTTGCTATGCATCACCATGATCTTGAGTGTGCGTGGGAATTTTTTTGAAATTACTACATTCCCCAACAGGTTCTTGTTTGGTTCTCTTTGTGAGTCTTAGAGCTTATGGTCATCTTGATGACAAGCTTGAGTTCATCGAAAACGGAGTTCGCATGCGTCTTCTATGATGTTTTCGGTGTTGGAGGTTTTACCGGTCTTTTCCGAGGAATGGTTCTCACCATTTTCTTACGGGCCTTTTGTAATTTGCTTCTTATTGATATTTCTTTCAAGATTGTGTTATCCCTTGTCGCTAGCTTTCCAACAAACTTGGTTTCATCGAATTCGGAGTTCGTTTGCAAAAGTTGTGACAGTTTTGGTGTTCTGAAAAGGCTGCAGCAGTACTATCGCGAATTGTAGCGGATGTAATTTTTTACTACCGCTTCAGAGCGGTACTACCGTGGCTCCTACAGCGGTAGTACCGCTCCGGACCAAAAACTCGTCCCAAGTCCTGTGGTGGTAGGCCCGGATGTATTTTTTTAGTACCGCTCGCTAGCAGTAGTACCGCTACCCTTTGTAGTAGTACCGCGATCCCTAGCGGTAGTACCGTGAGGACGAGCGGTAGTACCGCTCCGGCGGTTCTACCGGCCTTTTGCCTCCTCGCTGTTGTTTTTCAAAGGGGTACTACCACCCTAGCGGTAGTACCGCTCCTTGGAGCGGTAGTACCGCTCTGTGCGGGCTGTGAGCATAACGGTTGGATTTTTTCCCACCTATAAAAGGGGGTCTTCTTCCCCATTGAACCTGATCTCTTTAGCTCGTGTTCTTCCCCCATTGTTGACCTTCTTCGAGCTTGCTAACTCTCAATCCCTCCAATGATTCTTGCTAGTTCTTGAGGGAAAAGAGAGAGGAGATCTAGATCCACGTTTCCACCAATCACTTTCTCCTCTATGTGAGGGAACCCCTTGGATCTAGATCTTGGAGTTCTTCGTGTTCTCTTCTTCGTTCTTCCTCTCATTTTCCTCCCTAGCATTTGTTGCTTCGGTGGGATTTGGAGGAGAAGGACTTGGGCACTCCGTGTGCCCTTGCCATTACATTTGGTGCGTTGGTTTGAGTTCTCCACATGATACGTGGAAGTTACAAGTTGAGAAGCTTATTACTCTTGGGTGCTTGGTATCCTTGAGCTTGTTCCTCTTGGGTGCTTGGGCGCCCTAGACAGTTGGTGGTGTTCGGAGCTCAATCATTGTGGTGTAAAGCTCCGGGCAAGCATCGGGGTCTCCAATTAGGTTGTGGAGATCACCCCGAGCAATTTGACGGGTACCGGTGACCGCCCCCAAGGGTTGCCAAAGTGAACGGGTTCGGTGACCGCCCCCAAGGGTTGCCATTTGTACGGGTTCGATGACCGCCCTCAAGGGTCCCTTAGTGGAATCACGGCATCTTGCATTATGCGAGGGCGTGAGGAGATTACGGTGGCCCTAGTGGCTTCTTGGGGAGCATTGTGCCTCCACACCACTCCAAACGGAGATTAGCATCCGCAAGGGTGTGAACTTAGGGATACATCTCGTCTCCGCGTGCCTCGGTTATCTCTTACCCGAGCTCTTTACTTATGCACTTTACTTTGTGATAGCCATATTGTTTCTTGTCATATATCTTGCTATCACCTAGTAGTTTATCTTGCTTAGCATAAGTTGTTGGTGCACATAGGTGAGCCTAGTTGTTTTAGGCTTTGTGCTTGGCAAATTAATGCTAGGTTTATTCCGCCTTTGTTCAAGACTAAACCGTAATTATTTTAAAGCGCCTATTTACCCCCCCCCCTCTAGGCGGCATCCACGATCTTTCAACTGGACATCCATCAATCTTCTCACAAAGATTGAGCCAGACTTCCCAACAGCTCCCTACTAGCGTCCTCCTAAATTGAATGTTGAGCGGAGTAGACTGCATCACTGTTGCAACGTAAGCATCTTTACGCTGAACAATGCTATATAGAGATGGATATTGGAGTGCTAGGGGCATCTCCCCTAGCCATGTATCCTCCCAGAATCTCGTAGTGGTACCATTTTCAACTATGAATCTTGTTCTATTGAATAAGAGTGATTTAACTCTCATCAATCCTTTCCAAAAAGGCGAGTCAGTCGGCCTCATTATCACCTGAGACAAGGTTCTAGAGTGGAGATACTTGTTACGTAAGATCTGAGCCCAAGTGACCTCCGTCTTGACAGAAAGCTTAAACAGCCACTTGCTAAGAAGACATTTGTTCTTCACCTCCAGGTTTTCAATGCCTAGACCCCCTTGGTCTTTTGGCCTACAATTTATATCCCATTTAGGAAGTCTGTATTTTCGTTTTAGCTCATCACACTGCGAGAAAAAACAAGATCGATAGAAGTTTAGCCTCTTCCGGACTCCCACAGGAATCTCAAAAAAGGAAAGGATAAACATGAGCATACTCATGAGGACCGAGTTAATAAGAATTAGTCGGCCTCCGTATGACATTAGCTTTCCTTTCGAGCGGCTCAGTTTCTTCTCAAATCGATCCTCAATACACTTCCATTCTCTGTTGGTTAGCTTATGATGGTGAATAGGTATACCTAAATACGTGAAAGGTAAAGCCCCCAACTCACACCCGAACAATTGTTTGTATGCATCTTGGTCATCATTAGCTCTTCCAAAACAGAACAATTCGCTCTTATGGAAGTTAATCTTTAACTCGGTCAGTTGTTCGAATAAGCATAACACCAGCTTCATGTTTTGCGCTTTTGCCAAGTCATGCTCCATGAAGATGATAGTATCATCAGCGTACTGTAGGATGGATACACCACCGTCAACTAAGTGCAGGACAAGGCCTCCTACCTGGCCCACCTCCTTAGCCCTTCCTATAAGAATTGCCAACATATCGACCACTATGTTGAAAAGAATAGGTGACATCAGAACTCCTTGCCTCAGTCCTTTGTGTGTTTGGAAGTAGTGACCTATGTCATCATTCACTTTAATCCCAACACTCCCTTTTTGCGTGAAAGAAACTACCTGGCTTCTCCAGGCCTGATCAAAACCTTTCATACGCAAAGCTTGTTGAAGGAAAGGTCATTTTACCTTATCGTACGCTTTCTCAAAGTCCAGTTTGAAAACAACTCTGTCTAGTTTTTTCGTGTGGATTTCATGGAGAGTTTCATGTAGGACCACAACCCCTTCGAGGATGTTTCTGTCCGGCATGAAAGTAGTTTAGGACGGGTGCACCACAGAGTGCGCAATTTGCATAAGCCTGTTCGTCCCGACCTTGGTGAAAATTTTGAAACTTACATTAAGAAGACAGATAGGCTTGAACTGCTCGATACGAACAACCTCCGTTTTCTTAGGAAGTAAAGTTATCGTTCCAAAATTTAATTGAAACAATTGAAGCTGTCCAGAGTGAAGTTGTCCAGAGAATAGGTCATGGAACATTGGGAGCAAATCTCCTTTGATAATATGCCAACACTTTTTATAAAACTCTGCCGAAAAACCATCCGGCCCTGGAGCCTTATTGTTTTTCATTTGTGCAATGGCCTCAAACGCCTCTTTCTCCGTAAATGGGGCGGTCAGAATATCATTATCATCTGCCGCAAGTTGAGGGACACCCTCAACCATGGACTCATCTAAGGATACAAAATTATCCTCTGGAGGTCCAAACAACTGCTTATAGTAATTAGTTATATAAACTTTAAGGTTCTCTTGTCTTAGAATCGTACTCTCATCTTGCTCAAGCTAAAACATCCTCTTCTTTCGGTGCTTGCCATTTGCAATCATATGAAAGAATTGAGTGTTGTCATCCCCTTGGATGATTTTGCGAACCTTAGCTCGCAGTGCCCACTTCAATTCCTCCTCTCGAAGGAGTTCTTCCAGTCTCAACTCCGCCTCCATTTTAGTTTCTAGCTCTCTGGTATCTAAAATAGTGGGTTCATCTTTTATATCGAGGGATTGGATAAGTAGAAGGAGCCTTTCCTTCTCAACCTTATATATCCCATGCGTATGCTTTGCCCATACACGCAGGAATCTTCGTAGATGCCTAATCTTATTCTGCCATCTTTTAATAGGAGACCTCCCTCCTAAATCTTTAGCCCATTCCCTTGCTACCAGATCTAGTAACCCTTCTCTTTCAAACCACGATAATTCAAAAGAGAAGTAGTTTTTATTCCCCACATGGGTGGCCTCACCAGAATCAATTAGCAATGGAGTGTGATCCCAGACTGCGCGTGATAACGCTTGGACTATTACCAGGGGAAACTTCTGCTCCCATTCGACGCTGGCGAGGACACGATCCAACTTCTCAAAAGTCGGGTTTGGTAACGAATTAGCCCAAGTGAATTTCCTACCAGAAAGCTCTATCTCTATAAGATCCAAGCTTTCGATTATGGTATTTAACATAAAGGACCATCTGTCGTCAAAATTCTCATTATTCTTTTCCTTCCTTCTTCGAATAATCTTAAAATCGCCCCCAATGAGAATTGGGAGCTGCTCGCTACCACAAATACGGACAAGGTCAGTCATGTCTACTACACAACCTTCTTCTTGTCGACGTTGTTGGGCCTCCAAGTGCAGAGGTTTATAGGACAGTAGCAAATTTCCCTCAAGTGGATGACCTAAGGTTTATCAATCCGTGGGAGGCGTAGGATGAAGATGGTCTCTCTCAAGCAACCCTGCAACCAAACAACAAAGAGTCTCTTGTGTCCCCAACACACCCAATACAATGGTAAATTTTATAGGTGCACTAGTTCGGCGAAGAGATGGTGATACAAGTGCAATATGGATGGTAGATATAGGTTTTTGTAATCTGAAAATACAAAAACAGTAAGGTAGCAAGTGATAAAAGTGAGCATAAACGGTATTGCAATGCGTTGAAACAAGGCCTAGAGTTCATACTTTCACTAGTGCAAGTTCTCTCAACAATAATAACATAATTGGATCATATAACTATCCCTCAACATGCAACAAAGAGTCACTCCAAAGTCACTAATAGCGGAGAACAAACGAAGAGATTATGGTAGGGTACGAAAACACCTCAAAGTTATTCTTTCCGATCAATCCATTGGGCGATTCCTATAAGTGTCACAAACAGCCCTAGAGTTCGTAGTAAAATAACACCTTAAGGCACGAATCAACCAAAACCCTAATGTCACCTAGATACTCCAATGTCACCTCAAGTATCCGCGGGTATGATTATACGATATGCATCAAGCAATCTCAAATTCATCTATTCAACCAACACAAAGAACTTCAAAGAGTGCCCTAAAGTTTCCACCGGAGAGTCAAGACGAAAACGTGTGCCAACCCCTATGCATAAGTTCATGAGGTCACAGAACTCGCAAGTTGATCACCAAAACATACATCAAGTGGATCACGTGATATCCCATTGTCACCACACATAAGCACATGCAAGACATACATCAAGTGTTCTCAAATCCTTAAAGACTCAACACGATAAGATAACTTCAAAGGGAAAACTCAATTCAGCACAAGAGAGTAGAGGGGGAGAGACATCATAAGATCCAACTATAATAGCAAAGCTCGCGATACATCAAGATCGTACCACCTCAAGAACACGAGAGAGAGAGAGATCAAACACAGTACATACCCTCAGCCCCGAGGGTGAACTACTCCCTCCTCGTCATGGAGAGCGTCGGGATGATGAAGATGGACACCGGAGAGGGATCCCCCCTCCGGCAGGGTGCCGGAACAGGGTCCCGATTGGTTTTTGGTGGCTACAGAGGCTTGCAATGGCGGAACTCCCGATCTATTTTGTTTCCTGATGTTTTTAGGGTATATGGATATATATAGGTGAAAGAAGTCGGTCAGGGGAGCCATGAGGGGTCCATGAGGGTGGGGGCACGCCTAGGGGGCAGGCACACCTCCCTACCTCGTGGCCACCTCGAAGCTTCCCCGACGTCTCCTCCAAGTCTCCTGATTTGCTTTCGTTCCAAAAATAACTCTCCCGAAGGTCTCATTCCGTTTGGACTCCGTTTGATATTCCTTTTCTTCGAAACACTGAAATAGGCAAGAAAACATCAATTTGGGCTGGGCCTCCGGTTAATAGGTTAGTCCCAAAAATAATATGAAAGTGTATAATAAAGCCCATAAACATCCAAAACAGATAATATAATAGCATGGAACAATACAAAAATATAGATACGTTGGAGACGTATCAGCATCCCCAAGCTTAATTCCTGCTCGTCCTAAAATAGGTAAATGATAAAAACAGAATTTTTGATGTGGAATGCTACCTAACATATTTATTAATGTAATCTTCTTTATTATGGCAAGAATATTCAAATCCATAATATTCAAGACAAAAGTTTAATATTTACATAAAAATAATAATACTTCAAGCATACTAACCAAGCAATTATGTCTTCTCAAAATAACATGGCCAAAGGAAGCTATCCCTACAAAATCATATAGTCTGACTATGCTCTATCTTCATCACACAAAATATTTAAATCATGCACAACCCCGATGACAAGCCAAGCAATTGTTTCATACTTTTGATATTCTCAAACTTTTTCAATCTTCACGCAATACATGAGCGCGAGCTATGGATGTAGCACTATAGGTGGAATAGAAATGTGGTTGTGGAGAAGAAAAAAAGCAGAAGATAGTCTCACATCAACTAGGCGTATCAACGGGCTATGGAGATGCCCATCAATAGATATCAATGTGAGTGAGTAGGGATTGCCATGCAATGGATGCACTAGAGCTATAAGTGTATGAAAGCTCAAAAAGAAACTAAGTGGGTGTGCACCCAACTCGCTTGCTCACGAAGACCTAGGGCATTTTGAGGAAGCCCATCATTGGAATATACAAGCCAAGTTCTATAATGAAAAATTCTCACTAGTATATGAAAGTGACAACATAGGAGACTCTCTATCTGTAGGGAAACATAGTAATTTCAAAAATTTCCTACGCACACGCAAGATCATGGTGATGCATAGCAACGAGAGGGGAGAGTCTGTCCACGTACCCTCATAGACCGAAAGCGGAAGCGTTAGCACAACACGGTTGATGTAGTTGTACGTCTTCATGATCCGACCGATCAAGTACCGAACGCACGACACCTCCGAGTTCAGCACACGTTCAGCTCGATGACGTCCCGCGAACTCCGATTCAGCAGAGCTTCACGGGAGAGTTCCGTCAGCACGACGGCATGATGACGGTGATGATGTTGCTACCGACGCAGGGCTTCGCCTAAGCACCGCTACAATATGACCGAGGTGGAATATGGTGGAGGGGGGCACTACAAACGGCTGGGAGAGATCAACAGATCAACTTGTGTGTCTTGGGGTGCCCCCTTGCCCCCGTATATAAAGGAGCAAGGGAGGAGGAGGCTGGCCCTAGGAGGGGCGCGCCAAGGGAGTAGGATTCCTACTCCTAGTAGGAGTAGGTTTCCTCCTTTCCTAGTCCAACTAGGAGAAGGGGGGAAAGGAGGGGAGTGGAGAAGGAAGGGAGAGGGGGCCGCGCCCCAAACCCCTTGTCCAATTCGGACTGGGCTTGGGAGGGGGGCGCGCCACCTCCTGGCTGCTGCCTCTCCTTCCCACTAAGGCCCATTAAGGCCCAATGCTACTTCCTCGTATTCTTGTAACTCCCCGGTACTCCGAAAAATACCCGAATCACTCGGAACCTTTCCGATGTCCGAATATAGTCTTCCAATATATTAATATTTATGTCTCGACCATTTCGAGACTCCTCGTCATGTCCCCGATCTCATCTGGGACTCCGAACTACCTTCGGTACATCAAAACATATAACTCATAATACAAATCGTCACTGAAACTTTAAGTGTGCGGACCCTACGGGTTCGAGAACTATGTAGACATGACCGAGACATGTCTCCGGTCAATAACCAATAGCGGAACCTGGATGCTCATATTGGTTCCTACATATTCTACGAAGATCTTTATCGGTCAAACCGCATAACAACATGCGTTGTTCCCTTTGTCATCGGTATGTTACTTGCCCGAGATTCGATCATCGGTATCTCAATACCTAGTTCAATATCGTTACCGGCAAGTCTCTTTACTAGTTCTGTAACACATCATCCCGCAACTAACTCATTAGTTGCAATGCTTGCAAGGCTTATAGTGATGTGCATTACCGAGTGGGCCCAGAGATACCTCTCCGACAATCGGAGTGACAAATCCTAATCTCGAAATACGCCAACCCAACAAGTACCTTCGAAGACACCTGTAGAGCACCTTTATAATCACCCAGTTACGTTGTGACGTTTGGTAGCACACAAAGTGTTCCTCCGGTAAACGGGAGTTGCATAATCCCATAGTCATAGGAACATGTATAAGTCATGAAGAAAGCAATAGCAACAAAGTAAACGATCAAGTGCTATGCTAACGGAATGGGTCAAGTCAATCACATCATTCTCTAATGATGTGACCCCATTAATCAAATGACAACTCATGTATATGGCTAGGAAACTTAACCATCTTTGATTCAACGAGCTAGTCAAGTAGAGGCATACTAGTGACACTCTGTTTGTCTATGTATTCACACATGTATTATGTTTTCGGTTAATACAATTCTAGCATAAATAATAAACATTTATCATGAAATAAGGAAATAAATAATAACTTTATTATTGCCTCTAGGGCATATTTCTTTCACTATCATGAAGATCATGGTGCTACTTTGAAGCACAAGTGTGGAAAGAGGATAGTAACATTGTCCCTTCTCTCTTTTTCTTTTTTTTATTTGGGCCTTCTTTTTTTGGCCTCTTTTCTCTTTTTATTTATTTATTTTTTGTCAAGAGTCTCATCCCGACTTGTGGGGGAATCATAGTCTCCATCATCCTTTTCTTACTGGGACAATGCTCTAATAATGATGATCATCACACTTTTATTTACTTACAACTCAGGAATTACAACTCGATACTTAGAACAAAATATGACTCTATGTGAATGCCTCCGGCGGTGTACCAGGATGTGCAATGACTCATGAGTGACATGTATGAAAGAATTATGAACGGTGGCTTTGCCACAAATACGATGTCAACTACATGATCATGCAAAATAATATGACAATGATGGAGCGTGTCATAATAAATGGAACAGTGGAAAGTTGCATGGCAATATATCTCAGAATGGCTATGGAAATGCCATAATAGGTAGGTATGGTGGCTGTTTTGAGAAAGGTATATGGTGGGTATATGATACCGGTGAAAAGTGCGCGGTAATGGAGAGGCTAGCAAATGTGGAAGGGTGAGAGTGCGTATAATCCATGGACTCAACATTAGTCATAAAGAACTCACATACTTATTGCAAAAATCTATTAGTTATCGAAACAAAGTACTACGCTCATGCTTCTAGGGGGATAGATTGGTAGGAAAAGACCATCGCTCGTCCCTGACCGCCACTCACAAGGAAGACAATCAATAAATAAATCATGCTTCGACTTCATCACATAACGGTTCACCATACGTGCATGCTACGGGAATCACAAACTTTAACACAAGTATCTCTCAAATTCACAACTACTCAACTAGCATGACTCTAATATTACCACCTTTATATCTCAAAATAATTATCAAGTATCAAACTTCTCATAGTATTCAACGCACTCTATATGAAAGTTTTTATTATACCCATCTTGGATGCCTATCATATTAGGACTAATTTCATAACCAAAGCAAATTACCATGCTGTTCTAAAAGACTCTCAAAATAATATAAGTGAAGCATGATATTTCATCTATTTCTTCAAAATAAAACCATCGCCGTGCTCTAAAAAGATATAAGTTAAGCATTGGAGCAAATGAGAAACTACTCCGAAAGATATAAGTGAAGATCAATGAGTAGTCGAACAATTATGCAACTATGTGAAGACTCTCTAACATTTAATAATTTCAGATCTTGATATTTTATTCAAACAGCAAGCAAAGTAAAATAAAATAAAATGACGCTCCAAGCAAAACACATATCATGTGGTAAATACAAATATAGCTCCAAGTAAAGTTACCAATGAACAAAGACGAAAGATGGGGTGCCTTCTGGGGCATCCCCAAGCTTAGGCTCTTGGTTGTCCTTGAATATTACCTTGGGGTGCCTTGGGCATCCCCAAGCTTAGGCTCTTGCCACTCCTTATTTCATAGTCCATCGAATCTTTACCCAAAACTTGAAAACTTCACAACACAAAACTTAACAGAAAACTCGTAAGCTCCGTTAGTATAAGAAAATAAATCACCACTTAGGTACTGTTGTGAACTCATTATAAATTCATATTTGTGTAATATCTACTGTATCACAACTTATCTATGTTTCATACCCTCCGATACTACTCATAGATTCATCAAAATAAGCAAACAACACATAGAAAATAGAATCTGTCAAAAACAGAACATTCTGTAGTAATCTGTAGGTTTCGACTACTTATGGAACCCCACAAATTCTAAAATAATTTATGGACGTGAGGAATTTATCTATTAATCATCTGCAAAAAGAATTAACTAAATATCACTCTTCAATAAAAAATGGCAGCAATTCTCGTGAGCGCTAAAGTTTCTGTTTTTTACAGCAAGATCGCAAAGACTTTCCCCAAGCCTTTCCAAAGGTTCTACTTGGCACGAACACTAATGAAAAGCATAAAACCACATCTAAACAGAGGCTAGATGAACTATTTATTACTAAACAGGAGCATAAAGCAAAGAACAAAAATAAAATTGGGTTGCCTCCCAACAAGCACTATCGTTTAACGCCCCTAGCTAGGCATGATGATTTCAATGATGCTCACATAAAAGATAAGAATTAAAACATAAAGAGAGCATCATGAAGAATATGAATAGCACCTTTAAGTCTAACCCACTTCCTATGCATAGGGATTTTGTGAGAAAACAACTTGTGGGAATAAGAATTAACTTGCATAGGAAGGTAAAGCAAGCAAAACTTCAAAACTTTAAGCACATAGAGAGGAAACTTGATATTATCGCAATTCCTACAAGCATATATTCCTCCCTCATAATAATTTTCAGTAGCATCATGAATGAATTCAACAATATAGCTATCACATAATGCATTATTTTCATGATGCATAAGCATAGAAATTTTATCACTCCCTACATATGCAAATTTATTGACATGGATAATAGTGGGAGCAAACTCAACAAAATAACTATCATGTGAGGCATAATCCAATTGAAAATTAAAATCATGACGACAAGTTTCATGGTTATCATTATTCTTTATAGCATACATGTCATCACAATAATCATCATAGATAGCAACTTTGTTCTCATAATCAATTGGAACCTCTTCCGAAATAGTGGATTCATCACCAAATAAAGTCATGACCTCTCCAAATCCACTTTCATCAATATAGTCATCATAAATAGGAGGCATGCTTTCATCATAATAAATTTGCTCATCAAAACTTGGGGGACAAAAAATATCATCTTCGTCAAGCATAGCATCCCCAAGCTTGTGGCTTTGCATATCATTAGCATCATAGATATCCAAGGAATTCATACTAACAACATTGCAATCATGCTCATCATACAAAGATTTAGTGCCAAACATTCTAATGCATTCTTCTTCTAACACTTTGGCACAATTATCGGAATCCTTATTTTGATGAAAGACATTAAAAAGATGAAGCATACGAGGTACCCTCAATTCCATTTTTTTGTAGTTTTCTTTTTAGACTAAACTAGTGATAAAACAAGAAACTAAAAGATTCGATTGCAAGATCTAAAGATATACCTTCAAGCGCTAAGCTCCTCGGCAACAGCGCCAGAAAAGAGCTTAATGTCTACTACACAACCTTATTCTTGTAGACGTTGTTGGGCCTCCAAGTGCAGAGGTTTGTAGGACAGTAGCAAATTTTCCTCAAGTGGATGACCTAGGGTTTATCAATCCGTGGGAGGCGTAGGATGAAGATGGTCTCTCTCAAGCAACCTTGAAACCAAACAACAAAGAGTCTCTTGTGTCCCCAACACACCCAATACAATGGTAAATTGTATATGTGCGGCGAAGAGATGGTGATACAAGTGCAATATGGATGGTAGACATAGGTTTTTGTAATGAAAACAGCAAGGTAGCAAGTGATAAAAGTGAGCGTAAATGGTATTGCAATGCGTTGAAACAAGGCCTAGAGTTCATACTTTCACTAGCGAAAGTTCTCTCAACAATGATAACATAATTGGATCATATAACTATCCCTCAACATGCAACAAAGAGTCACTCCAAAGTCACTAATAGCGGAGAACAAATGAAGAGATTATGGTAGGGTACGAAACCACCTCAAAGTTATTCTTTCCGATCAATCCATTGGGCTATTCCTATAAGTGTCACAAACAACCCTAGAGTTCGTAGTAAAATAACACCTTAAGACACAAACCAACCAAAACCCTAATGTCACCTAAATACTCCAATGCCACCTCAAGTATCCGCGGGTATGATTATACGATATGCATCACACAATCTCAGATTCATTTATTCAACCAACACAAAGAACTTCAAAGAGTGCCCCAAAGTTTCTACCGGAGAGTCAAGACGAAAACGTGTGCCAACCCCTATGCATAAGTTCACGAGGTCACGGAACTCGCAACTTGATCACCAAAACATACATCAAGTGGATCACGTGATATCCCATTGTCACCACAGATAAGCACATGCAAGACATACATCAAGTGTTCTCAAATCCTTAAAGACTCAATCCGATAAGATAACTTCAAAGGGAAAACTCAATTCATCACAAGAGAGTAGAGGGGGAGAGACATCATAAGATCCAACTGTAATAGCAAAGCTCGTGATACATCAAGATCGTACCACCTCAAGAACACGAGAGAGAGAGAGAGATCAAACACATAGCTATTGGTACATACCCTCAGCCCCGAGGGTGAACTACTCCCTCCTCATCATGGAGAGCACCGGGATGATGAAGATGGCCACCGGAGAGGGATCCCCCCTCCGGCAGGGTGCCGGAACAGGGTCCCGATTGGTTTTTGGTGGCTACAGAGGCTTGCGGTGGCGGAACTCCCGATCTATTATGCTTCCTGATGTTTTTAGGGTATGTGGATATATATATATAGGTGAAAGAAGTCGGTTAGGGGAGCCACGAGGGGCCCACGAGGGTGGGGGGCACGCCCAGGGGGCAGGCGTGCCTCCCTGCCTCGTGGCCACCTTGAAGCTTCGCTGACGTCTACTCCAAGTCTCCTGGATTGCTTCCGTTCCAAAAATAACTCTCCCGAAGGCTTCATTCCGTTTGGACTCTGTTCGATATTCCTTTTCTTCGAAACACTGAAATAGGCAAGAAAACAGCAATTTGGGCTGGGCCTCCGGTTAATAGGTTAGTCCCAAAAATAATATAGAAGTGTATAATAAAGCCCATAAACATCCAAAATAGTTAATATAATATCATGGAACAATCAAAAATTATAGATATGTTGGAGACGTATCAATCAGCTAAGAAATCAGGTTTGAGTTCTGGCTGCGCGACACCATATACCGCCACCAATGGCCAATTAAACCCATCGGCCTTTGATCTGACTCAAAATTTTACCGCGAAGTCCCCCATGACCACACTCCGAACTTCCAAATAATCACACTTAACTCCAAGTAAGATCCCGCCGGACCTTCCTCTTGGAGGTAGACAATGCCAGTCGAAGTCGACACCCCCATAAAGAGTGCTAAGGAAGTGGGGGGTGAAGTTGGCCCTTCTAGTTTCAGAAAGGGCAATCAAGTCCAGCTTGTGTTCAATAGACACATCGGCTAGAAACCTTCTTTTAACCAAGTCTTTAAGACCTCTGCTATTCCAAAAAATCCTCTCATATTTCATCATGAATTTTTTTAGAGGTACGGATCCTAGCACTTCTATGTACTGCTGAAACTAGATAAACCTTATGTTTCCACTTCCGCTTAGGCTTATTTTGGTCTGTCGGCCGATCCTCACAACCAGCCTCCGTGGACCTAACCCCTGGAACATCAACATGGATCGAGCCCCTAGGGGAACTGAAATCCTCTGTTGGGGAACGTAGCAGAATTTTAAAATTTTCTACGCATCACCAAGATCAATCTATGGAGTCATCTAGCAACGAGGGAAAGAGGAGTGCATCTACATACCCTTGTAGATCACGAGCGGAAGCGTTCAAGAGAACGGGGTTGATGGAGTCGTACTCGACGTGATTCAAATCACCGATGACCAAGTGCCGAACGGAGAGCACCTCTGCGTTCAACACATGTACGGTTGGGAAAACGTCTCCTCCAACTTGATCCAGCAAGGGGGAAGGAGAGGTTGATGAAGATCCAACAGCATGACGGCGTGGTGGTGGAAGCAATGGTAATCTCGGCAGAGCTTCGCCAAGCGTTGGGAGACGGAGGAGTGTCACGAGAGGGAGAGGGAGAGGCCAGGGGCTTGGGTGCGCAGCCCTCCCTCCCCCCCCACTATATATAGGGTGCCTAGGGGGGCGGCCCTAGGAGATCCAATCTCCTAGGGGGGGCGGTGGCCAAGGGGGTGCCTTGCCCCCCAAGGCAAGGGTGGCGCCCCCACCCCTAGGGTTTCTGACCCTAGGCGCAGGGGGAGGCCCAAGGGGGGCGCACCAGCCCACTAGGGGTTGGTTCCCCTCCCACTTCAGCCCATGGGGCCCTCCAAGATAGGTGGCCCCACCCGGTGGACCCCCGGGACCCTTTCGGTGGTCCCGGTACAATACCGGTGACCCCCGAAACCTTCCCGATGGCCGAAACTGGACTTCCTATATATAAATCTTTACCTCCGGACCATTCCGGAACTCCTCGTGACGTCCGGGATCTCATCCGAGACTCCGAACAACTTTCGTGTTACCGTGTGCTAATATCTCTACAACCCTAGCGTCACTGAACCTTAAGTGTGTAGACCCTACGGGTTCGGGAGACATGCAGACATGACCAAGAAGCCTCTCCGGTCAATAACCAACAGCGGGATCTGGATACCCATGTTGGCTCCCACATGCTCCACGATGATCTCATCGGATGAACCACAATGTCGAGGATTCAATCAATCCGTATACAATTCCCTTTGTCAATCGGTACGTTACTTGCCCGAGACTCGATCGTCGGTATCCCAATACCTTGTTCAGTCTCGTTACCGGCAAGTCACTTTACTCGTACCGTAATGCATGATCCCGTGATCAACCACTTGCTCACATTGAGCTCATTATGATGATGCATTACCGAGTGGGCCCAGAGATACCTCTCCGTCATACGGAGTGACAAATCCCAGTCTCGAAACGTGCCAACCCAACAGACACTTTCGGAGATACCTGTAATGTACCTTTATAGTCACCCGGTTGCGTTGTGACGTTTGGCACACCCAAAGCACTCCTACTGTATCCGGGAGTTGCACAATCTCATGGTCTAAGGAAATGATACTTAACATTCAGAAAAGCTACAGCAAACGAACTACACGATCTTTGAGCTAAGCTTAGGATTGGGTCTTGTACATCACATCATTCTCCTAATGATGTGATCCCGTTATCAATGACATCCAATGTCCATAGTCAGGAAACCATGACTATCTTTTGATCAACGAGCTAGTCAACTAGAGGCTCACTAGGGACGTGTTGTGGTCTATGTATTCACACATGTATTACGATTTCCGGATAACACAATTATAGCATGAACAATAGACAATTATCATGAACAAAGAAATATAATAATAACCATTTTATTATTGCCTCTAGGGCATATTTCCAACATCCTCATCTTCCTCTATCTCAGGAAGTGTAGGAGCAAGATCCGCACAAAAACTATCAAGAACCCTGAATCCCAACGCGTCTATGTCGGAATCATTCATGGGTTTAACAACAGCTAGATTACGAATCATTTCCAAAGCGCACTCCACTTCTAGATCGAGGATATCATTAACTGATCTAGTGATTTCATTACCATTACTACCTAGTGAGACCCCTAATTGATTTGCATTGTGAACAATCTCATCATTGAAAAAATGCAAAATTGAATTAGACGTATTGACTGACATACCAGTAGTGACCGCAACGTCACGAAGCTTGGCCGCCCACATAGCGCACCTCAGCTGCATGTCATCAACATCCGGCTGCTCCTGAAGACGACTGCTCATCTGTCGTCCTTCAGAAACATGATCTGGGATCCCTCCAAACGCAATGATCTCCTCTTGCATGGGTCCGTTTGAGGTGGGGCCTCCTGCCCAACCCCCAACAGAGATCGATTGAACTAGAACAGCCGAACAACCTCCTAGAGCCATGGAAGCCCCCCGCAGCATCGGCCGGTGGCCGGACCCCAAAGACGCCACCGGAACCACACCAACCGTCAGCGCCAAGGGAGAGGAAGGGGTGAAGGCCGCCTGCCCACGCCCCCCTCCCGACCTGGTCCCCCCGGCTGAGTGAGGCGATGTCACCACCAGACACGCCACTCGGGGTGAAACAGATGCCGCCAAGGGAGAAGTGGGGACGAAGACCTCCTGCCCATGTCCCCCTTCCGGTCATGCCGCCGAAGCCGAGCACGACGAAGGAGATGCAGGGGTGGAGGCCTCCTGCCCGCGCCCCGCACCCTGTCTGGCCGCCAAGGGAGAGTCAGGGGCGGAGGCCTCTTGCCCTCGCCCCCACCCAGTCTGACCGCCCCGCTGGCCCGTGGCATGGCCTCCTCGGCAACGGTCCTGACCGGGCTCCTCGCCCGCGGAGAAGCACCTCCCAGGTCAGACGCTACTGGTGTTGTCGGTACAGTCTCCACCAAGGGTAACACGACAACAAACTCTATCCACAAGAGCATTAGCATCAACAAAATCCAATGTAGGAAGCGATCGCTCAAACACATCATCACGCTCCACCCGATCACTCCACAATCTCGGAGGAGCGGATGCAGGCTCGAACTAACCAAATCTCAAGGTGCTCATGGGTGCAGTTGTGGATGGTAAAGTCCCTTTCCCGGGTGCCGTCACGTCAGATCCCTGGATGTTAGACGCATCGTGTCCACAGTCATCCTGTCGCACCTCCTTGTTACCCGAGCCATCATCCTTATCCAGCATGTCAACATTGTCAACATCATTCGCTGCCAAAGCCTTCGAGAAAAGCTCGGTGTCCTCGAACTCAATCTCGAGGTTATAAATCATGCCTCTATGGGTCCACTTAACGACATCTGGCACGTACTCAATATCGAGGATGCTAACAAGCAATCTGGCCACCCCATGAGTACAGGTAAAGGCCATATCCACCCTCTCGGTTTTTTCAACCAACGTCCCCAAGCTAGCCGCAATTCGAACATCATTCAGTGGCTTGGACGGTGCCCCCGAGAAACGAAGCCAAACCTGAGTGAGTGGTTTATCTTTGGGCTCAACCTTTTTCCACTCATGAAACTCGAGGATGCACTCAGTGCCTGGAACTCTGCACAACACGAAACTCAAGAGTCGCTCCAAATCCTCAGTCGAGGGAAAGTCCACCTTGTACATATTATCCTCGAGTCTGATAAGTTCCCACTAATGGTTACCTGGTGCCAACTCATTCAGCCTGTGTAAGATTTGTGCATCGGTCAAGTCACCCTTGGTAACTTTCACCACCCTTGTGGTTGCACTCTGAGGCACATCAGGTATCTCCGTAGCACTAGGAGACCCGAAAAACATCAACTCCATGCAACACACATCATAGATCGTAACACCCGGCATGGGCTCACGCAAAAGCGGGCACTCTCCCGAAGCATGCACTCGTTTGGAACAAGTATCACAAAGCTCAGCAGTACATTCAGCAATGAAGTGTCCCTGTTCACCACAGCGATAGCAAAGCATTTCCTCTTTCTTGCGGGCCCATTTGCTAACTTTCTCACCACCCGGCCTGTCAAGCGCTCCAACAGAGCCTACAACTGCCGTCTCGTTCGTGGGCTCCGCCGCAGTAGCCAAAGCTGACACCATAGCCATGACCTAGCCAGACAAAGCGGGCGTCTGCTGACCAACCACCTCCGAAGACACCGTCGGCTCAGCGACGTCGGTGATGGTAGTGGCAGACGGTAACGATTCTTGCCATCGCGGCCGTTCCGAGTTCCTCTAAAACCAGCTCTTTGTCTGTAGTCCGGGCCGGATGCCCCCTCAACAAAACCTCTCGGAGGGCCGAGAAATAGACGCTCTGCCGTCCCATCGCTCTGCCAGGCATAACCACGCCCTCCGCCCCGAGGAGGATGAGCCGCGATGTTGACCTTCACCGTACGCATCATAGCCGTCGTCCCCCCATTGACCTTGGTGATGTCCGCCATCATCGAAGGCTCTGCTACGAAAAGCTGGAAAACGATGCCCCGAGCCACCACCACCGCCACCACGGCGCGTCGGCGATCCATGATGATCCGCGACAGGCTAGTGCCCCCCGGCAGCCCCGTGCACCGGCTCCATCCGGGTTGCATGCGGCTGCGCAACCACGTCGGGTGGCGGAGCTCGCGCAGGAGCTGGCGCCGGCGGAGCTCCTCCCGCTCGGAGCTGCTGGGTCGAGGTCCCCGAACGAGGAGGGGGTTGCTGTTGTTGTTGCTGGATCGGCGGCCCAGGCGTCGCAGCCACCGCCCCTGGCACCACCGGCTTAGGCCCCGGCGGCCGAGCCCCACCGCGACCCGCCATGCACGCCGCAAGGGGGGGATGCGCACCGCTCGTCCCATCATGCACGAGGGGAAGCCTGGGACAGCGCAACGATGAACCCTAGGCGGCGGCCGAGGAACACGACGCAGGGTCTTGCTCGTGCATGCAGGTTCTATGTCGCGAGGAATAGGCACCGTTTTTGCCTGGGCCACAAACCTAGCTAGTCCCGGCCCATCCTCGGATAGCTCACACTGGGCCGACGGCCCACACTCAGGCCCGCCCACACAACGCTCAGCCGCCGCCAGTCCCTCGTGGCCCAGCAGACAATTTAAACGCGTGACCCGCGCTGCCCGGATCACGCCTGCTTGGTCGACCGCGAGCGGCCGCCGTAGTTAATACCTCCTTTTGTGTTTATTACAAGTCCCGCACACTTTTTTTTTGAGTCTATTTGACTGAATAATAACGTTTTTATATTATGGGACGGAGTGAGTAATATTTGTGTCATACTAATATATCACTATCTATGCCACAAAAGAATCACTATCTATAGCAATACTATAAAAATACCCAAAAAGGCAGATCCAATAAATCTTGGCCATCTAATCATGTCGATCGAACAACCTATATTGGTTCAGTGGTAGCGTGCAATTAACATCGTATCAAATGTAAATATCTACACTATACATGTAATTAATGCGTAGTTGATATCCTATCTATCAATGTGTAATTAATTTTCTCTCTAATATCGATGTGCATTGCACCTACGCATTTACTCAGTATATTATTTGGTTTAACTGGTTTTTTTTCCTTTGAAAAGAAGGTTTACCCGTGGCCTCTCCACCGGGCGGCTCAGTTTTCTCACATTAAAACTCGACAACTGTTTTCTTCTAATATGAAATGCCAGAGCTCCTGCCCATGCCTCTCGGCAAGCATTTCAAGAAAATAACGCAGGGAGAGATGAAGGAATGAATTCGCCAGGCCGTTATATTAAGATTGCGTGGTAGATTAGCAGGGGCCGGATGAATGCACAAATCAGAACTGCATACCAGAACACAAAAGGCAATCCAATTTCTCCATGTCCCTCTCAGTCCAACTCTAGTTAACCTTATCGCGAACCTCCTCCTCTACAACTACAGCCTTATCGTTAACTTCACCGGTCATTTTTGGCATGGACACTTGGCGGAAAAGAAAGCAAGGCCACCATATGTGTGCAGCTGCCAGGAAGGAAAAGCTATAGCCAGGGAAAAGGAGTGGAATGCGGTTGCTTCTTCCACCTGAAAAGAAAAGGCGCTTTGGGCTATAGCAACAGTCCCGGGGGTGGTTGCTGCGGCGTGCGGGGAGAGTGATGCGCGCATTCCCGTCGACACCGGAATGCAAGGAGAGAGTATGTGAGGCCAACTCCACCGTGCGATCCTAAACGGACGTTCGGTTTGGTCAGATTTTGTTTCTTTGAGGCGGCGATGCGGTCGCCCATGTCCGCGTTTGTTCGTTGGGTCGTGGGTGTGACCAGCGCACGACCGCATTCCAAATCATGTCCGGGATGAACGTGATTAAAAAAACAAAAAACATAAATAAAATGCCTAAAAAGTAAATAAACGCACTTAAAAAACTTAATATATATATATAAAGGTCACGGCCACAAAACGGCCCAATTTCACGCCGCACTTAAACGACCCAGTTTCATAATTAACATAAAAACAAAATAAAAAAAAGCCACCCGCGCGCCGCTGCCGCGCCCGTCCATGCCCTGGTCGTCGCCGTCGCCGTCTTAAGTGGCCGCCGGTATCGTCGTCGTCGCTGCAGAGGTCGACGTAGTCCGGCGACGTCCAGAGATGGGTCGGTGGTCCGCGGTGCACGGGGGCGGCGGGCTGGAAGGTGGCCGGTGCCTGCACCACCTCCTCCCGAGGCGAGGCGTCGCGATCCGGCGACCGCCGCGGCGTGGGGCACCAGTTGCCCCCCAGGCAGCCGCCATCTGCTCCGCCGTGCACGACTAGGTCCACCCCTGGCCCACCAGGACCGGGTGGAAGGCGGCCACCGGCGGCTCCTCCGTCACCTCCTCCTTCGGCTCGGGGATGGCGACGTCGCCGGCCGCAGAGAGGGCCATCGTCTCCTCGAGGCCCGGCCATTGGCGCTCACTGTGCGTGTACGTGGAGTCGTCCATGACACGCGCCATGATTCGAGCCTCCTCCTCCGCTGTCATGCGAGGAGGTGGAGGTGGCGATGGGAAAGGCGACGGCGTGGGCGTCAGGGCCCGGTACGCCGCACCTCCCGACGTGGCCGCCGCGGCCCCGACACCGTGCCGGCGAAGTACGACGCACGTCGCACGTCGTGCTCGTCCTGGAGCCAAGTGTCCCACAGGACAGAGTCGGGGGCGTACCTCTCGTCGTGGAATAGGTCGTCGGGGAGGAGGCGGCGGCGGCGCTCGATCTCATCGCGTCTGGCACGACCACTCGCTGGCACCGCCGGGACGGGGACCCGGTCCGCGGAGAGGTGCCAGTTGTTGGGGAGGTGCACGTCGCTCCACGGGACCGGCGTCCTCGTCTCCCAATACCGCCAACACACATCGACGACCAGGTACCGCCTGTCGCGCTCGCCGACGGCCCTGGGCGCGATAGTGAAGGGGGCAGACGCGGGGGCTCGAATGGAGGAGCGCGGCGGTGATGCGGGCTCCTCCTTCTTGACGGAGCCGCGGCGGCGTCCTGAGGAGGAGCCGGCCTCGCGGTCGTGCTTCCCCTTGCGGTTGTGCTTCCAAAGGCCCATGGCTGCGGCCGACCGGCGAGGTCAACGACGGGGAGCGGCTAGGGTTTCGAGGATGTAGGGTTTCGAGGATGTAGGGTTCGGGGAGGGGGGGGGGCGGAGTGGGAACGGTGGACGACGACCGGTCCACGGCTTCCCATTTAAGAAGGACGACGACCCTTCGCAGTGCGGATGACAGGTGGAGCCACCCGCCCGTGCGCATTTATGTTGGCGGGTGGGAGGTCGGTGGCCGCCTGCCATGCGGCCCCGACGCGGACGTTCGAAGCGTTCGTTCGCTGTCCGCCACGACCTAAACCCGGCGCAAATTTGTGCTCGAAATGAGTCGGTCCGGACACAAAACGGATCAGATGAGTTCGGACCGTCGCGCGCTGGGCCGCCTTATTTGTTTATTTTACTCCAAACAAACAGGGCCGGACAAAATGGGGTCGCGCGGTGGAATTGGCCTGATAAAGATCAGGTTTCAGATCAGTGGTTGCTGCGGCGTGCGCCATCAAAATCTAGCCCGAGTTTGCGCGGTCGTGGAGTAGTTTATTGGGCCGGAGAACGGGCGCGCCGAAGCCTCGCCGCTTTCGCTCTATACAGAGCAATGCGTTGCACGCGCGCGCGTGGGGAGCCTGAGAAAGAGCACGCTGGTTTGAATTTCGGTGGGCATCTTGGATGGTTTCCGTGGGTGGTGTGGTGTTGCTTGCCATCGTGTGTGATTCCGGGGGGATTAGACTAGTTTGATTGATACACGCGCGCTTTAACAAGCCACGTCTGCCTCTTCCAATAGACAAGCCAAATTTGATACGGCATGCATCTTGCTAATTGAAAAGGCACTGAATTGGGTATGTGAAGCATGCATGCCGAGTACAGTCGGTAAGCTTACGTGAGTGAGCAACACGACGAGGTCCACTCTTCGTTCTAGAGATGATCAGCGTGCCAATCTAGCTAGCACTCTGGCGCGACAGAGGCTAGTAGGATCTGAGTGTGTCTCTGGATCGATCCTTGTGTCGGACATGTGCAGGGTGGTGGGAGGCAAAATGCTGGTCTCTGGTCAAAACGAAGTGATATCGCCGTCAACCAATCCATTATATGCATGGCTACGCAGATAACATTATCTTTTCTTTCTATCTTCCACTCCTGCGGTCCTATCTTGTTAGTGTAGTACTTTTTTTCTTCGATCTAGTAGATCGGAAGAGATATGGTTAGTTGTTACTTTATCCGTCCGGGTTTATCAGCCCCCTTCGTATTTTAGGTTGATGTTTGATCATCTGTATTAAATAATAAAATATAATGCATATATGGTAGTAGTAAAGCATACGCTTAAGGATTGGTATTCAAAAGAGGATTCACATGGTATATTTTTTGTGACATGTATTTTATATATTATTAGTTAAATTTATGACCATCTTTTTGTTTGCTCATAAATAGTTTTGATTGCTTACCATATGTGCCATGTGATACAGAGACGCTCGATAAGCCCGGACGAAGGGAGCACATACCTTTTTTTCACAGAAGGAGAAAGCTTTGTAATTAATTACTCAACATCGTGATTACAATCATTGAGCAGCTAATGCTCAACACACAAACACAAGGTAGGTATTTTACATGATACACTAGCAATTAAGCGTTTATGTCCTACCAATGAGCACTAATGCTCAAATAAAAACCAAATTACTTTTATAAGCATCTCGCATGTGGCCTAATTAGTACTACCTCCGTCCTGAAATTAACTGTTGCTGAAATAATTGTATTTAGATGTGTTTCAGTGTGTAGATTCACTCATTTCAGCGACAGTTAATTCCGGACGGAGGGAATATATGCTAGCGGAAGAACTATACATTTAACCGATGATTTACCGTGCAAATTTCTCTCTACTAGCTATCGGCCTTAGGCGCAAGCGGCAATTTTATCTCATTTCGGCTTTTAAAGGCAAAAGGGGGGCTATCTGTGCGTAGCTCAATGGAGTTGCATTTGCTAAACCGAAGTTGCACTTTTAAGAAATCGAATCAAACATAGAAAACTCCAAGGCAACTTAGGACCAACAAAATCCAAAAAAATGCCTACTCACATGCGACCCTTTGGATTACTAAAAAATGTCTCAAGTGTAAGGTCATGACTAATATGCTCGAACATATTAATCAAAGTTGTCAAGTCATGTGGAAGTTGATAACCAATTGTTTTCCTTCTCGCGTATGTGGGTAATGGAGGCGTTAATCAGGAATGTCCACATCATGGTGATTCATGTGGGTTATAGCTAGCTGACAAACACAAAGAGCACTACCACTCCATGGCAAGAGAAATAAAACATTTTATGTTGTCCTTGTGATGATGATACAAGGATTCATGTTTGCTTGTTGCGTGTCATTGCTTGCATCGGCTCCAGTGTATTGACCAGGTACTATATAGTGTTGTTGCAAAAGCCGGTGTAATTGGTATCATCTTGGTATCGATATATTAGATTTTGTAAAAAAAAAATTGTATCTAGGTACATCAACAGCTCGTACACAAATTCACACACCCAATAAGTTTTGCCCTAGTAGCTTGTCAGGTTGAGCATGTATCATGCTGCTTTTTATTAGGATACATCCTTGAATATTATTACATTTGGCATCTGTTGTTGTAACACTTTGTGAATGTGTCAGTTCTTTTCTGCTAATTACATGCTCAACATTATTTTGAAACAAGTCTATATGGTGGTGTTCTATCATATTGATTTCTTAGTGAGTGTACACGATGCTATCTTAGCAATGACACACAATATACATGGTGATGGAATAGAGAGAAACGGGAAAAAAGATAAATTGTGTTCTCTTACCGAAGAGCTAATATCTTAGTTAAAGAAAAAGAGACATTCTACCCATTGTACGAGATGTCTTCTCTCTATTTTTTTAATTAGTTTTAATCACCTGATAATTTCAGGATCAGGCAAACATTTAGCGCTAGAGATAACCCATTGTATTACCATGTCGTTTGTGGGAATATAACATGTTTTTTATCCCTAGATAACGTGAAATATATGTGAGGAGGCCGCCTTTATCAACTAGTGTACATGCCGCTGGCTAGTGCTCAACTTTGAAACCTAAAATGTGTGGAAGAAGATAACCATCTTTCCTTAATGTGCGCTTTCATTAAACCCACTTTGATCGATGGAGTGGGTTAGGTTTCAAAATGTCAAACTTGCAATACTCCTATATTGTATTTTATGTAATTTATAGTTTTCATTATCTCTATTTATAGTATTACTACCGGCTTAAGTAAGTTTGTACTTGGAGGACCACCGTACCTTACTCCCTCTTTGCATTTAGTCAACTCGGTGGCCGGCCAAAAGGAAAAAAAAACTCGGTAGCCGGCCGCCTGGATGTACGGCAAATCGCCGGTCCACCTCAGCATGCTCAAGGCAAAAATTGCGTGTACAACCTGTGCCTGTCCGTGGCCATATTGTTTTCGCCCAAGGAAACGGGAGCTGCGAGGAGGCGTGGAGCGGGCGGGCGCGTGGCAGTACGGTCCCGGCACGAGCCGGCGCGTAGCCCGGCTGCGGCAGACCACGCGACCCCGGGCCCGCCAGCCAGTCTCGCCCTACGCCCCTACTACCAGACAAGTAGTGGACCCGTTGTGATCTGTGATTGCGACCGATCCAGTAAACTGTGGACGAGTCTTGCCTGCTCGCTTCCCATACTCCCATTCATGCTTCTGCATACGTGGTTTGATTTGATTGGAAAAAAATAAGGTCCGGCCCCATCCCTTGAAAATCAGGGGGGGAAATGATTAGATTAGAAAAGAGAAAGGGAAAAGAATAGCCATAGGATGAAGTGGGAGCATGGATGGGAGCATGCAGAGGGAGCAGGTCAGTTGTTCCAACAACCGCTAGCCCTAGCGAGACTGCGACCCGTCGGAGATGACCGAACAGAGCATACGGTTTTGTGCACTTCCTTTTTGTTTTCGATTCGAGTTAATACTCCTCGGTTTCTTTTTAGTCCGCATATACTCCCTCCATTTCACAACGTAGTGCTTCCTCTATCCCCGTGTTTTAATTTTAACCGTAAATTTAACTACCAAGACCGATTGCGACGGAAGCAAAAATTATATCAGTGAATTCGTATTTGAAAGAAGTTTTCAATTATATAATTTTTTTCTCCCGCCGCAGTTGGCCTCGTTGGTTAAATTTATGGTCAAAGTTGGACCTCGGGAAGCGCGGGCGCACTATATTTTGGAACGGAGGGAGTAAGATTTAGGGCCTGTTTGGGACTGCTCCACTTCACAAAAACCAGTTTCGCTTCACTAAATTCACTTTGGAGCAGTTCCATCTAGAAGTTGTAGTACTACGAAAGAGAATGTTTGGCTGCCATCTAGTTTCAGCTTCAAGAATAAGAAATTTGGTGGTAAGGATCTATTTGATTGGTTGAGGGGAAAGAAATGAAGGGGTATCCACTTACTGGTGGCAGTGGTGGGTAATTTCCACCCAACTTCAGCTTCTAGAGTTTTTTGGAGCACCTCCTGAAGAGCTTCATAAAAAACTGGGAGTTGTACCCTAGATTCTAGTTTTTTTACGGAGCGGCATATCGTGGAGCTATCCGGTTTGGTTTGTGTTTTCTGGAGCGGAGCTGAATTTTAAGGAGCATAGTAGTCCCAAACAGGCTCTTAGTCAAAGTCAAGCTTTATAGAGTTTGACTAACTTTATATTAAAAAATATAAACATTCATAATATGAAATCAATATTGTTAGATGCACCATGAAACGTATTTTCATATTATATAGTTCTAGTATTGTAGATGTTCATATATTTTTATATAAATTTAGTCAAACTTTGTGTAATTTGATTTTGACCAAATTTTATATGCGAAGTAAAAAGAAACGGAAGGAGTAATATACAGTCCATCCACTTCAGGACTCTAGTCTAGCGATGCATTTGTTTTTTTTATCTTCGACCTCCCTTCATTATGAATTATAAGATGTTTTGATTTTTTTGTACGTATCCCCCGCAAAAAAAGATGTATACATACATATTTTAGTATAGTCACTCTTCGTTTTACCTAACCCAGATGCATCCATCGTTGATACCTGCGAGGCACCATTGTTGTGCACACATGCACACACATTCAATGCAGGTTATCCCACGATAATCAATTGTTGCAAGTTATATACTTTCTCCGTCACGGTTTAGAAGGGGAAATTCTCTGGGACCTAGGTAGTTATCTATTGGTTGTGAGATGGATTAAAAAATAGCATTCACACTACGCATGCATATAAAAATAGTATATGGAGTACTAATTAGCTACTAGAAATAAATGCAGTGCGCCCTAAACCTTGTTTATTATGGAAACACACGCAAATTTAACTGTGCCTTCTAAACCGTGGCGGAGGGAGTATTTGTTTATTTAATTGCAACAAATGCTTGTAACATAGTCGAATTATAAAATGATGCAATCATGCCATCCTCACACTTCGATCTACCGTAGTCATGCGTATCTGCTAACGAAAGAATGGTTATGTGCTTTGTTTGATGCAGAGGCAAGGAGTAGTCCTCCTTTTTCGGGGGGAAAAAATCTGCTAACGAAAGAGAGTGGAACAAAGGAAACAATCGGATATTGTTAACATGTCCTCAGGCCCAGCAGACAAGTGGCATATGGAGTGCGAAATCGCGACTAGAATGTTCATTTATTATTAATCGTGGCACGTCAAGTTGTGGACATGCGATTATTTCCTATTGAATTGGAGCCACGGGTTCAGGTGGACTCCACATGAACGAAGTAAAGCATAACCACATATTAGATCTGGACATCTGGTGACCATTTTATACCAGTTGACATAATTGCACCCTTGCATGAGAACCATACCATACGTTCCATGGTTGTACGTAATTTAGGGGTGTGATTTTGGTTTTCTTCTAAGTATGGTGGGCTAGTTGCTTACTCCATACTGTAATTGAGAGAGTTCTACAGTGTTCTGTTTCTGAATCGAGAGATACATAGAGAGTTCAGTGCGCAACACATGCGTGCCGCTGATCCATGCGAACGACTGAATTAAACTTCATGTGCGTGGTGCATGATCTCACCATCTGTACAGAGCCAGTCAGTAGTTCGAACTAAAGGAGTCCTGACACGAAGCGCTCTCAAGAGGCATGTGAGAGGGCAGAGGTGGACGAAGTTGATCAAGACATTCGTCGGATTTCTTTCAGTAGGCAGCAAGCATTTCACTTGAGCTGACAGTTATGGCAGCCTCTCCCGTCTTCGTGAGACGAACACCACCATCACTGACTGATTCACAACCATTCCAGTACCTACCTCCATGGCACTTCGCATGATAAGGGCTTCTTTGATTCAAAAGAATTTTATAAAATTTCTGGAGAATTGAAATCCTTAGGATTTTTTCCTATGTTGGTCCTTTGATTCATATGATTAGGTCCCATAGGAATTTTTTCTATGAAATCTTCTATACTACGAATCAAAGAGGCCCTAAGATTGCGAACCACCCTAACTGCCCCCAATTAACTGGGCTGTGTGTTCTCTCTCTTAGCTACTCCGTTCTAGTCATGCAGAGGATTCTGGCTTAAAATAACATCATCTGAAGGCAGGATAACAGGAGATCACGTCACAAGATTATCAACAGATGTTTGTCTGCCAGGGTATATTTCAGCGTTCAGATTAGGTATGTCGGCCTCTTCAATCTTGGCATCAGCAATATGTGAGTGAATCTCAACTCTTCCCTTACTTTGCTTTTTTAATCCCATCCTAGTTCTCTGGATGTACAGAGGTTCAAGATAACTTTCAGTTCTGATCTGGACGCTTCAGGGAGATCATAGTAAGAACAGAAGAATAGCTAAGCCATCATGCAAGTGGCCCACAAGGGCTCAGGGAGGTAAAATAAACCGGGACAAACTTATAATTTGCTGTAAAAGCAGCAACAGCAGCATGTCATAATCGTACACAACATTTGAAACAGGATTTTCAATACCTTCCCTGTCTCGCTAAGCAGGATGTTCTATAACCTGCGCGGCGTGGGCCTGAAGTACCCAACAAGAGATCTGGACAGGTACTTAAAATAGGAATATCTAGCTACATAACCTGCACAAGGCATCAGATAGAAAACTGCAAACCAGGAAATTTGTGGCCTAGATCTTGTGGCTTTCGCCCAGCTATTCTGCCCGCTAACAGAAAGATGAATACATTCAACTAGGTCATCAAGAAGGCATAAAGATTTTTTTTCCCATTTACATGGAGGGTTTGCTTTGCTCCGAGAATTTAAACGATCTTCAGAAATTCACATGTTCGCTTTCCTCTCCCACCGTTCTTTAACATCAAGCCTGAAAATATGACATATGGGTGATAAGAGTGAGAGCCAATCGTTTCATTTCACACAAAAAGTGGTGGCAAGCTGGCACGTTAGCATTTGCGAGAGGTGGCCATAAGAAATGTCACACCTTGCTGGCTTACCACAGCTCCATTAGAACCATGGTAAAAGAAAGAGAAAAACTCGTCCTACGAATCAGATTTCCTTAGTTTTCTCACAAGAGTTTATCTCATGTCCATCAGATTAAGTTGACCATAAGAAATCTCATAATAACCTATAGATAGTCTATTAGTAATTTGCAGTTTGAATCATTATACTTTGTTCATAGCAAGTCAAATGGTGTCTTCTTTGTCAGATTCAGTCGTACAATGTATATGAACTTCTTGAATGATGAAAGGTGAAATTTAAGGGAATTCAGTGTTAATGAAGTTTTCCGATGAAAAGATGAACATGAACTGCCTGAATAGCAACTAAGTAGAGAGTAGCATGAGAGATGAGACTGCATGAGATAGTGGAAAACATAAGCTGCCACGTAGTATGATACAGTACAGTGATGAAATAGTACCCCCAATGCAACTTCCTTTTGTTCCTCAAGGGCAGGGACGGTGCAAGATTCTGCAAATATGTGGGAATAAATCATCAAGCTATTTTTATGACAATGATATTTGTGAATTCCGTTAATTAATTAATGGCCTTGAAGAAACGATGATATGGCATCAAATCAATGATCTTGAATATATGAAGTCTAATAAATGTCTTAAAGATGTAAATGTATCTTGTATTACAACCGAACAGCAACAAAGTTAACTCAGTCTGGTATCAACGTAGACAAAGGGACACATCAACTTTTGATCCTATCGAGTCAATGTACATTTAACAGACAAAGACACAAAAGGTATTATAATTGCAATTATATTGCATTTTTAACCTATTTGGTAAACACTATGTAAGAAATAGACAGATGCCAACACCAAACAGGCACTTCTAGATAAAACCAATAAGAATCTAAATCTTTAAATTTTAGTTCATTTCGTGGCAAGAACACTTTCTTCATCAGCCCATGACACCTACTCTGAACTAAAACCAGAACCCTTATTTTGGAACGAAGGGAGTATTAACAAAAATAAGAAAACAACATATATTTTGCTGCAACAACTGCAGAAATCGAGGTATCGCAGTTTGTTCCATTACCTGAGAAAATTTCAAGACCTAAAGACCAATTGAAATACGTTACCGGGACTTGAGAAATAAAAATTCTGCAGTAAATAGCTTTATTTCTACAGATAACCCTTTTCCTGCAACTAATTTGCTGTGCTACTATTAAAGGCCCAAGCAAAAGCAACAATCTTCACGAATTTAGATGAAAATAAGATAACCAAGCATTTTCATAAGTATAACCAGACATACCGCTTGGGCTCCTGTAGTTGATGTTGTATGCTGTACATCTATTGCGGCACTATCAATTGATTTATCCTT
Organism: Triticum aestivum; assembly: GCF_018294505.1. Taxonomy (NCBI): domain Eukaryota; kingdom Viridiplantae; phylum Streptophyta; class Magnoliopsida; order Poales; family Poaceae; genus Triticum; species Triticum aestivum. Next base: position 497,052,700 of record NC_057800.1, on the reverse strand, counting down.
ATTATTAAATTTAGAATCATTGGCTACATTTGTATTCTCCCCAGTTCTTCCTACAAATTTCAAATACAATGAACAAATAGCTTAAATATCTCCTGCAAAAAAGAAAAGAAAAGAAACTGAACACAAGGTAATCACAGATACATAAAGAGAGATACCTTTAGGTTTTCCTTTGGATTTTGTTTTTTCCTTTATTTGTAGCCGTTTCTTGTGCAATTCCTGTAACATGAAAGATCAAACAATTTAGTTGGTATTTCTCGAAATAAAAACAAAACTAAAGAGTTGGTAACTTCAGAAAAAAGGATAGAAGCACTCTGAACAAACGTTTGGAAATTTGCCGTTTAATTCAGGGTTGAGATTCTTAAGGATGGGAAATTATGCTTTTCAACTGGAACTTCTCAAATGAAATTGTCGAGACCAGCATCTCATTAACAATCTATGTAATATGTATGGCACAAGACAAAAAAATGACCCAAACAAAAACATCACATCCAGTTTAGCACAATATCTTTTCTATAATCCAATCCAAACTCTAGCAACAATAGGTTTCAAATAGGCATTTCACAGAAGTGCTAATAGTATTATATTTCTCTCTCTTTGTTTGCCGTGTTTTCTCATTTGTTACACTCATCAATGTGCAACAGTGCAAGTACAGTATGCAGGATTCCTAACTAAAGCTAATATTGTGTCCTCTATGCTTTGACCTTGAATTTTGCAAGTTTTTTTTCTTTAACTGCAACAAGTGCTAAACACAAAAACTGCACTCTTAACAATATCTGGGAGATTTATTGTCTTCAAATTTTGATGCCGAGCGGTCAATGACTCAGCTAAAAATCTCTGGAAAACAACTGGATTTTGGATGCCTGCTCTGTTCCTCTATGGGAACACTTCCGTGTCCGGTCATGTGGTCAAAAAGGCGAGCACTTCAACTATTAGAATTCAGAAGCTGAAGATATGTCTATGCAGCAATGTTTCTACGCTTCATAAGACCAGTTTTATATGCTGGAAACAAATGAAACTATTCCTAACAATTTTCTATAAAAAGATCTGGATAAATTGGTTCATGGCAACGATGAGGGCATCATAAGAAGAAAACACAACATGTCACCCTTAGACAAAGGTGCTACAGCCATTCTGTATGACTATGACATTGACATTAAAGCCTACAGCTTGAACATTTTCCTCCAGTAATTGAGGAGCAGGGAGGGAGGGAGGGACCAATTTTGCCCTGCCCTAGTCTGCCCTTCCAAAGTACAGTACTAATATGCTTCCTATAACGGTTAGAAAGAACCATCCACCTGCGGGGGATCATGAACCCCACAAGATTCGCACTGAACATTCGAGAAATCTACTGTAAGTAAGAGAAGAAAACCTTAAACTTGTCGAGCTGATCTTGGGACAGCTTGGAGGGCTTGAATTCCGGATCGAGCAGCCTACTGGATGCGAGCGCATCCTCCTTTCCCTTCGCCTCGTTGCCTTCGTCAGCATCTCCTCCGCCTCCGCACCCTATGAAAAAAGGCTTGAATATAATGAGGGCGCAGAAGAATTGTATGACAGGGAGAGGAAGGACTTTGCAGAAGCCAGTGAACCGATGCCAAGATTGCTCGTGTCTACTCTCAACCCAGGAATACAACAAGGTTTTTTGCTACATGGACTTGCTACAGTGTCAGTAATTTGAGAGCAGTGACTTCCATTAGTACCAGGAACAGATTCTGCATCATTTCCTCGCTTGCCTGGCCTAGAACCATTTTCATTTTCCAGATGAAGAGCAACATCTGCACTGATACGTGAAGCACATGGGCAGAATGATTGACACTTTTTCAGCTCTTCTACATCATCCAACAGGCATCTTGCTGCCCCTGATGTTAAGCATATATATTCTCCAGAATTGGATTTATCCTCTGAGCGAGCCTTGCATGCCCAACCAGAGAAAAGAGTGACCAATGCGGTGTCAGATGATGGTGCTGTTTCACATGAATCTTTCAGCAAACATTGAATTCCCAATGAAAACTTCAAAGCTAAGTATAATGTATAAAGAAAATAACTTAAAATAATCAGAGTAAAGAGATGACCTGCCAAGCGCATATTCTGAAGAAAAGAAGATGCCTCCTCATCGCTCAGTTTTGACACCAACCATGGTAGAACACGTTCCAATAGCTTCAATGGCATGACACAAAGACTTCTATATAGAAGTTCCCTTTGCTTCTCAGGAGAGAAAAGAACCCTAGCTTGGGGAAGCACCTAGGTAAATTAAACCAAAGATGACATTCTGACAGACAAAGCAATAATTCCAGTGACACAGAAACATCACTACGAAGTACTAACCTTGGTTTCTTCGTTACAGAAGTGTTTCTCAATTGCCTCCATTATCTGATCAGCATGTGAACACAATTCAGAGTAAAACTCTGCTGCAGTTGATTTTGCTCCTGCCATTTGGATTTGCTGAATTAAGCATCTAAAATTGTTAAATCGACGCTCTTCTTCAGCATGCTCCAGCACGAAGGACAGCTCGCTATTGACTGCAGGAAATACAACCTGATCCTCGGCGATACTGTAGATAATAATAAAAAATGAAACAGGTGAAATTAAAGAAGGTACATAGTCTACTTTCAGAACGTTCTGTTTTACCGGTGAAAAGTGTCAAAAACGAACCAGGAGAAAACAAGTTCTAGCACACAACAAGGTGTGACTAGCATGACACCAATACATGCACAGAAAAATATACCTTTATGTACAACAAAACAATAATACATATGTGCAGAACTATTCTCAGTTAAACAGTTCCTAAATTTAGGAGAATTAGCACGTTTGTGATACTGCTTGCTCAAGTGTATGTAATCACCTGTACCATACTAGGATAAAAAAAATCAAACTCGTGTGTAGCAAAAGTGCAAAAGCCACCAGTGCACCACGATGTCAAAAATAGTGCATAAGCCACATAACTACCCAAGCAGCAGGCAGGGTATGTTAAGCAAGGCAAACAGTGTAACACTACAAATGATGAATGGGAGTGCCAATTATATTATTAATAACAAACAAATGGTATACTCAATGTCAACTTACATAGAAAAGCAGCATTAAAAAGGAGTGTATATACATAGTTGCACAATAAAATCTTAAATTAAAGTGTGAATAATTGAAGATTAAAACTAAATACCTGTGGAAGATGCACACATCTGCAATAAACTGAAGTCTCGCATTGAAGGCTGATATATCAGCAAAATCTCCAGACTGCTGCATCCTTCTTGTCTCCTCTGCTATATCATTTAATTCTTTACGGATAGCATTATGCCAATATAAAATCTCATCTATGGGGTGCCTGTCAGCCTGACAATCATTAGATTCTGTATACTTTATATGCCCAACTTTAGACTGTTCAAGTGGATAAATAAGTTTCTCCGCTTGATTAACAAAGGAAGCATCCTTGCAACAATGACTTCTTTCCAAATTATCACTGACAACACTCTGTGCCACTTCTCTTGTTGCTTTCCCTTCGATCCAAGTGAATACAACCTTCACAAATTTTAAAACTCAAATTTAACAGGACAACAAGCAAGTTATTGCCAGAAACAGTAAAGAGGCGCAATTGTGAGACCTGTTTAAGAAGTTTCTCTTCAGGAACTATTTTACATAAACAGTTACGAATATCCTGATGCTCGTCAGATGAAACAGAAGCTGAGAGCCACGGAAGGAACTCTGCCAGCATATTTACAGGAATGTTGCATAAGAACTGCCATACTAAATCTGACTGCTCTTCGTATGAAAATTTCTTGGTAAGCAATGGGAAGACCTAGAAAATCAGATGATCAGCCACCAATAGGTATGAAATACGATCAGTCACCAACACCAAATATCTTGAGTAATCACATCATCTAGATATGATTTTAGGATGCAGACACCACAAAAGATACATGACCATGCAAAGAGCATAATCCAAAGAAAAAAATTGCCACATTTTCTGAACTCCCAAAGATCTAGTTCATGCAAGTTAATATTGCAACCCAGCTGTCCCACTTGTTTATCTGGATTATATTACTCAAACAAACAATTAGTCAAAGCTTCTGATCGATGTTGGGCAGCCTCTTTAGAGTGCAACAGCAAGGGATACAAGAACAGACACACAATTTTATATTTACTAAATGGAGGCTCCCTTCAAGCCACCACACATTGCCCAACATCATCAGAATTAGAGTAAATTGCACTTCACACCAGGTAGATTGCCACTTGTGTCACCTTGCAGCAGGCCCCTGCATAATAATATTACACTTTGCACTAGGTTTCATATGACATTTTTGGAAATATCAGGGGGAAAAAGCATATGTTTGTGCTGTGGGACACACATGGATTTTGGCTTTAAAGTTAGATGTATATGCACCTAAAAAACTGAGACAGAAGAGAGAGATGGGTAAATAATTGTATATATGTACCCTACAGTGCAGATCAAAATTCAAAATAAAGTGAAAATCCCAATTTAGAGATAGATGTATATACAAGATACTCCTAGTTTCATCACGAAAAGAACAAGGGCTCCTAATTAAGAATAATTCCAAAAATATCAAACATTAAAGCATACATGTGATCATGAAAGACAAAATGAGTAATTGATGCCAATCATAACGGTAGGATCAAATTTAAAATGTAATTGAATTTACAACTGCCATTTATTTCAGGAAGTAATATAATAAAATCAAAATCATTATGTATTACTCCCTCCTCTCATAATATAAGACGTTTTTGCAAGCTATGTTAGCTTGCAAAAACCGTCTTAAATTGTGGGAGGGGGGAGTATGAAAGATTTACTAGTCAGAGGCTTGCCATTAATTTACAACAGCCGGATTTCATATCACAAGATGAGGAATATTCACTTGACGAATTAAGAGTTGTAGTAGAAAAAAGGCAATCAGAGCATGGCAAAGGGATATGTGTAAAAGTGTAATCAGATAGAAAAATGCATCAAATATCCTTAGAGAATCGCCTTTACGTTAAGATGTATAAAGTATTGTTTATATGCAGCCCGTGTAGGTGCACAGGTTGATGTAGCTTATTTAAATGGGATCCACATATAAGGTAAACACTTCTGATCAGAACATGAAGTCCGGGATTTCAAAAATGCAGAATAAGAGTAATACAGTCCAAGATGCCTGCATGACACCGAGAGCTGTGTGACCCTTTAATCAGAATACAGAAACTGGCATACGAACCCTTGGTGATAACTTGAGAAAACAATGACGGTAGAGTAGCAACTAGAAGACCACATATGTCCCACTACCATCACTTCTCTGTTTGCACCTATCCTTACTGACATCAAGGTAATAACAGGAAAGTATATCATAGAATCACTCAAAATACTTAAAAGTAAAAGCTTGCCAGCTTGATTTGCCATCCTATAACCGTTAGCACCGTCATAAAGGAGATCGTGAGCATTCAAATGTTGTAAAAAGGGGCAAGAAAGTTGGACAGCCTAGTAATAAGATGATTTTGCTAAGGACTTCTCGACACGATTACAACAAATGAGCACCTTCATAAAATGCCTAATAAGAGCACAAACAGGCATTAAGAACAACTTTTGAATGGTGACACTGTCATAGAATGCACTTGCCCTAGAACAAAATTGGTTCAAACATAAGATACTGAGCAGCATACTGTTTTCCTTATCTAGTTGGATATGAACTGCTTAATATGATAAGAGGCCGTTTAAAAAGGAAATATGGCACTGACCTGTTCTTCTTCCTTGGACATATGCTGGGTGAGGCACGTTTGTATGGCTCCTGTGCAGGATGCAAGTTCCCTCCGAAGAGCATCGTCATTTTGAATATCGAGTTGTAATAAAGCAAGAAGCTGGGTAAAGAGGTCATTTTCGCCTTTATGCTCTAGAGAATACGTTCCAGCGACATTCTTGACTCGTATATCAAGTGCTGGAAAGATAACCTGCAATTGTCAAACCAAAAAGTATGAGCATGTTTTTAGTACAAAAAATATGATATGATGAACTCATAACTAAACTGCACAATATTTCTAAAAAGCAAAGCATAAACAATAAAGCATTAGAAAGATAGATTGCCAAAACAGATTTGAACAAGCAACTATGACAGCTCTTCCCATGAAGAAAATGGTCAAGGTAAAAGAAGTTTACAACAGCACTAACATTTTTGTGCTTCAAAACAGAACTTCTATTTTTGCGGCATTCGAGGGAAAATAGGACATCAAGGTGCATTTACTTGTCAGTTAGACTCTCTGCCACTAAAGAATACTGATGATCTATTATCATTCTGCAGGGTAACAAGATTTAAGCAAAAAAAGTCTAGGAAGGACCTGACCTCCATTAGCCCCTGACTCTAACAGGTTGAAACTAAGAAAGCTCTATCCGACTCGATCAGTAAAAGTTCCGTTGTGCTCTAATGAAAGTGAGAAAACATCACCATGGAAGCAAGAAAGAGAAGGCCTCACATGATGATGTCAATATCAAAATTACCATTGTGGTTTCAATTGAACGGAGGCTTTTGTATCATGGCTTATACAATTTGGGCATCATCTCCTTATGTCAACATCAGAAGCCAGAAGGGCAAAAAGTGCGACAAATTATTCATGTGAGCATAGGCTGATTCAGCCAAACAACCTTATACTGTCCACTGCTGCATCAAAAGCTACCCGAAGAAGATTCAACATCATGGTATGGAGTCCACCGGATTCAGATCCTAACAGTGGTCGAACGATTCAATCCCAACCCCGCCCAGCTCCTTCAGACCGAAGGGAACAATTCCCCAACCCTAAACCCAAAACAGCACCAATATTCGTACGCGCCCACGCATCTCCATAGCCCATACCCAAATTCACACCAGCTACAGGGGGGTAAAACGGAGGAAAACGAAATGCCTCAAACAAAACGGAGCTCTGCAGAGGGGCAGCGGCCGTACCGCGTCCTCGGCGTCGCAGTGGTGCTTGTAGATGTTGACGAAGAAGCGGCAGCGCTCGGCCAGTGCCCCCACGTCGCCGGCGCGCTCCGTGGCGAGGCGCACGGCGGCGCCGTGCAGGCCCTCGAGCTCGGCGCGGATCGCCTTGTGGAAGTAGAGGAATATCAGCATCGGCGCCTCGGCCGCCGACCCCGCGGCCGCCTCCGCCGCCGGTGGCGGGGGCGGCAACAGCGGCATCACCCCGGCGAGCGTCCCCTCGCCTGCCATGGGCGTGGGCGTCGCCATCCGCTGCCTACGGCGAGCCCGACGACTCCGCCACGGCTCTGAGCGCGCGCGCCTAGGGTGTTCGTGCTCGCTTCGGTTGGCTTCGTCTCAGCCTGTGGAGAGGGAAGAGGAATGGATTTGGCGTCGCGTTGGCTTCTGCGGGGGTCTCTTTCGCTCGCCGTGCTGAACTTATTTATTTTTATTTCCCCTCTTCTTGTCCTCTGTGTGGTTATTTTTCTACCTAGGAGGCTAGGAGAAGACTAGGTTGAGGAGACACTGCTCTTCTTGTAGTTGTTGTTTTGAAAGTATTCTCGGTGTTTGATTAGGCCTTCTATAGGATGACATGCTGAAATTATTTTTTCGCCTTCTTGTCCTCTCTGTGATTATTTTTTATACCTAGGTTGAGGACACGTTATTGTTGTCCCAGTTGTTTGTTCTGAATATTTTGAGTATTTGGTTAGGTATTCTCAGATGGAAAAATTGCAACTACATTATACAAGATTGAAGCAGGAAAGAATCAGGAAGTCTGAAATAGAATGGGTCCACCTGAAAGAGACTATTTTCATGGATTTGTGCCATTTGTCCTTGGGAGATAGTAGAACGCATGAAAAAGCACAATGTGGGTTATAGCATTGATTAAGTATGAACAGGACGAGGTGTGTTATTTTGGTAAAGATGTATAATTTTATATTACTAAACAATAAGAAAGCTCCATAAGCGAACAATCTGATTGACCAAGGTGTGAACAGTCACCGAGACATCGAAAATTTTGTTTGGTTAGCATATGGAGTAATCCTCTAACTTTAAATGAATTGTAAATCCACAAGCACCATGGGACATAGCAAATTAATGGTACTCGAGCAATCAAGCACGCACACTTTTTAGATTGAAAATTATACCAAAAGATAAAATACCGATGAATTCTACGACTTCTTCCCGAGGACATAGAAGATTAACTCATTTGGCAACATCTAGAAATTCCATAAACTCGCCACAAATCCATACCATGTATGACCAACAAAAACAATTTCGAGGAAAGCTCATGATTTTGCTTGGAGTTCAGATCTACCTTTTGAAAATAGCCCGAGGGAGAGGGGGAGAGGTGGATTGTAGTCGAACCGTGACGGATTTGGGGACAACCAGCGTCGCCGCGACGCGATGCACGTTGAGGGCCTTGGCGGCGTCTCGCACTGCCTGCTCTTTCAGGCCCAACACATTGTTCCATTGCCTCGCCGCGAGAGACGTCGGGAGAGAAAGGGGATGGGTGGAGCAGTGGTGGCCCTATGGCGGCGTGGGTGCCTTCTTGCGTGTGCGGGGGTGCGATGTGGAAGAGCTGGATCTGGGGCAGTACGGGTGCCTTGTATCAGAGCGGTGCATCTCGAAGACAACAAACACACAACAAACCGACAAGCCGCACCCGGACTTTGAGCACATGAGACCATCGTTTGGGGGGTCGTCCTACAGCCCACACCCTGGGTGGGTCCCACCACGTGGACGTTGCCATGAGCTCTCGTAGCGCTCCATTTCTGTAAAGCATAGTGTCTCTAAGGAAAATGCCATCATATGAATACTTCATTACTTGAGCAATCTCTGGAACAACTTGATTTGTTCTCTTTTTCACATGATTAAACATTGCATTTAGAACCGATAACAACTTCAATGCTTCTTATTCTCTCTCTCTCTCTCTTTCTCATGCTCATGTGTTCCTTGCCCTTTCCGTCGCCTCCTCTTCTCTCTGTCGGCTTCGTCTGCTGGAGAGGTGATTGTGGAATTGCTTAATTAGTATGGCACACTCGGTCCCTTCCTAAAATATAAGGCACATTATTATGTGTGTGATCATCATTTTAAAACTTTGACATCTCATATGCATGAGAGTATATGGATTGGTCATACAAGAATTTCATTGTATCAAAATACTCTTGTGTTCATTTACCTTTTACTAGGTTAGCCATAGTATAAGTAAAGGTTGTACATTAGAGAACGGATATTCAAGCATGCTTCATATTGGGAAGGATGGAGTAGTATATTATTTTGTGAAAACATTTATATTTTTATCTACGTTTTAGTATCACCAATGTACATTATTTTGTCTCTTCCGGTCATAGAAGAGTGTTAGCACGCCAATAATCCAACCAATATGTTTGTGTAATTCATTGTTGTATCAGATAATGCGAACCTCCTTTGGCTTGAAAATATTACTTTGTTTTACGGATAACTTATGAATAGTAAGTTGATTTTTTCTAAAATGGGGGTTGCCCCAGCCTCTGCATCAGAACGATGCATACGGCCATAATTATTAATAAACAAAAGGTCCAAGACAAGTCTTCAGGTCTCGAACAAAAATGAAAAGAAGGCTCGCGAAGAGCAAAACAAAAGTAGAAAAGCCACAACCGGCTGGCATAAAAGGATTGGAACACTAAATGATTATCCTATTACATGACCGTCATCCAAACCGGTTGAAAATATCTTGTGCTACCATCTCCCATCGGGTAGATCCAGTAACCAAACGCTCCCTGGCCTCCGTCGGAGTGAGTAGCGACCACATACGGATCAACGCAGTGGCTCTGAAGATAACCTGCAAAAATGAATATTTGTTATTCTGTTAAAGACCAAATCATTTCTGCAATTCCAGATTGCCCATAACAAAGCACAAACTCCTACAAGAATGTGTCTCTCAATGACAAAATTTATCCCATCAAGTCACGCCCCAAATAACATGGTGATGGAATTCAGAGGAGTAATGTTAAATGCTATGTGAACCGTCCGCCACATAATTTTTGCCAGAGGGCAATCAAGAAAGAGGTGTTTGATTGATTCATATTGGTCACAAAAGCTACATCTCGTAGAACCTGTCCAATTGCGTTTTGCCAAATTGTCCTTGGTTAAGATAACTTGTTTATGTACAAACCACATAAACACTTTGATTTTCAAAGGAACTTTGACTTTCCAAACATGTTTCGATCGAGGAATCGCGCTAGAGTTGATAACATCCAAGTACATGGATTTAACCAAAACCTCTCCATTCTTAGTTAGTTTCCAACACAGCTTGTCGGGCTGTTGAGAAAACTGGTGAAAGAACATGCGGTGTCCCCATGTTTGGTTTTGATAATTGATGACAATCTCTATGGACTAATGGTTGCCTTGAGTTATATTTGAAGGTTTTGTCCATAGGCTTTTCTTGGAGTACATGTGTTGGTTTCAATGAGAGTTTGTGTCGACCAAGGTGCTATTCAAGGAATTATCCAAAGATTGGTCATTTGAGAGTTGAGCTTATTGCAAGCATGTCTTGAAGAAGAAGATTGTTTGATCATTCATGTTTACCTTCAAGACATCATCCAAATGAAGAGAGTTGGAAAGAATCAAGGTTGATCAAGACTAAGTCAAGAGTGAATCAAGTTGATCAACACACAAAGCGTACAAGATGTACAGAGGGATCAAGTGATCCCATGGTATGGTAAGCATTGTTCATTACGCTTTGCGTACTAACCCATGGTCTTCGTGAGAGTTCTTTGTGGGTTAGGTTATGGTGTGCAAATTCAAGTGAAGCATCACGAAGAGATCAAATGCTTGAAGCTTGTCGTCCATTATGGTGACAATGGACTTGTGAAGATGTGCCGAAGAGTGGCTCATCCATAGTGGAGTATGGGGGAGCAATCATCTAGTCTTCATCGAGCCAACGCAATCAAGAAAGGTGGTCCAACTTGAGGGAGTCAAGATCGTCATCATCTAGCTCAAGTGGACCATGTGCAAGGCAAAGGTTTGCCCTTGATAGGCTTTCTATTTTACCGGTCTCGTGGTGGTAGTTGGGAGACCGGGTTATAGGGTCGTTTGCCGTACTATCAAGGGGGGCTCTCAAGTTGGTGGCTTGATCGTGTCGTTAGTAGAGAGCTCAAACCATTGCATCCTTGCATCATGTTTCTTGGTTCTGAAGGAAATATGCCCTAGAGGCAATAATAATGTTATTATTTTATTTCCTTATATCATGATAAATGTTTATTATTCATGCTAGAATTGTATTATCCGGAAACATAATACTTGTGTGAATACATAGACAAACTAAACGTCACTAGTATGCCTCTACTTGACTAGCTCATTAATCAAAGATGGTTATGTTTCCTAACCATAGACATGTGTTGTCATTTGATTAACGGGATCACATTATTAGGAGAATGATGTGATTGACATGACCCATTCCATTAGCTTAGCACCCGATCGTTTAGTATGTTGCTATTGCTTTCTTCATAACTTATACATGTTCCTATGACTATGAGATTATGCAACTCCCAATTGCCGGAGGAACACTTTGTGTGCTACCAAACGTCACAACGTAACTGGGTGATTATAAAGGTGCTCTACATGTGTCTCCAAAGGTACATGTTGGGTTGGTGTATTTCGAGATTAGGATTTGTCACTCCGATTGTCGGAGAGGTATCTCTGGGCCCTCTCGGTAATGCACACCACCTAAGCCTTGCAAGCAATGCAACTAATGAGTTAGTTGCGAGATGATGTATTACAAAACGAGTAAAGAGACTTGCCGGCAATGAGATTGAACTAGGTATTGAGATACCGACGATCGAATCTCGGGCAAGTAACATACCGATGACAAAGGGAACAACGTATGTTGTTATGCGGTCTGACCGATAAAAGATCTTCGTAGAATATGTGGGAGCCAATATGAGCATCCAGGTTCCGCTATTGGTTATTGACCGGAGACGTGTCTCGGTCATGTCTACATTGTTCTCGAACCCGTAGGGTCCGCACGCTTAAGGTTTCGATGACAGTTATATTATGAGTTTATTAGTTTTGATGTACCGAAGTTAGTTCGAAGTCCCGGATGTGATCACGGACATAACGAGGAGTCTCGAAATGGTCGAGACATAAAGATTGATATATTGGACGGCTATATTCCGACACCGAAAGTGTTCCGGGGAAGTTTCGGATAAAACCGGAGTACCGGGGGGTTACCGGAACCCCCCGGGGGGTTAATGGGCCTCATGGGCCTAAAGTGGAGAAGTGGAGGGGCGGCCAGGGCAGGCCGCGTGCCCCCTCTCCCCCTTGTCGGAGTAAATGACCACGGGTAGCCTAGCCGGCTCCCCCTGGCCCTTCTGAAAAATTATGAGCCGATCCGGCCCTCAAGAATCCAAGACATGGGGCCGCCTTCCCATTGCCGGCTGTCTCCTAGGCCGACTATCGAAAGGCGGCCCGACTTCAGCCCTCATGAAGAAAGCCGCGGGAGGGCCGGCTCCGAGAAGCCAGCCGCGAGAAGGCCGACTCCAAGAAGCCGGCTCCCACAAAGCGGTCAAGATCGTACCCTCGAAGTCTGCATCCACATAACGGCGATGTGATGGGGCGTGGCTACAGTAAAGCCTGCCACCCCAGAATCCCGGAGCACGCCTGGCACAGTGCGCCGTACGGGTGGCCATGACCCGTCCGGCGCGGCACTGTTGCCACGTTGACCCTGATGTCATCCATGACAGGCTGCCAGGGCGGCCCACGAGCGGTGGGCCCCTTCGGGCAGAGAGACACCCGAAGGCGGCCAAGCCCCCCCAGTCGGTCCAAGACAGAGCCGGCTCTCCACAGCCGGCTTGCCACCTTCCTCGAAGGAGACGTCCCATTAAGGAGACAAGACGCGGTGAGGCTACAGCGATCACCCGCCGGACGGCGGCACTGTAGCCACGCCCACCTCGGCGAAGCCCTCGTCACCAGGATTGAGCGACAGTAACCAGCCACCGACAAGGCCCTGGACAGTGGGGCCTGCCTGTCGACCCAGGAGCCGGCAGCCGGTGGGACCCACCAGCCGGCGGGCCCCAGCAGCCGGCGTAGAAGCCGGCGAGTAAAGACACAGACGGCTGGGCCCCACGCCCAGTCGGATTACCATTGTACCCCCGGGGGTAGGCCTATATAAACCCCCCGGGACACCCATGCAAGGGGGATCCATGCTAGTTTTAGACACCATATAGGGAGGAGAAGAGAGCGAGCCGAGCCCTTCTTCCTCCTCTCGCCAGACAGCTCAAGGAGCATCGTGTAGCTACTTGTTCCTCTAGTGATCATGCGGAGACCCCGCAGAGCAGTAGTAGGGGTGTTATCTCCACGAAGAGCCCCGAAGCTGGGTAAGATTCGCCGGCGTGCATGTCTTCGCCTCATCCCGCTTCCAGGCACCGGCGACGTCTTACTGGCTCCCACAATGATAAGCCACCCGTTGGCATATGTCGCACCTACCACCCGACATTTGGCGCCCACCGTGGGGCTAGGTGCACCGTCGTCCGGAGACCTGTTCTGGACGGGAATCCTCTTCCTCCCCAGCGAGCGTAGCCAGCCTGGCACGCCCGATGGCGCTTGCCACGACGCGCTGCAAGGCGTCACCAACGTCTGCGCAGCGAGCGGCCTCGCCGATCTCCTTGACAAGACCCTCATCTCCGACGAGCTCGCCTCTGACGCGGGCACCGACCACCTCGTCAACCTCCTCGGCCAGCTCCACGTCTCCGGCGAGCCTGCTATGGACATGGAGTCTGTTGGCTCCACCGATCCGATGCTTGTCGACTCCGACACGGCCTCACTCGACACTTTCCCCACCGATGTCACGATCTACAACGACTCGCTTCCCCGGGCCGATGGCTGCGACGCTGTCACCACCGAGGTGATGGTCATTGGCCGCGGCGGCGCTTCTAACGAGAGCACCCACGGCGGTCCACGACTTGTCCATCCCCCTCCCGGCCGATGCCGATGCTGAAGCACTGGAGGCTCGCCGCCTCGCCCTCCTTGCGGAGGGCCGGAAGCTGGCTTCCATGAGATGCCTCACTGAGGCCCACCAGCGCGAAGCCGACCGTGCCGCCTTTGGCACGCCGCCCCCAGGCGGGCCAAGCCGGGCCGGCGTTGTCAGACAGCGCGGCGCTGTCATCGCCGACACGCTAGGAGTCGACCGCCCAGTCTACGCCACTCCACTCGAGAACCTGCGCGCCGCCCAGGCGGCCGTAGATGAGCTAGACGGATTGGGGGCCGAAGAACTCTCCCACATGACCAGACGCATCCAGCAGCTAATCGATGCGGCCGCGCAGCGACACGAAGCCGACGCCCGCGTGGAAAGCCCTCCCCCGCGCCGAGATCACAGCGCGACGTCTCAGACGCTGACTACGGGTAAAACCCGCGCGCGGCACGAGAAAGAGTCGGCTGCCAGCCGAAACCAAACCCGAATCTCCATCGAGCGAGACGCAGAAGGCCATCCCCGGGCCATGGAGCGGCGGGGCGACCCGCCTCCGCCTCGGCCCTATGGGGAGAGACATCCCACCCCACCGCCTGTTGTGCATCCGACTCTCAGCGACCGACTAGGTCGTCGCGAAGGAGTCGGCGAGAATGACGCCCGCCATCGGATCGACCGCCTAGCGCGATCCTTGGCGCTGGAAGAAGAAGATGATGTCGGCCCACCTTGCTTCGGCCCCCGCATCCGCGACGAGCCTTTCCCAAAGGGTTCTCGCTCCCAAGAGACACGCCCAAGTACAACGGCTCCGTGAAGCCGGAAGATTGGTTGATTGACTACTCCACGGTGGTTAGTGTAGCAAACGGCAACAGGCGCGTTGCCGTGAAGTGCGTGCCCCTCATGCTGCAAGGCACGACGCGGACCTGGCTCAACAGCCTCAAGCCATACAACATCAACAGCTGGCTAGACTTCACAGAAGCCTTCGTCCGCAACTTCACCAGCACCTACAAGCGGGTTCCCAAGCCCAGACAGCTCTCCTTGTGTGTACAAGGCCCTGCCGAGTCCACTCGTGACTACCTCATGCGTTGGGCCGAGCTCCGCAACTCCTGCGAGGGGGTGCTCGAGGTGCAAGCCATAGAATACTTCACTGTCGGGTGCCGAGAAGGTACCCTCCTCAAGCACAAGCTCCTCTGCAACGAGCCGACTACCCTCGACGAGCTTCTGGTCATAGCGGACAAGTACGCCACCGCCGACTCCTCAATGAAGACCGAACTCCGGGTAGACGCGTCCGGGAAAGTACTTAACCCGGTGCCCAAGACGCCGACGGGGGACTCCGGCCGACGCCCACACCAGAACGACCACAAGCGCAAGGGCCCCGTGCCGCCCTCCACCAGTCGGCAGGTGGCCACAGCGAAGACGAGCAGCCCGAAGGGCGGCCCGCACCCAAGAAGCAGAGGGGCGGCAAGCCAGCTTGGCAGCCGGCCTTCTCCTACGAGCAAACTCTCGACGCCCCATGCAAGTTCCACAGCGGCGCGAAGCCGTCCAACCACACAACCCGGAAGTGCCACTGGCTCACCCGAATCTCCAAAGGCGAAGGGCTTGCGCCGCCTCCGCCTCCGGTCCGCCGCCTCCGGCTCCGCAGCCGCCGACCGCTCGGCCTGCAGTCGGAGCCGTGCACGATGAGTTCCCGACGAGCATGCCACCTATGTCATCTTTACAAGCCAGCCCGAAGACCGGCGCAGCAAACACCGAGAGCACCAGGAAGTCAGCATGGTCGCTGCCACCCCCGCCGAGCACATGCACTGGTCAGAAAAACCTATCAGCTGGAGCCGGGCCGACCACCCAGAGGTGATGCCATCTCCCGGCTCTTATGCGTTGGTTTTGGATGCCACCCTTGCAATGGATAGACGTGCCGCCCGTTTCTCCCGTGTGCTGATAGACGGCGGGAGCAACATCAACATCATGTACCGTGACACCCTGGAGAAGCTGAACGTCAAGACGAAGCAACTCATGCCTACTCGGACTGTGTTCCATGGCATTGTACCTGGCCTGTACTGCGCCTCCATTGGCAAGATCAAGATTGATGTATTCTTTGGGGACAAGGATCATTTCCGCCGAGAAGCGATCTGGTTTGAAGTGGTGGACCTGGAGAGCCCCTACCATGCATTGCTTGGCCGACCTGCCTTGGCCAGGTTCATGGCAGTTCCCCACTATGCTTACCTCAAGATAAAGATGCCGAGCACCAAGGGCGTCATCACCATAGCCGGCGATTACAAGAAGTCCTCCGAGTGCGCAGCAGCCAGCAGCCGGCTGGCCGAGTCCCTTGTGATCGCCGAAGAAAAGAAGATGTTGGACCGAGTTGTGGCCATGGCCGGCAAACAATCGGCCTTGTCCCCCGATCCCCAGGAGTATGATGCCCAAGGATCTTTCCAGCCGGCCAAGGAGACGAAGAAGATACCTCTTGACCCCGAGCACCCAGAGAGGTTTGCCGTCATCGGGGCAAACCTAAATAGCAAATAGGAAGGCGAGCTCGCCGATTTCCTCTGTGAGAATCGGGACATCTTTGCATGGTCCCCCAAGGACATGCCGGGTGTTCCGAAGGAATTCGCCGAGCACAAGCTACACGTCCGAGAAGACGCAAAACCAGTCAAACAACCCCTTCGCCGACTGTCAGAGGAGAAAAGAAGGATTGTAGGAGAAGAGATAGCCCGGCTTCTGGCAGCCGGCTTCATTATGGAAGTTTTCTTTTCAGAGTGGCTCGCCAACCCGGTCCTCATGCTAAAGAAGAACAACAAGTGGCGCATGTGCATAGACTACACGAGCCTCAACAAGGCCTGCCCCAAAGATCCCTTTGCCCTGCCGAGGATTGATCAAGTGATAGACTCCACGGCCGGATGCGAGCTGTTGAGTTTCTTGGATGCTTACTCAGGATACCACCAGATAAAGTTAGATCCGGCAGACCGCCTGAAGACCGCCTTCATCACGCCATTCGGAGCCTTCTGCTACCTGACTATGACATTCGGCTTAAGAAATGCCGATGCCACTTTTCAGCGTTGCATGCAGAAGTGCCTCCTCAAGCAGCTCGGCAGAAATGCCCACGTCTACGTAGACAACATTGTGGTGAAGACGGAGAAGCGCGACACCTTGCTGGAAGACCTCAAGGAAATATTTGAGAACCTGCGTCGGTTCCAAATCAAGCTCAACCCCGAGAAATGCGTGTTCGGAGTGCCAGCCGGCCAGCTCCTAGGCTTCCTGGTCTCCGAACGCGGCATCGAATGCAACCCAGTAAAGATCAAGGCCATTGAGAGAATGGCGATTCCCACCAAACTTCGAGACGTCCAGAAGTTTACCGGATGCTTGGCCTCCCTGAACCGCTTCATCAGCCGGCTCGGAGAGAAAGCTCTTCCCCTCTACCGCCTCATGAAGAAGACCAATCACTTCGAGTGGAATGACCAAGCCGACCAAGCTTTTCACGAGCTAAAGAAGACGCTGGCCACGCCGCCTGTCCTGGCGGAGCCGACTGAGAAAGAGCCCATGTTCCTCTACATTGCTGCAACCAGCCGGGTAGTCAGCACCGTCATCGTAGTCCAGCACCCAGAAGAGGGCCGAGCCCAGCCGGTCCAGAGGCCGGTGTACTATTTGAGCGAGGTGCTGCCTACCTCGAAGCAGAACTACCCGCACTACCAGAAGATGTGCTATGGCGTGTACTTCGCCGCCAAGAAGCTGAAGCCCTACTTCCAAGAGCATCCCATCACGGTCGTATGCACCGCCCCACTTGCCGAGATCATAGGTAGCCGGGATGCATCCGGCCAGGTGGCGAAATGGGCCATCGAGCTGGCGCCCTACACGATCTTCTACCAGCCTCGCACCGCCATCAAGTCCCAAGCATTGGCCGACTTCCTCGTCGACTGGGCTGAGACCCAGTACCTGCTGCCAGCTCCGGACTCCACTCATTGGCGCATGCACTTCGACGGGTCCAAGATGCGCTCCGGCTTGGGAGCCGGCGTCATCCTCACCTCTCCCAAAGGCGACAAGCTCAGATACACGCTACAAATTCACTTTGCCGCCTCCAACAACATGGCCGAGTACGAGGCACTCATACACAGGCTCCGGCTTGCCAAAGAACTCGGCATTCGCCAGATCCTATGTTATGGCGACTCGGACTTGGTGGTCCAGCAATCATCCAGCGACTGGGATGCCAAGGACGCAAATATGGCAAACTACCGCTTCCTCGTTTAGCAGATCAGTGGGTACTTTGAAGGATGCGAGTTCCTTCACATACCGCGAGCCGACAACGAGCCAGCTGATGCCCTGGCTCGAATAGGCTCCACTCGGCAAGCAATACCAACCGGTGTCTCTCTACAACACCTCCTCAAGCCGTCTATCAAGCCGTCTCCAGGGTCCGATTCCATCTTCGTGCCGCCTGACCCCAATGCAACCGGGTCCGGCTCGAAGAACCAAGCGGGTGACCTGAGGACTTCGATAGTCGGCCCAGGGACATCAGCAAGCGGCTCGAGGACTTCCGTAGTTACGCCCGACCCGGGGACTGCGGTAGTCGGCCCGGAGATTGCACCAATGCAACAGGCAGCAGCCGACTCCAGCATTTCACCACCCAACCCGCCCGCCCTGGTCGCAGTAGCCGTGTTGGCAATAGAAGAAGTCACAGCTCCATCATGGGCTCAGTCCATCCTCAACTTCCTAATAAACCAAGATCTGTCGGCTGATGAAACAGAGGCAAGACAAGTCCAACGCCGAGCCGGAGCACACACAATCGTCAACAGAGAGCTCGTCAAGCGCAGTGTCACCGGAGCCCTCCAGCGATGTGTCGAGCAAGAGAAGGGCATTGCAATCCTCAGAGACATCCACCAAGGAGAATGCGGCCACCATGCGGCCTCAAGATCACTCATCGCCAAAGCTTTCCACCATGGTTTCTTTTGGCCAACTGCTTTGGATGACGCCAAGGAGTTAGTTAAACATTGCAAAGGGTGCCAACTCTTCAGCTCCAAGCAACACATGCCGGCTTCGGCACTCAAGACCATTCCCCTCACTTGGCCCTTCGCCGTTTGGGGACTGGACATGGTGGGCCCATTCAAGACGGCGCGCGGCGGCATGACACATCTGCTTGTCGCTGTGGACAAATTCACCAAATGGATTGAGGCAAAGCCGATCAAGAAGCTGAATGGGCTGACTGTAGTGACATTTATCGCAGATATAACAACTCGGTACGGCGTGCCACACAGCATCATCACCGACAATGGCACGAATTTCGCCAAGGGAGCCTTGGCACATTTCTGCGCGACGCAAGGCATCCGGTTGAACTTAGCGTCCGTTGCCCACCCGCAGTCAAACGGCCAGGTCGAGCGAGCCAACGACCTCATCCTTTCCGGCATCAAGCCCCGACTGGTCGTACCATTGGAACGTTCGGCCGGCTGTTGGCTCGACGAGCTGCCGCCCATCCTCTGGAGTCTGTGCACTACCCCAAACAAGTCAACCGACTTCACTCCTTTCTTCCTTGTGTACGGTGCCGAGGCGGTCATCCCAACCGACATCGAGTTCGACTCGCCTCAGGTAACCATGTACACGGAGGCGGAGGCCAAGGAAGCACGAGAAGACGGCGTCGACCTGCTGGAAGAAGGTCAGCTGTTAGCCCTCAGCCGGTCCGCCATCTATCAGCAGGGCCTGCGCCGCTACCACAACCGGAAGGTCAAGCCAAGATCCTTCCAAGAGGGCGATCTTGTGCTCCGGCTGATCCAGCGAACAGCCGGCCAGCACAAGCTCTCGGCCCCTTGGGAGGGCCCCTTCGTCATCAGCAGAGCTTTAGGCAACGACTCCTACTACCTAATCGACGCACAGAAGCCGAAGGCACGCAAGAGAGATGATTCCGGAAAGGAGTCGAAACGACCATGGAACGCCAACCTCCTCCGAAGATTTTACAGTTGAAATGCAGTATGTATCATGCTAACTTTTGTACTAAGTACGAGACAATAGGCCCCCCGAGCAGAGCTCGGGGACTTCCATCTTTTATCTGTAAATGAAGAATATCATGCTTATGACCTTGTCATTACATTCACTTTTTTCGTCCGGCACCAGGTTCGACTAGTCGGCCCGGGGACTGGCTGCCTGGAGTTATATTAGAAGTCCTACCCGCGGTCAGACAAGTAGTATGCCGACACCCAAGCCTTCTCTTGCCAAAAGTCGCAGTTCGAAGAACTGGCTGTCCGGCTGGCAAGAGTTAAAGGCAGGAAAGGACGCCCACACGAAAAACGGCTAGGGACTAACGGACTAATATAACAAAAGCCGGTTTTTCTCCCACCACCGACCGACTACGAGAGTAGCCGGCCGGCCGGCTTCCATTCACCTCACTTCAATCTAAGAAAGCTCGAGTACTTGCCTCCCCAAAAGGGGAAGGCGGCAAAGGAAACAACCTAAGGATAAAAAGCAGACGTGAATGGAAACCAAACACGCACACAATCATATTTACACAAAAGACCTTCAAAAGGCTAGCATTCAACATAGTTCGAATACACCCCCAGTGGGTGGAACTGCGCAAGTTTAATAAAAATTGTTCAAAGGGTAACAAGCAGGAAAAGCAAGGATGACAGATTAAGCCAGGGGAGCGACTGGCGAGTCGGGCAGGTCGGTGGAGACGGCAGTGCCAGTTGGAGGAGTGGCCGGCTGGCGAACCTCGGCATGATCATCGCCTCCCCCAAAAGGCGCGCTTGCACGCGCCTCATTGCTGGAGGCACGGTCAGGCTGAGGCTGGCTGGCCGCTTCACCGGCCGGCTCAACGTCTTCGCCTTCCTCTCCTTCGTCGTCTTCGCCTTCATCACTGGAGGCAATCTCCTCTGTCGAGTCCTCACCCGTTGCCGGGTCCAGCCCAAACCAGTCCTCCGGCTGGGCAACGCCATCGTCATTTATTTTAGGAGCGAAGACGCTGATGTCAATGCACTCGGCGATCGTCGAAGCACGCTGAGCGATGGCCAGCCGCACCTCCTCCATCTCCTCGTCGGCCTCCAGCCGCCAGGTGCGTAGCTGATCCAGGTTCAGCCCCGGATACCAGGCTCGGATGAACTCCAGCGCCCGCCCAGCTCCAAGCCGGGCTGCCGATGCTTTCCAGGCCTCGAAGCGGCCAACCGCAACCTCCAGCCAGTCGGCAGTCCGACTCGGGGTGTGGGGAATCGTCTCGCCTGGCTAGAGGGCGGCCAACACCTGCGCCCCGGCACGCTGGAGGCGGCGGAGCATACGGTGAGCCGGCTGCAGCCGGGCTTGGACCGCCAAGAGTTGCTCCTCAAGCGTCCAGCTCGCGTCCGGCGCGATTTCAGCCCCCGCCTGCCGGCGCGCTTCGCGATGGGCCTCGATTTGGGTGGCGAAGACGGAGTAGCCGGGAAAGTAGTCTGCATAGAGAACAAAAAGCAGCACCAGTCAGAACACAAATCAGGGGGCAAGGGGCAAGCAAGAAGTGAGGAAGGCGGCTTACCATCGATCAAATCCTCAATACGACCAAAGCCTTTGCTCAGCGCTTGCTTTGTCTCAGCCCAGCCCGCCGCTTCAGTCTCGAACTCGGCCTTCAGGGCGTCCTCACTGTCCTGCGCCTTCTTCAGGGCCGCCTTGTGGCTCTCCTCCTGGTTGGCCAACTTCTTGTCCAGGCGGTCACGCTCTAGGACCAAGGCGTTGTACTCGGCTTTCTTGGCGCGAAGGGCGGCCTGCGCCCCGCTGAGCTACCCCCTCAAGTCGGCATTGGCTCCTGCAAGAAGACAAAGGAAAAATCAATAAGGAAGAAGTCGTCAAGGAAGATCTGACCCGACTGCTCAGCAGTCGTCCCGAATCTCGGGGACTACACCCAGTGGGTGCACTGACGCGCCCCCACAGGAGATGAACGAAACAAAGCACGCACTCCGGCTGCTGGTCAGGTCTTCGGTTCTCCGGCCCAACTCCTGAGCCTGGGAGTTGAAGGCAGCAGCACGGAGGTTATGATACTCCTGGAAGATCAGACAGGAGGCGAGAATAAGATATTTGTCAGGACCTAGTAAGTTCCAAGCCGCCTGCGCAGCAGCCGACTCGGAACTTGGGGACTACACCCAGTGGGTGCGCTGACGCGCCCCCACGGAAGAAATCAAAAGAGCAAAACAACCAAGGCCAGAAGACTCACCCGGATGATGGCCCGCGTTGTGAGGAACTCTTGGGTGTATCGCTACAGCGAGGCGGCTTGGGCTTGAAGCCGGTTCCGGACCTCCTGGGCCGCCGTGTTCAGCTGCCCGTCCCCCCGCTGGGAGTCCACTCGGACGTGCTGGCGCTGGCCGCCTCTAGGGCCTCTGCCGTCTGGCTGGCGCCCGCAGCTCGGTGCGGCTTCGGCGCGGAGGTGCCTTGTAACGCCCCAAGACCGGAGATTCAGATGCCATCCATGGATTCTGGGTTTCGTCACGTGTTTTGTTTGCTTGCTGCTTTCCCCTTTGCATCATGTCATCATGTCATATGCAACCCGTCTTAAAACCCACTAAATAATTTGTGTGGATCTTCGATCCATTTAAATCGAGGGAAGGGTGACTTCTCTTTATAACATTATCCTCCTAATATTTATGGAGCTATTATAAATATTTCCATTCTTTTGGAACCACTCATAACACACTTGCAAATAATCACATGCCTTTTCTCGCTTCAAGTTTGGTCCCCAAACTTTGTCCATAATTTCTTTCATCGCTTTCCCGGGGCTCCTCCAAAAATCCGAACATTTTTGAACCTTCCTAACCCTCACTTCTCGTGTGTGTTTTGGATCAGCAAGGATGAGACACCAAGAACCCAAGAACCCTACCCGGACCGGCAAGCACCTTCTCCAAGGATTTTGCCAAGTACCGTGACATGAACGACCCTCGAACGCATCAAGTACCACTACCGTCAAGTACCTCTTCGCAAGACCAAGTTCCTCTACGATGCATGTACGACTACACGACGAACCGCCAAGACCCAAGTACCACGACGACCTTCGACTTGTACCCCTACGTCGCATCGAAACGCCGAGTTCCTCGCCGAGACCCCGAACATTTACGGAACCTTGTGTGACTATGGATGTGAATGACCACCATTGAACCCAAGTTACTCGGATTCGTCAAGTCCCTCTACGAAAACTATGTACGACTACTTCCATGGCCGAAGGCCCGTGTACAACGACCGTCGCCGTGGACGACTACTTCCTCTACTTCCTCTACGAACCTGAACCGCTCCAAGAATGCACCTGGAAGGTATAACCACCGAGATGATGACACGTGGACGAAAGCATGTGTGTATGAGATGCATGTTTAGTTGTTGTTTTCGCCCGTGTACATTAGTCGTTCCTCCTCGGTTGCCATGCCGTCGACCCATGGGAAAACCGGTATCCGGGATCACCCCACCATCCTCGCATGATCCGTTCATCCACATTTTCTCTTGCACCGACATCTCAATGAGTTGTCGTGACACCCCTTTTGTTCCTCCATGGCGACCAAATGCTTCTTAATATGCTCTTGTCAACTTTTCTTAAAATTGCATAAAACTTGAGCATGTCATCCGCATCATGTTAACAACATTAAGATGGCTTAAATTGTTGTTGCATCAAATTACTAATGCATATGGGGATTTATCGGATTTGTTGTTTGCTATATCCGGCCCCATTTAAATTGTTTAGATAGATAATCCCTTTATGTTTCACCTCTTGACATGCTTAACAACATTTAATATTGTTGGGTACATAACCGAGAGAGAACTAAATAAGTCATGTGGTGTTTTCTTCAATATACAACTCCGTTGCATATTGTGCTCCACTTAACTTGTAGTGTTGTTTGTTGCACTTTGCCATGCCATGCATATTTTAACCGGACATGCATCATACATGTTTGCGCATCATGCCATGTTATGTGTTGGTTGTTTACTATGTTGTGTGCTTCTTTCCGGTGTTGCTTCTTCGGGTTGGTTTCGATAACGTAGCGTTTGTGAGGACCCGTTCGTCTACGTCCGTTTGTCTTCTTCATGGACTCGCTCTTCTTCCTTGCGGGATCTCAGGCAAGATGACCATACCCTCGAAATCACTTCTATCTTTGCTTGCTAGTTGCTCGCTCTTTTGCTCTGCCTATGCCGCGATACCTACCACTTGCTTATCATGCCTCCCACATTGTTGAACCAAGCCTCTAACCCACCTTGTCCTAGCAAACTGTTGTTTGGCTATGTTACCGCTTTGCTCAGCCCCTCTTATAGCGTTGTTAGTTGCAGGTGAAGATTGAAGTTTGTTCCCTGTTGGAACATGGAGATGTTGTTCCTTGTTGGAACATGTTTACTTGTTGGGATATCACTATATGTCTTATTTAATTAATGCATCTATATACTTGGTAAAGGGTGGAAGGCTCGGCCTTATGCCTGGTGTTTTGTTCCACTCTTGCCGCCCTAGTTTCCGTCATATCGGTGTTATGTTCCCGGATTTTGCGTTCCTTACACGGTTGGGTAATTATGGGAACCCCTTGATAGTTCGCCTTAAGTAAAGCTCTTCCAGCAATGCCCAACATTGGTTTTACCATTCGCCACCTAGCCTTTTGTTTTCCCTTGGGAGTCACGCTCCTGAGGGTCATCATTATTTTACCCCCCCCCCCGGGCCAGTGCTCCTATGAGTGTTGGTCCAACTGAGCGATGTCCGAGGCTACCAGGGGCAACTCTGGGCTGGCTTACCCGACATCTTGCTCATCCGGTGTGCCCTGAGAATGAGATATGTGCAGCTCCTATCGGGATTTGTCGGCACATCTGGGTGGTGTTGCTGGTTTAGTTTTACCCTGTCGAAATGTCTTGTAGAACCGGGATACCGGGTCTGATCGGAATGTCTCGGGAGGAGGTATATCCCTTCATTGACCGTGAGAGCTTGTGATGGGCTAAGTGTTGGGGAACGTTGCAGAAAATTAAAATTTTTCCTACGGTTTCACCAAGATCCATCTATGAGTTCATCTAAGCAACGAGTCAAGGGGAAGAGTTTGCATCTACATACCACTTGTAGATCTAGTGCGGAAGCGTTCAAGGGGATGGTGATGATGGAGTCGTACTCGTCGTGATTCGGATCACCGATGACCAAGTGCTGAACGGACAGCACCTCCGCGTTCAACACACGTACGGGACGATGGACGTCTCCTCCGTCTTGATCCAGCAAGGAGGAAGGATAGGTTGAGGAAGGCAGCTCCAAGGGCAGCACGACGGCGTGGTGCAGTTGGTGCAGCAGTATTCCGACAGAGCTTCGCCGAGCACGTACGGAGGAGGAGAGGTGTTGGGGAGGGGAGGGGCTGCGCCTTGAGTTGTGGTCTTGCAGCCCTCCCCTCACCCCTCTATATATAGGAGGAGAGGGGCAAGGGGGCCGGCCCTCTAGGGGAAACCCTAGAGGGGGGCGGCGGCCAAAGGGTGGGGGGCTTGCCCCCCAAGCAAGGGGGTGCGCCCCCTTTAGGGTTTCCCCCCCCAACCCTAGGCGCATGGGCCCAAGGGGGGGGGCGCCAAGCCCACTAGGGGCTGGCTGCTATCCCTACGCAGCCCAAGTGCCCCCCCGGGAAGGGGGGTCCCTCCCGATGGACCCCCGGAACCTTTCCGGTGGTCCCGGTACAATACCGGTATGACCCCGAAACTTTCCGGTGCCCGTTTAACAACTTCCCATATATAAAACTTTACCTCCGGACCATTCCAGGACTCCTCGTGACGTCCGGGATCCCATCCGGGACTCCGAACAACATTCAGTAATCAGATACTTGTCTTCCTGATAACCCTAGCGTCACCGAACCTTAAGTGTGTAGACCCTACGGGTTCGGGAGACATGCAGACATGACCGAGACTCTCCGGTCAATAACCAACAACGGGATCTGGATACCCATGTTGGCTCCCACATGCTCCTCGATGATGTCATCGGATGAACCACGATGTTGAGGATTCGATCAAACCCCGTATACAATTCCCTTTGTCAATCGGTATGTTACTTGCCCGAGACCCGATCGTCGGTATCCCAATACCTTGTTCAGTCTCGTTACCGGCAAGTCATTTTACTCGTACCGTAATGCATGATCCCGTGACCAGACACTTGGTCACCTTGAGCTCATTATGATGATGCATTACCGAGTGGGCCCAGAGATACCTCTCCGTCATACGGAGTGACAAATCCCAGTCTCGATCCGTGTCAACCCAACAGACACTTTCAGAGATACCTGTAATGCACCTTTATAATCACCCAGTTACGTTGTGACGTTTGGTACACCCAAAGCACTCCTACGGTATCCGGGAGTTACACGATCTCATGGTCGAAGGAAGAGATACTTGACATTGGAAAAGCTCTAGCAAACGAACTAACCGACCTTTGTGCTATGCTTAGGATTGGGTCTTGTCCATCACATCATTCTCCTAATGATGTGATCCCGTTATCAACAACATCCAATGTCCATAGCCAGGAAACCATGACTATCTGTTGATCACAACGAGCTAGTCAACTAGAGGCTCACTAGGGACATATTGTGGTCTATGTATTCACACGTGTATTACGATTTCCGGATAATACAGTTATAGCATGAATAAAATACTATTATCATGAACAAAGAAATATAATAATAATACTTTTATTATTGCCTCTAGGGCATATTTCCAACACTAAGTTGGGACACCCCTGCAGGGATTTGAACTTTCGAAAGCCATGCCCATGATTATGGGCAGATGGGAATTTGTTAACGTCCGGTTGTAGAAAACCTGAAGTTGACCTTAATTAAAATGAGTCAACCGCGTGTGTAACCGTGATGGTCTCTTTCCGGCGGAGTCCGGGAAGTGAACACGGTTGTTGGAGTTATACTTGACGTAGGTTGTTTTAGGATCACTTCTTGATCATACTTTTATCGACCGTGCTTTGCTTTCTCTTCTCGCTCTCATTTGCGTATGTTAGCCACCATATATGCTAGTCGCTTGCTGCAGCTCCACCTCATACCTTTACCTTACCCATAAGCTTAAATAGTCTTGATCGCGAGGGTGCGAGATTGTTGAGTCCCCGTGACTCACAAATACTTCCAAAACCAGCTTGCAAGTGCCGATGAGTCCGTATAGATGACGCAACCTAGCTCAGGAGGAGCTCGATGAAGATCTTGTCCTTTGTGTTGTTCCGTTCTAGTAGATTAGTAGTGGAGCCCAGTTGGGGTCGATCGGGGACCTTTGGCTTTTGGGGTTCTTCTTTTATTTTGGTGCCGTAGTCGGACCATGAGTGTATTTGGATGATGTAATGTTTTATTCATGTACTTGTGTGAAGTGGCGATTGTAAGCCAACTATGTATCTCTTTCCCTTATGTATTACATGGGTTGTGTGAAGATTACCTCACTTGCGACATTGCTTTCAATGCGGTTATGCCTCTAAGTCGTGCTTCGACACGTGGGAGATATAGCCGTATCGAGGGCGTGACAAGTTGGTAATCAGAGCCTTCCCCGACCTTAGGAGCCCCATTGCTTGATCATTTTTAGCGGCCGAGTTGTGTCTAGAAAAATGTTTTGAGTCATTTAGGAATTATATATCGGAGAGTTTAGGAATTCTTTTTACTTCCCAGTCTCCTCATCGCTCTGGTAAGGCATCCTGACGTAGAGTTTTGACTCTTCTCTTCTCAAATTTCACTAAAAAATATTTTTTAGGATCACGCAGGTATCTTGGAATCGTTCCGATGGTTTTGTGACGAGAACATTGTCTTGGTGCCTCCTGTCAGGGGTTTTGTGGAAGTGTCCCGGGGAGTTGAGCTCCGAGGTGTTGTCGTCATAATTTTATCGTTGCAGTTCTGGAATACCTGAGTTTAGTACGCCGACATCGAAAATCTCTTTTATGCAGTTCGTTGGTGAGATAACCTCGACGCCACCCAGTACTGGGGCGGGAGTTCGGGAGTATTGCCATAACTTGTATAACGGATGCTTTTCGAAGGTTGAGGTAGATGATTTCTGAAGGTTTCTTGGTTATGTGTTGAAGGATGGATACAACTGGATGTAGGATTTGCTAGTTTTGGGTGAGATATTATGCTTCCCCTGTATCCCCAACACCTGATTGCATAACCAGAAAGGTTCGGGAGTTTCATAAGTGAGAATTCAAGTAGCTCTTAGGATATCTTTCCAACAGATGTATGATATGAAATTGGGGTTCGACGTCTAGTGGTCCGCCTATTCACGGTCGATTTTACAGTGGTCTCGTTGTGTCTTAAAGAGTCCTTGGCTATGCCGACTCGGGGATGCTTCGTATGTCATGTGCACTGCCTTGTACATGATGGTGCTGTACGATCGAGCCCGTGTAGGCCCCACCACGAAAACTTCGGACGAAATCTATATCATATGTTTGTTCTGGCTTATTCTGCAAGCCAATCCTTTGTTTTTGTTTTGAGTTGTGGTATTCGAGTTACTTCAATGTCAAATGTTGATTCCATACCTTTTCCTAAATGGTGTTCTCATACTCCTATGTGAATACTAATCCTTCTCGATCATCGAGTTTGTCATTTCAATTTCTTTTCACCGGTGTGTTTCTCTTCAAGTGGATCCGATCATTTCAACATCCACAAGATCAAGTATCTGTTTCTTCTAAACGGTGTTTGTTTCATCCGTCCCCAAGTTGCCTTTGTTTTCCCGCCCACCCACCCTTTTTCTTCGAGGACTCGAATTTCTTAATCAACTATCCATTTTACTGATGTGAAGTCTCTCCATTCTTTTCAATCAATATCCTTATCCGGTGATTCTCCTGAAGATTCTAACAGAGATTCAAGTTCGTCACTCTTCACTCATTTTCTTCTCCGGTGGAACCAATTCAAGCTTTCGATGTTGATCATATTCTTTTCCGTATTTTAAATGTCTTCTCTTGCCGGCGTACCTCTTAATCATTCACTTCTCGCTATTCATTTGTTCAGGAGTGCTGAAGATATCTCAGAAGATTCGTGTTTTCCACTCTGCATTCATTCAATATCTTTCGAGGTTGTTATCTCATTCAAGCCATTTAATTCAACCGGTGTTTTCTCTCTTAAATCGTTCAACGGTGTTTCTTTTCAGTGGGCCCTAACCCACAGGTCTTTTCCCAGGATCTTACCTGACTCTTCTTATTTTCCCGGAGCTATCCTCAAATCTTGTTTTCGAAGTTTGACGTAAGAATGATTTATCATCAGTCAATTGCCTTTCTCCAAGTTCTTTCAAATTCTTTTCATCGTTGGCTCAACTTTTCCATTCTTCATTCAGGTGTGCCTCAATAATTCTTGGTGGTGCTTCTTGTTGCCATTCTCATCATTTGAAGACCGAAGAAGAGTTTTCCTCCATATCTTGCCCCATTCTCGGCCATCCTCTCATAATTGTTTGATTGTGAGAATTCTTTTCACCTATCCGGAGCAATTCAAGAGTCTCTCGGTTTGATTATCCGGTGTCCATCAATTCAGGTTTATTCATTCTCAGTTGTCAGTTATCATTCTTCAATACCGGTGCATCACTTAAGTATTCTCTTATCACCTCGTGATTTATTCGTTCTTATGTATCTAGATTGTCTCTAGTATCTTTGTTCATTTCACTATTCTTCCCGGTGTTTCTTTATCTTCTCTTAATTCATTTTCAGTTCTTACGGTGGTTTGTTCAAGATTCCTCTTCTTATATTATCATACTTCCGTTCTTTCAAATCCTACCGGTGGTTCATCGAAGGCCTCTTCAAGTTTGCGCATTATCTATCTTAATCCTTTCTATGAGAATAAGTAGTATGCCAATTCCTTTGGTTGTCATCAATTTGTATTGGTGGAGGATACGCATAACATAATTCTTATTCTTGCTTCACCTAAATGATGGATTCGTTCCTCCGGAGTTTGTTCACAATAACTAATTCTCGTTGTCAATTGCTCATCTTATCTTTTCCCGGAGTTCCAACCTTCTTTCAATTATATTATCATGGAGATCTCTATCTAAATAATTGCGAGGCTTCAATCTTATTCTTTTCATCAGTCAATTATTTTGGATCATTCTTTTATTACCAGAGTTCTTCATGGAGGTTCTACATGATGGTTCATCAAGGATTTAATCCCTTCTCAAAGTGGTCATTGAGATTCTTTTCAGAGGAACTCAAGCATTCTTTATCTGGCATTTTGAAATGCAATTCTTTCAACCGTATCGTTTGAGGTGGTATTATGTCATTCTTGATAATTTGAGTTCATGTTTTCATGATTCACATGTTGTCATGAATGAGATATTTTAAATCCATCAATCTCGTCATTGAAGTTACCTTGGGTTATATTCACCTAAAACCTTCCCTAAGGATTGTTGCTATTTACGGTGCTTACCAATGACCCAAGTTCTTCATTTATCCTCCCGGTGAAATTGGTTTTCTCGTCTCCTCGTTCATATCAATCCTATTCTTTTCCCGTGAGTGGCAGGTGGTCACCTCATGATTTGAGATGTATCCCATAAGACCATATAAAGCTTATTCTTTTCGTTGTTGGTTTTCCAACAACTCCATTCTACCATTTGTTGTAAGCATGCTCCCTCAAGATCTTGTTTCTCGTCGTTCATTCCATTCCATTCTTTTTTCTGTTCCAGAGGCATTGTGATGTTGATCTTCTCAACCCATCATCTCGTTTGTCAAAGATCATGTTTTTTTCATGATTGTCCATTTAACCGGAGTGTCGTGCCCTCTTTTCAAGTTCTGTCACCTTACCAAGTTCTTATTCAATTCCTTTTCTTTTCAATCGGAGTGCTGCCCGAAGTTGTTCTTCCTTGTTCCTCTTTTCTAACGGAGTGTTCTCAGCTTCGTCATCTCCGTTGTATTCTGTTCTGGATATGGCTTAACCTTTTTTCAGGGTTCTTTGGTTTCACTCGTTTGGCAAAGGAGCAACTTAGTTTTACCTCTTATCTTTCTCTTCCGTTGTTCCTCCGGTGCCATTCTAGATCTCGGGACGAGATCCTCTCGTAGTGGTGGAGTGTTGTAACACCCCAAGACCGGAGATTCAGATGCCATCCATGGATTCTGGGTTTCGTTGGGTGTTTTGTTTGCTTGCTGCTTTCCCCTTTGCATCATGTGCCTTGCATCATGTCATCATGTCATATGCAACCCGTCTTAAAACCCACTAAATAATTTGTGTGGATCTTCGATCCATTTAAATCGAGGGAAGGGTGACTTCTCTTTATAACATTATCCTCCTAATATTTATGGAGCTATTATAAATATTTCCATTCTTTTGGAATCACCCATAACACACTTGCAAATAATCACATGCCTTTTCTCGCTTCAAGTTTGGTCCCCAAACTTTGTCCATAATTTCTTTCATCTCTTTCCCGGGGCTCCTCCAAAAATCCGAACATTTTTGAACCTTCCTAACCCTCACTTCCTATTCAAACCATTTGATTTTAAATCAAATGAGTTTGAATTTAAAACTTTCAAAAATGCCCACTCCATTTTTCTTGGAACATGCGCATTTTTGCGAGTCCGGGAATATTATTCGCATGCCCAAATTCTTCCTCTAACCTTCTTTTATCTCTTTTCCTTTCTCTTTATTTCTCTATTTTTTAAAGAAAAGGAAATAGGAGAGAGAGGAGAGAGACCAGCAGGCCAGCCTCTAGGGCCATCCCTAGGCCCAACCAGCCGCCGGCCGGCCCTTTCTTCCAGCACAGCCTCTAAGGCCCAGCCTCTCCCCTCGCTAACCCTAGCCCTACGCCATCTCGCTCCCTTCCCCCGGTCCCTCTCGCGCCGCCAGGGACAGAGCGCCCGCTCTTGATCCCTCCTCTTTCCCTCGTCTCTTCCCTCAGGCCGTCACCATGCACAGAAGACGGAGCCCGATCCCCATGGCCACGCACCCCCACGCCCGGTCCCTCTGTCCGCTACCTCCGCCGCCTTGAAGCCTCTGCTTCTCCTCGCTGGCAAGACTCCTGCGCCTCCTCCATGGCCCTCCTCCTCCGGCCTCCTCGTCGTCCTGCCAAGGCCACCGAGCTCGAAGCTCCGGCCGACCCTGCCTCCATGACCTTTGCCGAGCAGTCCCTCTCCTGGAGCCGCTCGCTGCTGTTGCTTTCCATCGAGGCGCCAAGTTCCGTCGATCTGCAGTCATCTCCCTCGCACCTTTCCTCCTCGCCGGCGTTCTGCTCGAGGACCAGCCCCGTGCACCCATGTGCTCGCGGGCAGGGGACCCCAAGAGCACCGCGCTGTCTCCCTGCCTCATCTACGGTGCCGGCGTCAACAACAGAAGTGGACCGGAGCCCCTACCTTGCTCCACCATGTCGCCGACCTCTTGCCGTGGCCTCCTCCTCGCTTCAGGTCCTTGCTGTCAAGCATCATGTCGCCGTCCTGCTACGTTCGTCACCAGAGATCACCAGATCCAGTCGCGTTGGGTCGGATCCTCCCGTCCCTGCCTTGCTGCTGCCCACTAGAGGCCTTCCGTCTCGTGTGTGTTTTGGATAAGCAAGGATGAGACACCAAGAACCCAAGAACCCTACCCGGACCGGCAAGCACCTTCTCCAAGGATTTTGCCAAGTACCGTGACATGAACGACCCTCGAACGCGTCAAGTACCACTACCGTCAAGTACCTCTTCGCAAGACCAAGTTCCTCTACGATGCATGTACGACTACACGACGAACCGCCAAGACCCAAGTACCACGACGACCTTCGACTTGTACCCCTACATCGCACCGAAACGCCGAGTTCCTCGCCGAGACCCCGAACATTTACGGAACCTTGTGTGACTATGGATGTGAACGACCACCCTTGAACCCAAGTTACTCGTATTCGTCAAGTCCCTCTATGAAAATGTTGTACGACTACTTTCGTGGCTGAAGGCCCGTGTACAACGACCGTCGCCGTGGACGACTACTTCCTCTACTTCCTCTACAAACCCGAACCGCTCCGAGAATGCACCTGGAAGGTATAACCGCCGAGACAATGACCCGTGGACGAAAGCATGTGTGTATAAGATGCATGTTTAGTTGTTGTTTTCGCCCGTGTACGTTAGTCATTCCTCCTCGGTTGCCATGCCGTCGACCCATGGGAAAACCGGTATCCGGGATCACCCCACCATCCTCGCATGATCCGTTCATCCACATTTTCTCTTGCACCGACATCTCAATGAGTTGTCGTGACACCCCTTTTGTTCCTCCATGGCGACCAAATGCTTCTTAATATGCTCTTGTCAACTTTTCTTAAAATTGCATAAAACTTGAGCATGTCATCCGCATCATGTTAACAACATTAAGATGGCTTAAATTGTTGTTGCATCAAATTACTAATGCATATGGGGATTTACCGGATTTGTTGTTTGCTATATCCGGCCCCATTTAAATTGTTTAGATAGATAATCCCTTTATGTTTCACCTCTTGACATGCTTAACAACATTTAATATTGTTGGGTACATAACCGAGAGAGAACTAAATAAGTCATGTGGTGTTTTCTTCAATATACAACTCCGTTGCATATTGTGCTCCACTTAACTTGTAGTGTTGTTTGTTGCACTTTGCCATGCCATGCATATTTTAACCGGACATGCATCATACCTGTTTGCGCATCATGCCATGTTATGTGTTGGTTGTTTACTATGTTGTGTGCTTCTTTCCGGTGTTGCTTCTTCGGGTTGGTTTCGATAACGTAGCGTTTGTGAGGACCCGTTCGTCTACGTCCGTTTGTCTTCTTCATGGACTCGCTCTTCTTCCTTGCGGGATCTCAGGCAAGATGACCATACCCTCGAAATCACTTCTATCTTTGCTTGCTAGTTGCTCGCTCTTTTGCTCTGCCTATGCCGCGATACCTACCACTTGCTTATCATGCCTTCCACATTGTTGAACCAAGCCTCTAACCCACCTTGTCCTAGCAAACTGTTGTTTGGCTATGTTACCGCTTTGCTCAGCCCCTCTTATAGCGTTGTTAGTTGCAGGTGAAGATTGAAGTTTGTTCCCTGTTGGAACATGGAGATGTTGTTCCTTGTTGGAACATGTTTACTTGTTGGGATATCACTATATGTCTTATTTAATTAATGCATCTATATACTTGGTAAAGGGTGGAAGGCTCGGCCTTATGCCTGGTGTTTTGTTCCACTCTTGCCGCCCTAGTTTCCGTCATATCCGTGTTATGTTCCCGGATTTTGCGTTCCTTACGCGGTTGGGTAATTATGGGAACCCCTTGACAGTTCGCCTTAAGTAAAGCTCTTCCAGCAATGTCCAACATTGGTTTTACCATTCGCCACCTAACCTTTTCTTTTCCCTTGGGAGTTGCGCTCTTGAGGGTCATCATTATTTTACCCCCCCGGGCCAGTGCTCCTCTGAGTGTTGGTCCAACTGAACGATGTCCGAGGCTACCAGGGGCAACTCTGGGCTGGCTTACCCAATGTCTTGCTCATCCGGTGTGCCCTGAGAACGAGATATGTGCAGCTCCTATCGGGATTTGTCGGCACATCTGGGTGGTGTTGCTGGTTTAGTTTTACCCTGTCGAAATGTCTTGTAGAACCGGGATACCGGGTCTGATCGGAATGTCTCGGGAGGAGGTCTATTCCTTCGTTGACCGTGAGAGCTTGTGATGGGCTAAGTTGGGACACCCGTGCAGGGATTTGAACTTTCGAAAGTCGTGCCCGCGGTTATGGGCAGATGGGAATTTGTTAAAGTCCAGTTGTAGAAAACCTGAAGTTGACCTTAATTAAAATGAATTAACCGCGTGTGTAACCGTGATGGTCTCTTTTCGGCGGAGTCCGGGAAGTGAACACGGTTGTTGGAGTTATACTTGACGTAGGTTGTTTTAGGATCACTTCTTGATCATACTTTTATCGACCGTGCTTTGCTTTCTCTTCTCGCTCTCAGTTGCGTATGTTAGCCACCATATATGCTAGTCGCTTGCTGCAGCTCCACCTCATACCTTTACCTTACCCATAAGCTTAAATAGTCTTGATCGCGAGGGTGCGAGATTGCTGAGTCCCCGTGACTCACAGATACTTCCAAAACCATCTTGCAGGTGTCGATGAGTCCGTACAGATGACGCAACCCAGCTCAGGAGGAGCTCGATGAAGATCTTGTCCTTTGTGTTGTTCCGTTCTAGTAGATCAGTAGTGGAGCCCAGTTGGGGTCGATCGGGGACCTTTGTCGCTTTTGGGGTTCTTCTTTTATTTTGGTGCCGTAGTCGGACTATGAGTGTATTTGGATGATGTAATGTTTTACTCATGTACTTGTGTGAAGTGGCGATTGTAAGCCAACTATGTATCTCTTTCCCTTATGTATTACATGGGTTGTGTGAAGATTACCTCACTTGCGACATTGCTTTCAATGCGGTTATGCCTCTAAGTCGTGCTTCGACACGTGGGAGATATAGCCGCATCGAGGGTGTGACATGCCTCCCCCTGCGCGCCGGAGCAATGCCGGCTGTACCTCGAGGCCGGCTCCTGCCTCCGGCTCGCCCCCGGCCGGCTGCTCTGGCACCGCGGCTGATTGGCCGCTTTGGCCCGCTCCAGTCGGCACCGTCTGCGGCGCCCCTTCCACGGAGACAACGTGGTCCTCTCTCCTCTCCATCACTGGCGGGTCTTGGTCGACCTCCTCCGACAGGGGCACGGGGATGTCGGGGGCCACGGCGCGGAGGGGAACGACGAGCAGCGGAGGCTAGTTGTGCGAGGCCTCCGCATCCGTCTCCACGGCTGCCGCCTCTGCCCAGGCCTTGGCCGCTGCATCGGCCTGCTCCTTCGCCGCCTGGGCGGTCCTTCGCTCCGCCGCCTCCCACTCCTCTCGCGCCTCTCGTGCGTTCCGCTCCTTGGCCTCCCTAAGGTCGGCACGGGGATCCACGCGACGGGAGCCTGAGGACCCTCCAGTCGGCCCGACTATGGAGCTGCCAGGACCTCGCTCAAGGGAAAGCGGTGCCCTGTCCGGCGAGCAAAGAAAGGTTTAGAAGGGCTTCAATCGAAAAGGACAACAAAAAAAATATATAAAATATACAAGACATTCGACGACTTACGCCGAGATCGCCTGCGGCTGTTTCACCGCCTTGCGGAAGCGGGCCGCCTTCGCGGCCGCATCATCCCGCTTGGTCGCCGCCGTGGAAGCCATGGATTTCTTCGGCTGGCTGCCGAAGAAGGTCGACGCGGCCCGACGCTTCTGCGCGCCACCACGGGCAGCCGGCGCGGCAGACGAGCCCGCGCCTTGATGATCAAGCGCCGGCTGGCAATGCGGGGCGGCTTCGACCTCGACGTCGTCCGGCCAGTCCTCGAAGCCGGCCCCGAGCCCCGCGCCTCCTGCCTCGTCGCCTTACCCCATGATGGCATCTTCCATGGCGGTCGCTCCCAGGTCCGGGTCATCGGTGTCGTCCACCGTGCGGTCGGGGCGGAGCTGGCGCTCTACCCCTGCGGCCCCGACCGTCGGCGGAAGAAGAGGATTCTGCTAAGGGCAAACCAACTGATCAGAGGTCGGCTATCATGAGGCCGGCTACAAAAAGGAAGAAAAGAAGAAAACTTACGGCAGGCGGAGGGTTGGCACGGTAATACGACCCCTTGCCGTATCGCCAATCCTCGGCGAGCTTGCAGTTGGAGATGTAGTTCACCATGTAAGACACCTCTGCATGAGGCATCTCCCTGGTGCTCAGCCGGCACGGGTCGAAGCGGCCGCTCATCTGGCAAATCATGTGAGGCCGGCCTTGGAGCGGAAGTAGTCGGTGCTCGGCCACCAAGTCGGCTCCGATCAGGCCCTCCGACTGGATCATCACCCGGAGCCGGGAGACGGCTGTGTTCCCGGCCTGAGACAACGACCTGGCCCGGTAGCTCCATGAAGGTTGCCTCCCAGCCGGCGGGCCGGCTACGTAAGCCGGCAGGTTGATGTAGTCGCCTTGCTGGGCGACGTTCTTCACGTAAAAGTACGACTTCTGCCAGAGCTTCACCGACTGGATCAGCGGGATGGGTGGGAACGGATTGTTCTCGCCCGTCCGCCTCATGGCAATGAAGGCTCCGCAGGGGGCGGGCATGCCTGTGACGACGGTGCCGAGCTTGCTCTGGAAGAATTCCCCCTAGAGCTCGAGAGTGGGGAGAACCCCAAGAAAGCCCTCGCACAGGGTGACGAAAGCCGACAGCAGCATCACCGCGTTGGGCGTGAGGTGATGCGGCTGGAGGTGGTAGAATTCAAGGAAAGCTCGAAGGAATCCGCTCGCCGGGAGGCCAAAGCCGCGCAGGCAGTGCGAGCGGAAGATCACCTGCTCGCCCTCCTCCAGCGCCGGCGAGATCTCCCTCGCTGGCGCCTAACAAACCCGCACGAAGTTCTCGCCCGGCAGGCGCCGCGTCCGGCGGAGGAACTCGACATGGTCCTCGTGGACGTTGGAGCCATCCCACGAGCTCGACAACGCCATGGGAGCGACGCAGCGAGGAGCAAGACGATGCGACGGCGGAGAGGCGCACGACCCCGCTACGGCGGGACCAAAAGAACCGAGAGGCCCGACGGCGGAACGACACGGCAATGGGTTGCTGCGGCGGCGAAGGGAAGAAGAAGGAAGGCGAGAAGGGGCGGAGCGAGGGAGAGCGTGCGAGCCTCTGGCGCTCCCCCTCCTCCCCCTACTTATAGACCCGCACGGCAGAGCCGAGGAGGCGTGGTGTGGGGGAACGTGGGATCAACTGCGCCCACTCCCCCACGTCCTGCGATTATAGAGCCTTGATGGCGTAATAAAACCGCCGCGGGAAGGCGAGCGGTCCGCGTGGGCCGCAGAAGATCCGCGCTCGGGCCGAGGCCTAGGGGCGACGGGCCCGGGCCTGCGGCAGCATCCCGTCGCGCGTGTGCGTTGGCAGGATTTCCTTGCCACGTGGCCCGTGGGATGGCGCATGGTCAGATCGCAGGCCGACCCGCATTCCCGCCTACGAGAAACGGAGCTCTCCGAAGACGGTGCGCACAAGCAAAGCCGGCCCCTCAGGATAGGAAGCTTACCAAGCTTCTCGTCCCTTTGTCAGCCTCGAAGCTCGATCAGCTTCGGGGACTACTGTCGGAGTAAATGACAACGGGTAGCATAGCCGGCTCCCCCTGGCCCTTCTGAAAAAATTATGAGCCGATCCGGCCCTCTAGAATCCAAGACATGGGGCCGCCTTCCCCTTGTCGGCTGTCTCCCAGGCCGACTATCGGAAGGCGGCCCGACTTCAGCCCTCATGAAGAAAGCCACGGGAGGGCTGGCTCCGAGAAGCCGGCCGCAAGAAGGCCGACTCCAAGAAGCCGGCTCCCACAAAGCGGTCAAGATCGTACCCTCGAAGTCTGCATCCACATAACAGCGATGTGACGGGGCGTGGCTACAGTAAAGCCTGCCACCCCCGAATCCCGGAGCATGCGTGGCACAGTGCGCCGTACGGGTGGCCATGACCCGTCCGGCGCGGCATTGTTGCCACATTGACCCTGATGCCATCCACGACAGGCTGCCAGGGCAGCCCACGGGCGGTGGGCCCCTTCGGGCAAAGAGACACCCGAAGGCAGCCAAGCCCCCCCCAGTCGGTCCAAGACAGAGCCGGCTCTCCACAGCCGGCTTGCCACCTCCCTCGAAGGAGACGCCCCATTAAGGAGACAAGACGCGGTGAGGCTACAGCGATCACCCGCCGGACGGCGGCACTGTAGCCACGCCCACCTCGGCGAAGCCCTCGTCACCAGGATTGAGCGACAGTAACCAGCCACCAACAAGGCCCTGGACAGTGGGGCCTGCCTGTCAACCCAGGAGCCGGCAGCCGGTGGGACCCACCAGCCGGCGAGCCCTACCAGCCAGCGCAGAAGCCGGCGAGTAAAGACACAGATGGCTGGGCCCCACGCCCAGCCAGATTACCATTGTACCCCCGGGGGGTAGGCCTATATAAACCCACCGGGACACCCATGCAAGGGGGATCCATGCTAGTTTTAGACACCATATAGGGAGGAGAAGAGAGCGAGCCGAGCCCTTCTTCCTACTCTCGCCAGACAGCTCAAGGAGCATCGTGTAGCTACTTGTTCCTCTAGTGATCATGCGGAGACCCCGCAAAGCAGCAGTAGGGGTGTTATCTCCACGTAGAGCCCCGAAGCTGGGTAAGATTCGCCGGCGTGCATGTCTTCGCCTCATCTCGCTTCCAGGCACCGGCGACGTCTTACTGGCTCCCACAATGATAAGCCACCCGTTGGCATATGTCGCACCTACCACCCGACACCCCTAGTACGAATTGGACAAGGAGGGAGGGGCGGCACCCCCCTTTCCTTCCTCTCCTCTCTCCCTTCCTTCCCCCTCTCCTACTTGGACAAGGAAAAGGAGGGAGTCCTACTCCCGGTAGGAGTAGGACTCCTCCCTGGCGCGCCTCATCATGGCCGGCCGCCCCTCCCCCTTGCTCCTTTATATACGGGGGCAGGGGCACCTCTAGACACAACAATTGATCCTTGAGATCTCTTAGCCATGTGCGGTGCCCCCCTCCACCATAATCCTCGATAATATTGTAGCGGTGCTTAGGCGAAGCCCTGCGACGGTAGAACATCAAGATCGTCACCACGCCGTCGTGCTGACGGAACTCTTCCCCGACACTTTGCTGGATCGGAGTCCGGGGATCGTCATCGAGCTGAACGTGTGCTAGAACTCGGAGGTGCCGTAGTTTCGGTGCTTGATCGGTCGGGCCGTGAAGACGTACGACTACATCAACCGCGTTGTTATAACGCTTCCGCTTTTGGTCTACGAGGGTACATGGACAACACTCTCCCCTCTCATTGCTATGCATCACCATGCTCTTGAGTGTGCGTAGGATTTTTTTTTGAAATTACTACGTTCCCCAACAGTGGCATCCGAGCCTAGGTTTTATGTGTTGATGTTATATGCACGAGTAGAACACAAGTGAGTTGTGGGCGATATAAGTCATACTGCTTACCAGCATGTCATCCTTTGGTTCGGCGGTATTGTTGGATGAAGCGGCCCGGACCGACATTACGCGTACGCTTACACGAGACTGGTTCTACCGACGTGCTTTGCACACAGGTGGCTGGCGGGTGTCAGTTTCTCCAACTTTAGTTGAACCGAGTGTGGCTACGCCCGGTCCTTGCGAAGGTTAAAACAACACCAACTTGACAAACTATCGTTGTGGTTTTGATACGTAGGTAAGATTGATTCTTGCTTAAGCCCGTAGCAGCCACGTAAAACTTGCAACAAACAAAGTAGAGGACGTCTAACTTGTTTTTGCAGGGCATGTTGTGATGTGATATGGTCAAGACATGATGCTAAATTTTATTGTATGAGATGATCATGTTTTGTAACCGAGTTATCGGCAACTGGCAGGAGCCATATGGTTGTCGCTTTATTGTATGCAATGCAATCGCGCTGTAATGCTTTACTTTATCACTAAGCGGTAGCGATAGTCGTGGAAGCATAAGATTGGCGAGACGACAATGATGCTACGATGGTGATCAAGGTGTCATGCCGGTGACGATGGTGATCATGACGGTACTTCAGAGATGGAGATCACAAGTACAAGAAGATGATGGCCATATCATATCACTTATATTGATTGCATGTGATGTTTATCTTTTATGCATCTTATCTTGCTTTGCTTGACGGTAGCATTATAAGATGATCTCTCACTAATTATAAAGAAGTGTTCTCCCTGAGTATGCACCATTGCCAAAGTTCGTCGTGCCCAGACACCACGTGATGATCGGGTGTGATAAGCTCTACGTCCATCTACAACGGGTGCAAGCCAGTTTTTGCACACGCGGAATACTCAGGTTAAACTTGACGAGCCTAGCATATGCAGATATGGCCTCGGAACACTGAGACCGAAAGGTCAAGCGTGAATCATATAATAGATATGATCAACATAGCAATGTTCACCATTGAAAACTACTCCATTTCACGTGATGATCGATTATGGTTTAGTTGATTTGGATCACGTGATCACTTAGAAGATTAGAGGGATGTCTTTCTAAGTGGGAGTTCTTAAGTAATATGATTAATTGAACTTAAATTTATCGTGAACTTAGTACCTGATAGTATCTTGCTTGTTTATGTTTGATTGTAGATAGATGGCCCGTGCTGTTGTTCCGTTGAATTTTAATGCGTTCCTTGAGAAAGCAAAGTTGAAAGATGATGGTAGCAATTACACGGACTGGGTCCGTAACTTGAGGATTATCCTCATTGCTGCACAGAAGAATTACGTCCTGGAAGCACCGCTGGGTGCTAGGCCTACTGCTGGAGCAACACCAGATGTTATGAATGTCTGGCAGAGCAAAGCTGATGACTACTCGATAGTTCAGTGTGCCATGCTTTACGGCTTAGAATCGGGACTTCAACGACGTTTTGAACATCATGGAGCATATGAGATGTTCCAGGAGTTGAAGTTAATATTTCAAGCAAATGCCCGAATTGAGAGATATGAAGTCTTCAATAAGTTCTATAGCTGCAAGATGGAGGAGAACAGTTCTGTCAGTGAGCATATACTTAAAATGTCTGGGTATAATAATCACTTGATTCAATTGGGAGTTAATCTTCCAGATGATTGCGTCATTGACATAATTCTCCAATCACTGCCACCTAGCTACAAGAGCTTCGTGATGAACTATAATATGCAAGGGATGAATAAGACTATTCCCGAGCTCTTCGCAATGCTGAAAGCTGCGGAGGTAGAAATCAAGAAGGAGCATCAAGTGTTGATGGTCAACAAGACCACTGGTTTCAAGAAAAAGGGCAAAGGGAAGAAGAAGGGGAACTTCAAGAAGAACAGCAAGCAAGTTGATGCTCAAGAGAAGAAACCCAAATCTGGACCTAAGCCTGAAACTGAGTGCTTCTACTGCAAGCAGACTGGTCACTGGAAGCGGAACTGCCCGAAGTATTTGGCGGATAAGAAGGATGGCAAGGTGAACAAAGGTATATATGATATACATGTTATTGATGTGTACCTTACTAGAGCTTGCAGTAGCACCTGGGTATTTGATACTGGTTCTATTGCTAATATTTGCAACTCGAAACAGGGACTACGGATTAAGCGAACACTAGCGAAGGACGAGGTGACGATGCGCGTGGGAAATGGTTCCAAGGTCGATGTGATCGCGGTCGGCACGCTACTCTACATCTACCATCGGGATTAGTATTAGACCTAAATAATTGTTATTTGGTGCCAGCATTAAGCATGAACATTATATCTGGATCTTGTTTAATGCAAGGCGGTTATTCATTTAAATCAGAGAATAATGGTTGTTCTATTTATATGAGTAATATCTTTTATGGTCATGCACCCTTGAAGAATGGTCTATTTTTGATGAATCTCGATAGTAGTGATACACATATTCATAATGTTGAAACCAAAAGATATAGAGTTGATAATGATAGTGCAACTTATTTGTGGCACTGCCGTTTAGGTCATATCGGTATAAAACGCATGAAGAAACTCCATACTGATGGACTTTTGGAATCACTTGATTATGAATCAGTTGGTACTTGCGAACCGTGCGTCATGGGCAAGATGACTAAAACACCGTTCTCCGGTACTATGGAGAGAGCAACAGATTTGTTGGAAATCATACATACAGATGTATGTGGTCCAATGAATGTTGAAGCTCGTGGCGGATATCGTTATTTTCTCACCTTCACAGATGATTTAAGCAGATATGGGTATATCTACTTAATGAAACATAAGTCTGAAACATTTGAAAAGTTCAAAGAATTTCAGAGTGAAGTTGAAAATCATCGTAACAAGAAAATAAAGTTTCTACGATCTGATTGTGGAGGAGAATATTTGAGTTACGAGTTTGGTCTACATTTGAAACAATGCGGAATAGTTTCGCAACTCACGCCACCCGGAACACCACAGCGTA
The DNA here is from genome assembly GCF_018294505.1 of Triticum aestivum. Lineage (NCBI taxonomy): Eukaryota > Viridiplantae > Streptophyta > Magnoliopsida > Poales > Poaceae > Triticum > Triticum aestivum. The sequence goes on along the minus strand of NC_057800.1, from coordinate 497,010,103 downwards.
ATGGTGTGTCTGAACGTCGTAATCGTACTTTACTTGATATGGTGCGATCTATGATGTCTCTTACAGATTTACCGCTATCGTTTTGGGGTTATGCTTTAGAGATGGCCGCATTCACATTAAATAGGGCACCATCAAAATCCGTTGAGACGACGCCTTATGAACTGTGGTTTGGCAAGAAACCAAAGTTGATGTTTCTGAAAGTTTGGGGCTACGATGCTTATGTGAAAAAACTTCAACCTAATAAGCTCGAACCCAAATAGGAGAAATGTGTCTTCATAGGATACCCAAAGGAAACTGTTGGGTACACCTTCTATCACAGATCCGAAGGCAAGACATTTGTCGCTAAGAATGGATCCTTTCTAGAGAAGGAGTTTCTCTCGAAAGAAGTGAGTGGGAGGAAAGTAGAACTTGATGAGGTAACTGTACCTGCTCCCTTGTTGGAAAGTAGTACATCACAGAAAACAGTTTCTGTGACACCTACACCAATTAGTGAGGAAGCTAATGATAATGATCATGAAACTTCAGAACAAGTTACTACCGAACCTCGTAGATCAACCAGAGTAAGATCCGCACCAGAGTGGTACGGTAATCCTGTTCTGGAAGTCATGCTACTAGATCATGATGAACCTACGAACTATGAAGAAGCGATGGTGAGCCCAGATTCCGCAAAATGGCTTGAAGCCATGAAATCTGAGATGGGATCCATGTATGAGAACAAAGTGTGGACTTTGGTTGACTTGCCCAATGATCGGCAAGCAATTGATAATAAATGGATTTTCAAGAAGAAGACTGACGCTGACGGTAATGTTACTGTCTACAAAGCTCGACTTGTCGCAAAAGGGTTTCGACAAGTTCAAGGGATTGACTATGATGAGACCTTCTCACCCGTAGCGATGCTTAAGTCTGTCCGAATCATGTTAGCAATTGCCGCATTTTCTGATTATGAAATTTGGCAGATGGATGTCAAAACTGCATTCCTGAATGGATTTCTGGAAGAAGAGTTGTATATGATGCAGCCGAAGGTTTTGTCGATCCAAAGGGAGCTAACAAAGTGTGCAAGCTCCAGCGATCCATTTATGGACTGGTGCAAGCCTCTCGGAGTTGGAATAAACACTTTGATAGTGTGATCAAAGCATTTGGTTTTGTACAGACTTTTGGAGAAGCCTGTATTTACAAGAAAGTGAGTGGGAGCTCTGTAGCATTTCTGATATTATATGTAGATGACATATTACTAATTGGAAATGATATAGAATTTCTAGATAGCATAAAGGGATACTTGAATAAGAGTTTTTCAATGAAAGACCTCAGTGAAGCTGCTTACATATTGGGCATTAAGATCTATCGAGGTAGATCAAGACGCTTAATTGGACTTTCACCAAGCACATACCTTGACAAAATTTTGAAAAAGTTCAAAATGGATCAAGCAAAGAAAGGATTCTTGCCTGTGTTACAAGGTGTGAAATTGAGTAAGACTCAATGCCCGACCAATGTAGAAGATAGAGAGAAAATGAAAGATGTTCCCTATGCTTCAGCCATAGGCTCTATCATGTATGCAATGTTGTGTACCAGACCTGATGTGTGTCTTGCTATAAGTCTAGCAGGGAGGTACTAAAGTAATCCAGGAGTGGATCACTGGACAGCGGTCAAGAACATCCTGAAATACCTGAAAAGGACTAAGGATATGTTTCTCGTATATGGAGGTGACAAAGAGCTCATCGTGAATGGTTACGTTGATGCAAGATTTGACACTGATTCGGACGATTCTAAATCGCAAACCGGATACGTGTTTACATTAAACGGTGGAGCTGTCAGTTGGTGCAGTTCTAAACAAAGCGTTGTGGCGGGATCTACATGTGAAGCGGAGTACATAGCTGCTTCGGAAGCAGCAAACGAAGGAGTCTGGATGAAGGAGTTCATATCCGATCTAGGTGTCATACCTAGTGCATCGGGTCCAATGAAAATCTTTTGTGACAATACTGGTGCAATTGCCTTGGCAAAGGAATCCAGGTTTCACAAGAGAACCAAGCACATCAAGAGACGCTTCAATTCCATCTGGGATCTAGTCCAGGTGGGAGACATAGAGATTTGCAAGATACATACGGATCTGAATGTTGCAGACCTGTTGACTAAGCCTCTTCCACGAGCAAAACATGATCAACACCAAAGCTCCATGGGTGTTAGAATCATTACCGTGTAATCTAGATTATTGACTCTAGTGCAAGTGGGAGACTAAAGGAAATATGCCCTAGAGGCAATAATAATGTTATTATTTTATTTCCTTATATCATGATAAATGTTTATTATTCATGCTAGAATTGTATTATCCGGAAACATAATACTTGTGTGAATACATAGACAAACTAAACGTCACTAGTATGCCTCTACTTAACTAGCTCATTAATCAAAGATGGTTATGTTTCCTAACCATAGACATGTGTTGTCATTTGATTAACGGGATCACATTATTAGGAGAATGATGTGATTGACATGACCCATTCCATTAGCTTAGCACCCGATCATTTAGTATGTTGCTATTTCTTTCTTCATAACTTATACATGTTCCTATGACTATGAGATTATGCAACTCCCGTTTGCCGGAGGAACACTTTGTGTGCTACCAAACATCACAACGTAAGTGGGTGATTATAAAGGTGCTCTACAGGTGTCTCCAAAGGTACATGTTGGGTTGGCGTATTTCGAGATTAGGATTTGTCACTCCGATTGTCGGAGAGGTATCTCTGGGCCCTCTCGGTAATGCACATCACCTAAGCCTTGCAAGCAATGCAACTAATGAGTTAGTTGCGAGATGATGTATTACAAAACGAGTAAAGAGACTTGCCGGCAACGAGATTGAACTAGGTATTGAGATACCGACGATCGAATCTCGGGCAAGTAACATACCGATGACAAAGGGAACAACGTATGTTGTTATGCGGTCTGACCGATAAAATATCTTCTTAGAATATGTGGGAGCCAATATGAGCATCCAGGTTCCGCTATTGGTTATTGACCGGAGACGTGTCTCGGTCATGTCTACATTGTTCTCGAACCCATAGGGTCCGCACGCTTAAGGTTTCGATGACAGTTATATTATGAGTTTATTAGTTTTGATGTACCGAAGTTAGTTCGAAGTCGCGGATGTGATCACGGACATAACGAGGAGTCTCGAAATGGTCGAGACATAAAGATTGATATATTGGACGGCTATATTCGGACACCGGAAGTGTTCCGGGGAAGTTTCGGATAAAACCGAGTACCGGGGGGGGGGGTTACCGGAACCCCCCGGGGGGTTAATGGGCCTCATGGGCCTAAAGTGGAGAAGAGGAGGGGCGGCCAGGGCAGGCCGCGCGCCCCCTCTCCCCCTAGTCCGAATTGGACAAGGAGGGAGGGGCGCCGCCCCCCTTTCCTTCCTCTCCTCTCCCCCTTCCTTCCCCCTCTCCTACTTGGACAAGGAAAAGGAGAGAGTCCTACTCCTGGTAGGAGTAGGACTCCTCCCTGGCACGCCTCATCATGGCCGGCCGCCCCTCCCCCTTGCTCCTTTATATACGGGGGCAGGGGGGCACCTCTAGACACAACAATTGATCCTTGAGATCTCTTAGCCATGTGCGGTGCCCCCCTCCACCATAATCCTCGATAATATTGTAGCGGTGCTTGGGCAAAGCCCTGCGATGGTAGAACATCAAGATCGTCACCACGCCGTCGTGCTGACGGAACTCTTCCCCGACAATTTGCTGGATCGGAGTCCGGGGATCGTCATCGAGCTGAACGTGTGCTAGAACTCGGAGGTGTCGTAGTTTCGGTGCTTGATCGGTCGGGCCGTGAAGACGTACGACTACATCAACCGTGTTGTTATAACGCTTCCGCTTTCGGTCTACGAGGGTACGTGGACAACACTCTCCCCTCTCGTTGCTATGCATCACCATGATCTTGAGTGTGCGTAGGAATTTTTTTTGAAATTACTACGTTCCCCAACAGGTTCTTGTTTGGTTCTCTTTGTGAGTCTTAGAGCTTATGGTCATCTTGATGACAAGCTTGAGTTCATCGAAAATGGAGTTCGCATGTGTCTTCTATGATGTTTTCGGTGTTGGAGGTTTTATCGGTCTTTTCCGAGGAATGGTTCTCACCATTTTCTTACGGGCCTTTTGTAATTTGCTTCTTATTGATATTTCTTTCAAGATTGTGTTATCCCTTGTCGCTAGCTTTCCAACAAATTTGGTTTCATCGAATTCGGAGTTCGTTTGCAAAAGTTGTGGCAGTTTTGGTGTTCTGAAAAGGCTGCAGCGGTACTATCGCGAATTGTAGCGGATGTAATTTTTTACTACCGCTTCGGAGCGGTACTACCATGGCTCCTACAGCGGTAGTACCGCTCCGGACCAAAAACTCGTCCCAAGTCCTGTGGTGGTAGGCCCGGATGTATTTTTTTAGTACCGCTCGCTAGCAGTAGTACCGCTACCCTTTGTAGTAGTACCGCGATCCCTAGCGGTAGTACCGTGAGGACGAGCGGTAGTACCGCTCCGGCGGTTCTACCGGCCTTTTGCCTCCTCGCTGTTGTTTTTCAAAGGGGTACTACCACCCTAGCGGTAGTACCGCTCCTTGGAGCGGTAGTACCGCTCTGTGCGGGCTGTGAGCATAACGGTTGGATTTTTTCCCACCTATAAAAGGGGGTCTTCTTCCCCATTGAACCTGATCTCTTTAGCTCGTGTTCTTCCCCCATTGTTGACCTTCTTCGAGCTTGCTAACTCTCAATCCCTCCAATGATTCTTGCTAGTTCTTGAGGGAAAAGAGAGAGGAGATCTAGATCCACGTTTCCACCAATCACTTTCTCCTCTATGTGAGGGAACCCCTTGGATCTAGATCTTGGAGTTCTTCGTGTTCTCTTCTTCGTTCTTCCTCTCATTTTCCTCCCTAGCATTTGTTGCTTCGGTGGGATTTGGAGGAGAAGGACTTGGGCACTCCGTGTGCCCTTGCCATTACATTTGGTGCGTTGGTTTGAGTTCTCCACATGATACGTGGAAGTTACAAGTTGAGAAGCTTATTACTCTTGGGTGCTTGGTATCCTTGAGCTTGTTCCTCTTGGGTGCTTGGGCGCCCTAGACAGTTGGTGGTGTTCGGAGCTCAATCATTGTGGTGTAAAGCTCCGGGCAAGCATCGGGGTCTCCAATTAGGTTGTGGAGATCACCCCGAGCAATTTGACGGGTACCGGTGACCGCCCCCAAGGGTTGCCAAAGTGAACGGGTTCGGTGACCGCCCCCAAGGGTTGCCATTTGTACGGGTTCGATGACCGCCCTCAAGGGTCCCTTAGTGGAATCACGGCATCTTGCATTATGCGAGGGCGTGAGGAGATTACGGTGGCCCTAGTGGCTTCTTGGGGAGCATTGTGCCTCCACACCACTCCAAACGGAGATTAGCATCCGCAAGGGTGTGAACTTAGGGATACATCTCGTCTCCGCGTGCCTCGGTTATCTCTTACCCGAGCTCTTTACTTATGCACTTTACTTTGTGATAGCCATATTGTTTCTTGTCATATATCTTGCTATCACCTAGTAGTTTATCTTGCTTAGCATAAGTTGTTGGTGCACATAGGTGAGCCTAGTTGTTTTAGGCTTTGTGCTTGGCAAATTAACGCTAGGTTTATTCCGCCTTTGTTCAAGACTAAACCGTAATTATTTTAAAGCGCCTATTTACCCCCCCCCTCTAGGCGGCATCCACGATCTTTCAACTGGACATCCATCAATCTTCTCACAAAGATTGAGCCAGACTTCCCGACAGCTCCCTACTAGCGTCCTCCTAAATTGAATGTTGAGCGGAGTAGACTGCATCACTGTTGCAACGTAAGCATCTTTACGCTGAACAATGCTATATAGAGATGGATATTGGAGTGCTAGGGGCATCTCCCCTAGCCATGTATCCTCCCAGAATCTCGTAGTGGTACCATTTTCAACTATGAATCTTGTTCTATTGAATAAGAGTGATTTAACTCTCATCAATCCTTTCCAAAAAGGCGAGTCAGTCGGCCTCATTATCACCTGAGACAAGGTTCTAGAGTGGAGATACTTGTTACGTAAGATCTGAGCCCAAGTGACCTCCGTCTTGACAGAAAGCTTAAACAGCCACTTGCTAAGAAGACATTTGTTCTTCACCTCCAGGTTTTCAATGCCTAGACCCCCTTGGTCTTTTGGCCTACAATTTATATCCCATTTAGGAAGTCTGTATTTTCGTTTTAGCTCATCACACTGCGAGAAAAAACAAGATCGATAGAAGTTTAGCCTCTTCCGGACTCCCACAGGAATCTCAAAAAAGGAAAGGATAAACATGAGCATACTCATGAGGACCGAGTTAATAAGAATTAGTCGGCCTCCGTATGACATTAGCTTTCCTTTCGAGCGGCTCAGTTTCTTCTCAAATCGATCCTCAATACACTTCCATTCTCTGTTGGTTAGCTTATGATGGTGAATAGGTATACCTAAATACGTGAAAGGTAAAGCCCCCAACTCACACCCGAACAATTGTTTGTATGCATCTTGGTCATCATTAGCTCTTCCAAAACAGAACAATTCGCTCTTATGGAAGTTAATCTTTAACTCGGTCAGTTGTTCGAATAAGCATAACACCAGCTTCATGTTTTGCGCTTTTGCCAAGTCATGCTCCATGAAGATGATAGTATCATCAGCGTACTGTAGGATGGATACACCACCGTCAACTAAGTGCAGGACAAGGCCTCCTACCTGGCCCACCTCCTTAGCCCTTCCTATAAGAATTGCCAACATATCGACCACTATGTTGAAAAGAATAGGTGACATCAGAACTCCTTGCCTCAGTCCTTTGTGTGTTTGGAAGTAGTGACCTATGTCATCATTCACTTTAATCCCAACACTCCCTTTTTGCGTGAAAGAAACTACCTGGCTTCTCCAGGCCTGATCAAAACCTTTCATACGCAAAGCTTGTTGAAGGAAAGGTCATTTTACCTTATCGTACGCTTTCTCAAAGTCCAGTTTGAAAACAACTCTGTCTAGTTTTTTCGTGTGGATTTCATGGAGAGTTTCATGTAGGACCACAACCCCTTCGAGGATGTTTCTGTCCGGCATGAAAGTAGTTTAGGACGGGTGCACCACAGAGTGCGCAATTTGCATAAGCCTGTTCGTCCCGACCTTGGTGAAAATTTTGAAACTTACATTAAGAAGACAGATAGGCTTGAACTGCTCGATACGAACAACCTCCGTTTTCTTAGGAAGTAAAGTTATCGTTCCAAAATTTAATTGAAACAATTGAAGCTGTCCAGAGTGAAGTTGTCCAGAGAATAGGTCATGGAACATTGGGAGCAAATCTCCTTTGATAATATGCCAACACTTTTTATAAAACTCTGCCGAAAAACCATCCGGCCCTGGAGCCTTATTGTTTTTCATTTGTGCAATGGCCTCAAACGCCTCTTTCTCCGTAAATGGGGCGGTCAGAATATCATTATCATCTGCCGCAAGTTGAGGGACACCCTCAACCATGGACTCATCTAAGGATACAAAATTATCCTCTGGAGGTCCAAACAACTGCTTATAGTAATTAGTTATATAAACTTTAAGGTTCTCTTGTCTTAGAATCGTACTCTCATCTTGCTCAAGCTAAAACATCCTCTTCTTTCGGTGCTTGCCATTTGCAATCATATGAAAGAATTGAGTGTTGTCATCCCCTTGGATGATTTTGCGAACCTTAGCTCGCAGTGCCCACTTCAATTCCTCCTCTCGAAGGAGTTCTTCCAGTCTCAACTCCGCCTCCATTTTAGTTTCTAGCTCTCTGGTATCTAAAATAGTGGGTTCATCTTTTATATCGAGGGATTGGATAAGTAGAAGGAGCCTTTCCTTCTCAACCTTATATATCCCATGCGTATGCTTTGCCCATACACGCAGGAATCTTCGTAGATGCCTAATCTTATTCTGCCATCTTTTAATAGGAGACCTCCCTCCTAAATCTTTAGCCCATTCCCTTGCTACCAGATCTAGTAACCCTTCTCTTTCAAACCACGATAATTCAAAAGAGAAGTAGTTTTTATTCCCCACATGGGTGGCCTCACCAGAATCAATTAGCAATGGAGTGTGATCCCAGACTGCGCGTGATAACGCTTGGACTATTACCAGGGGAAACTTCTGCTCCCATTCGACGCTGGCGAGGACACGATCCAACTTCTCAAAAGTCGGGTTTGGTAACGAATTAGCCCAAGTGAATTTCCTACCAGAAAGCTCTATCTCTATAAGATCCAAGCTTTCGATTATGGTATTTAACATAAAGGACCATCTGTCGTCAAAATTCTCATTATTCTTTTCCTTCCTTCTTCGAATAATCTTAAAATCGCCCCCAATGAGAATTGGGAGCTGCTCGCTACCACAAATACGGACGAGGTCAGTCATGTCTACTACACAACCTTCTTCTTGTGGACGTTGTTGGGCCTCCAAGTGCAGAGGTTTATAGGACAGTAGCAAATTTCCCTCAAGTGGATGACCTAAGGTTTATCAATCCGTGGGAGGCGTAGGATGAAGATGGTCTCTCTCAAGCAACCCTGCAACCAAACAACAAAGAGTCTCTTGTGTCCCCAACACACCCAATACAATGCTAAATTTTATAGGTGCACTAGTTCGGCGAAGAGATGGTGATACAAGTGCAATATGGATGGTAGATATAGGTTTTTGTAATCTGAAAATACAAAAACAGTAAGGTAGCAAGTGATAAAAGTGAGCATAAACGGTATTGCAATGCGTTGAAACAAGGCCTAGAGTTCATACTTTCACTAGTGCAAGTTCTCTTAACAATAATAACATAATTGGATCATATAACTATCCCTCAACATGCAACAAAGAGTCACTCCAAAGTCACTAATAGCGGAGAACAAACGAAGAGATTATGGTAGGGTACGAAAACACCTCAAAGTTATTCTTTCCGATCAATCCATTGGGCGATTCCTATAAGTGTCACAAACAGCCCTAGAGTTCGTAGTAAAATAACACCTTAAGGCACAAATCAACCAAAACCCTAATGTCACCTAGATACTCCAATGTCACCTCAAGTATCCGCGGGTATGATTATACGATATGCATCACGCAATCTCAAATTCATCTATTCAACCAACACAAAGAACTTCAAAGAGTGCCCTAAAGTTTCCACCGGAGAGTCAAGACGAAAACGTGTGCCAACCCCTATGCATAAGTTCATGAGGTCACAGAACTCGCAAGTTGATCACCAAAACATACATCAAGTGGATCACGTGATATCCCATTGTCACCACACATAAGCACATGCAAGACATACATCAAGTGTTCTCAAATCCTTAAAGACTCAACACGATAAGATAACTTCAAAGGGAAAACTCAATTCAGCACAAGAGAGTAGAGGGGGAGAGACATCATAAGATCCAACTATAATAGCAAAGCTCGTGATACATCAAGATCGTACCACCTCAAGAACACGAGAGAGAGAGAGAGATCAAACACATAGCTACTGGTACATACCCTCAGCCCCGAGGGTGAACTACTCCCTCCTCGTCATGGAGAGCGCCGGGATGATGAAGATGGACACCGGAGAGGGATCCCCCCTCCGGCAGGGTGCCGGAACAGGGTCCCGATCTATTTTGTTTCCTGATGTTTTTAGGGTATATGGATATATATAGGTGAAAGAAGTCGGTCAGGGGAGCCATGAGGGGTCCATGAGGGTGGGGGCACGCCTAGGGGACAGGCACGCCTCCCTACCTCGTGGCCACCTCGAAGCTTCCCTGACGTCTCCTCTAAGTCTCCTGATTTGCTTTCGTTCCAAAAATAACTCTCCTGAAGGTCTCATTCCGTTTGGACTCCGTTTGATATTCCTTTTCTTCGAAACACTGAAATAGGCAAGAAAACATCAATTTGGGATGGGCCTCCGGTTAATAGGTTAGTCCCAAAAATAATATGAAAGTGTATAATAAAGCCCATAAACATCCAAAACAGATAATATAATAGCATGGAACAATACAAAAATATAGATACGTTGGAGACGTATCAGCATCCCCAAGCTTAATTCCTGCTCGTCCTCAAATAGGTAAATGATAAAAACAGAATTTTTGATGTGGAATGCTACCTAACATATTTATTAATGTAATCTTCTTTATTATGGCAAGAATATTCAAATCCATAATATTCAAGACAAAAGTTTAATATTTACATAAAAATAATAATACTTCAAGCATACTAACCAAGCAATTATGTCTTCTCAAAATAACATGGCCAAAGGAAGCTATCCCTACAAAATCATATAGTCTGACTATGCTCTATCTTCATCACACAAAATATTTAAATCATGCACAACCCCGATAACAAGCCAAGCAATTGTTTCATACTTTTGATATTCTCAAACTTTTTCAATCTTCATGCAATACATGAGCGCGAGCTATGGATGTAGCACTATAGGTGGAATAGAAATGTGGTTGTGGAGAAGAAAAAAAGCAGAAGATAGTCTCACATCAACTAGGCGTATCAACGAGCTATGGAGATGCCCATCAATAGATATCAATGTGAGTGAGTAGGGATTGCCATGCAATGGATGCACTAGAGCTATAAGTGTATGAAAGCTCAAAAAGAAACTAAGTGGGTGTGCACCCAACTCGCTTGCTCACGAAGACCTAGGGCATTTTGAGGAAGCCCATCATTGGAATATACAAGCCAAGTTCTATAATGAAAAATTCTCACTAGTATATGAAAGTGACAACATAGGAGACTCTCTATCTGTAGGGAAACATAGTAATTTCAAAAATTTCCTACGCACACGCAAGATCATGGTGATGCATAGCAACGAGAGGGGAGAGTCTGTCCATGTACCCTCATAGACCGAAAGCGGAAGCGTTAGCACAACACGGTTGATGTAGTTGTACGTCTTCATGATCCGACCGATCAAGTACCGAACGCACGGCACCTCCGAGTTCAGCACACGTTCAGCTCGATGACGTCCCGCGAACTCCGATTCAGCAGAGCTTCACGGGAGAGTTCCGTCAGCACGACGGCGTGATGACGGTGATGATGTTGCTACCGACGCAGGGCTTCGCCTAAGCACCGCTACAATATGACTGAGGTGGAATATGGTGGAGGGGGGCACTACAAACGGCTGGGAGAGATCAACAGATCAACTTGTGTGTCTTGGGGTGCCCCCTTGCCCCCGAATATAAAGGAGCAAGGGAGGAGGAGGCTGGCCCTAGGAGGGGCGCGCCAAGGGAGTAGGATTCCTACTCCTAGTAGGAGTAGGTTTCCTCCTTTCCTAGTCCAACTAGGAGAAGGGGGGAAAGGAGGGGAGTGGAGAAGGAAGGGAGAGGGGGCCGCGCCCCAAACCCCTTGTCCAATTTGGACTGGGCTTGGGAGGGGGGCGCGCCACCTCCTGGCTACTGCCTCTCCTTCCCACTAAGGCCCATTAAGGCCCAATGTTACTTCCTCGTATTCCTGTAACTCCCCGGTACTCCGAAAAATACCCGAATCACTCGGAACCTTTCCGATGTCCGAATATAGTCTTCCAATATATTAATATTTATGTCTCGACCATTTCGAGACTCCTCGTCATGTCCCCGATCTCATCTGGGACTCCGAACTACCTTCGGTACATCAAAACACATAACTCATAATACAAATCTTCACTGAAACTTTAAGTGTGCGGACCCTATGGGTTCGAGAACTATGTAGACATGACCGAGACATGTCTCCGGTCAATAACCAATAGCGGAACCTGGATGCTCATATTGGTTCCTACATATTCTATGAAGATCTTTATCGGTCAAACCGCATAACAACATATGTTGTTCCCTTTGTCATCGGTATGTTACTTGCCCGAGATTCGATCATCGGTATCTCAATACCTAGTTCAATATCGTTACCGGCAAGTCTCTTTACTAGTTCTGTAACACATCATCCCGCAACTAACTCATTAGTTGCAATGCTTGCAAGGCTTATAGTGATGTGCATTACCGAGTGGGCCCAGAGATACCTCTCCGACAATCGGAGTGACAAATCCTAATCTCGAAATACGCCAACCCAACAAGTACCTTCGAAGACACCTGTAGAGCACCTTTATAATCACCCAGTTACGTTGTGACGTTTGGTAGCACACAAAGTGTTCCTTCGGTAAACGGGAGTTGCATAATCCCATAGTCATAGGAACATGTATAAGTCATGAAGAAAGCAATAGCAACAAAGTAAAACGATCAAGTGCTATGCTAACGGAATGGGTCAAGTCAATCACATCATTCTCTAATGATGTGACCCCATTAATCAAATGACAACTCATGTCTATGGCTAGGAAACTTAACCATCTTTGATTCAACGAGCTAGTCAAGTAGAGGCATACTAGTGACACTCTGTTTGTCTATGTATTCACACATGTATTATGTTTTCGGTTAATACAATTCTAGCATAAATAATAAACATTTATCATGAAATAAGGAAATAAATAATAACTTTATTATTGCCTCTAGGTCATATTTCTTTCACTATCATGAAGATCATGGTGCTACTTTGAAGCACAAGTGTGGAAAGAGGATAGTAACATTGTCCCTTCTCTCTTTTTCTTTTTTTTATTTGGGCCTTCTTTTTTTGGCCTCTTTTCTCTTTTTATTTATTTATTTTTTGTCAAGAGTCTCATCCCTACTTGTGGGGGAATCATAGTCTCCATCATCCTTTTCTTACTGGGACAATGCTCTAATAATGATGATCATCACACTTTTATTTACTTACAACTCAGGAATTACAACTCGATACTTAGAACAAAATATGACTCTATGTGAATGCCTCCGGCGGTGTACCAGGATGTGCAATGACTCATGAGTGACATGTATGAAAGAATTATGAACGGTGGCTTTGCCACAAATACGATGTCAACTACATGATCATGCAAAATAATATGACAATGATGGAGCGTGTCATAATAAATGGAACAGTGGAAAGTTGCATGGCAATATATCTCAGAATGGCTATGGAAATGCCATAATAGGTAGGTATGGTGGATGTTTTGAGGAAGGTATATGGTGGGTATATGATACCGGCGAAAAGTGCGCGGTAATGGAGAGGCTAGCAAATGTGGAAGGGTGAGAGTGCGTATAATCCATGGACTCAACATTAGTCATAAAGAACTCACATACTTATTGCAAAAATCTATTAGTTATCGAAACAAAGTACTACGCTCATGCTTCTAGGGGTATAGATTGGTAGGAAAAGACCATCGCTCGTCCCTGACCGCCACTCACAAGGAAGACAATCAATAAATAAATCATGCTTCGACTTCATCACATAACGGTTCACCATACGTGCATGCTACGGGAATCACAAACTTTAACACAAGTATCTCTCAAATTCACAACTACTCAACTAGCATGACTCTAATATTACCACCTTTATATCTCAAAATAATTATCAAGTATCAAACTTCTCATAGTATTCAACGCACTCTATATGAAAGTTTTTATTATACCCATCTTGGATGCCTATCATATTAGGACTAATTTCATAACCAAAGCAAATTACCATGCTGTTCTAAAAGATTCTCAAAATAATATAAGTGAAGCATGATATTTCATCTATTTCTTCAAAATAAAACCATCGCCGTGCTCTAAAAAGATATAAGTTAAGCATTAGAGCAAATGAGAAACTACTCCGAAAGATATAAGTGAAGATCAATGAGTAGTCGAACAATTATGCAACTATGTGAAGACTCTCTAACATTTAATAATTTCAGATCTTGATATTTTATTCAAACAGCAAGTAAAGTAAAATAAAATAAAATGACGCTCCAAGCAAAACACATATCATGTGGTAAATACAAATATAGCTCCAAGTAAAGTTACCAATGAACGAAGACGAAAGAGGGGGTGCCTTCCGGGGCATCCCCAAGCTTAGGCTCTTGGTTGTCCTTGAATATTACCTTGGGGTGCCTTGGTCATCCCCAAGCTTAGGCTCTTGCCACTCCTTATTTCATAGTCCATCGAATCTTTACCCAAAACTTGAAAACTTCACAACACAAAACTTAACAGAAAACTCGTAAGCTCCGTTAGTATAAGAAAATAAATCACCACTTAGGTACTATTGTGAACTCATTATAAATTCATATTTGTGTAATATCTACTGTATCACAACTTATCTATGTTTCATACCCTCCGATACTACTCATAGATTCATCAAAATAAGCAAACAACACATAGAAAATAGAATCTGTCAAAAACAGAACATTCTGTAGTAATCTGTAGGTTTCGACTACTTCTGGAACCCCACAAATTCTAAAATAATTTATGGACGTGAGGAATTTATCTATTAATCATCTGCAAAAAGAATTAACTAAATATCACTCTTCAATAAAAAATGGCAGCAATTCTCGTGAGCGCTAAAGTTTCTGTTTTTTACAGCAAGATCGCAAAGACTTTCCCCAAGCCTTCCCAAAGGTTCTACTTGGCACAAACACTAATTAAAAGCATAAAACCACATCTAAACAGAGGCTAGATGAATTATTTATTACTAAACAGGAGCATAAAGCAAAGAACAAAAATAAAATTGGGTTGCCTCCCAACAAGCACTATCGTTTAACGCCCCTAGCTAGGCATGATGATTTCAATGATGCTCACATAAAAGATAAGAATTGAAACATAAAGAGAGCATCATGAAGAATATGACTAGCACCTTTAAGTCTAACCCACTTCCTATGCATAGGGATTTTGTGAGCAAACAACTTGTGGGAATAAGAATTAACTTGCATAGGAAGGTAAAGCAAGCAAAACTTCAAAACTTTAAGCACATAGAGAGGAAACTTGATATTATCGCAATTCCTACAAGCATATATTCCTCCCTCATAATAATTTTCAGTAGCATCATGAATGAATTCAACAATGTAGCTATCACATAATGCATTATTTTCATGATGCATAAGCATAGAAATTTTATCACTCCCGACATATGCAAATTTATTGACATGGATAATAGTGGGAGCAAACTCAACAAAATAACTATCATGTGAGGCATAATCCAATTGAAAATTAAAATCATGACGACAAGTTTCATGGTTATCATTATTCTTTATAGCATACATGTCATCACAATAATCATCATAGATAGCAACTTTGTTCTCATAATCAATTGGAACCTCTTCCGAAATAGTGGATTCATCACCAAATAAAGTCATGACCTCTCCAAATCCACTTTCATCAATATAGTCATCATAAATAGGAGGCATGCTTTCATCATAATAAATTTGCTCATCAAAACTTGGGGGACAAAAAATATCATCTTCGTCAAGCATAGCATCCCCAAGCTTGTGGCTTTGCATATCATTAGCATCATAGATATCCAAGGAATTCATACTAATAACATTGCAACCATGCTCATCATACAAAGATTTAGTGCCAAACATTCTAATGCATTCTTCTTCTAACACTTTGGCACAATTATCGGAATCCTTATTTTGATGAAAGACATTAAAAAGATGAAGCATACGAGGTACCCTCAATTCCATTTTTTTGTAGTTTTCTTTTATAGACTAAACTAGTGATAAAACAAGAAACTAAAAGATTCAATTGCAAGATCTAAAGATATACCTTCAAGCGCTAAGCTCCTCGGCAACAGCGCCAGAAAAGAGCTTAATGTCTACTACACAACCTTATTCTTGTAGATGTTGTTGGGCCTCCAAGTGCAGAGGTTTGTAGGACAGTAGCAAATTTTCCTCAAGTGGATGACCTAGGGTTTATCAATCCGTGGGAGGCGTAGGATGAAGATGGTCTCTCTCAAGCAACCCTGAAACCAAACAACAAAGAGTCTCTTGTGTCCCCAACACACCCAATACAATGGTAAATTGTATATGTGCGGCAAAGAGATGGTGATACAAGTGCAATATGGATGGTAGACATAGGTTTTTGTAATGAAAACAGCAAGGTAGCAAGTGATAAAAGTGAGCGTAAATGGTATTGCAATGCGTTGAAACAAGGCCTAGAGTTCATACTTTCACTAGCGAAAGTTCTCTCAACAATGATAACATAATTGGATCATATAACTATCCCTCAACATGCAACAAAGAGTCACTCCAAAGTCACTAATAGCGGAGAACAAACAAAGAGATTATGGTAGGGTACGAAACCACCTCAAAGTTATTCTTTCCGATCAATCCATTGGGCTATTCCTATAAGTGTCACAAACAACCCTAGAGTTCGTAGTAAAATAACACCTTAAGACACAAACCAACCAAAACCCTAATGTCACCTAAATACTCCAATGCCACCTCAAGTATCCGCGGGTATGATTATACGATATGCATCACACAATCTCAGATTCATTTATTCAACCAACACAAAGAACTTCAAAGAGTGCCCCAAAGTTTCTACCGGAGAGTCAAGACGAAAACGTGTGCCAACCCCTATGCATAAGTTCACGAGGTCACGGAACTCGCAACTTGATCACCAAAACATACATCAAGTGGATCACGTGATATCCCATTGTCACCACAGATAAGCACATGCAAGACATACATCAAGTGTTCTCAAATCCTTAAAGACTCAATCCGATAAGATAACTTCAAAGGGAAAACTCAATTCATCACAAGAGAGTAGAGGGGGAGAGACATCATAAGATCCAACTGTAATAGCAAAGCTCGCGATACATCAAGATCGTACCACCTCAAGAACACGAGAGAGAGAGATCAAACACATAGCTATTGGTACATACCCTCAGCCCCGAGGGTGAACTACTCCCTCCTCATCATGGAGAGCACCGGGATGATGAAGATGGCCACCGGAGAGGGATCCCCCCTCCGGCAGGGTGCCGGAACAGGGTCCCGATTGGTTTTTGGTGGCTACAGAGGCTTGCGGCGGCGGAACTCCCGATCTATTATGCTTCCTGATGTTTTTAGGGTATGTGGATATATATATATATAGGTGAAAGAAGTCGGTTAGGGGAGCCACGAGGGGCCCACGAGGGTGGGGGGCACGCCCAGGGGGCAGGCGTGCCTCCCTGCCTCGTGGCCACCTCGAAGCTTCGCTGACGTCTACTCCAAGTCTCCTGGATTGCTTCCGTTCCAAAAATAACTCTCCCGAAGGTTTCATTCCGTTTGGACTCTGTTCGATATTCCTTTTCTTCGAAACACTGAAATAGGCAAGAAAACAGCAATTTGGGCTGGGCCTCCGGTTAATAGGTTAGTCCCAAAAATAATATAGAAGTGTATAATAAAGCCCATAAACATCCAAAATAGTTAATATAATATCATGGAACAATCAAAAATTATAGATATGTTGGAGACGTATCAATCAGCTAAGAAATCAGGTTTGAGTTCTGGCTGCGCGACACCATATACCGCCACCAATGGCCAATTAAACCCATCGGCCTTTGATCTGACTCAAAATTTTACCGCGAAGTCCCCCATGACCACACTCCGAACTTCCAAATAATCACACTTAACTCCAAGTAAGATCCCGCCGGACCTTCCTCTTGGAGGTAGACAATGCCAGTCGAAGTCGACACCCCCATAAAGAGTGCTAAGGAAGTGGGGGGTGAAGTTGGCCCTTCTAGTTTCAGAAAGGGCGATCAAGTCCAGCTTGTGTTCAATAGACGCATCGGCTAGAAACCTTCTTTTAACCAAGTCTTTAAGACCTCTGCTATTCCAAAAAATCCTCTCATATTTCATCATGAATTTTTTTAGAGGTACGGATCCTAGCACTTCTATGTACTGCTGAAACTAGATAAACCTTCTGTTTCCACTTCCGCTTAGGCTTATTTTGGTCTGTCGGCCGATCCTCACAACCGGCCTCCGTGGACCTAACCCCTAGAACATCAACATGGATCGAGCCCCTAGGGGAACTGAAATCCTCTGTTGGGGAACGTAGCAGAATTTTAAAATTTTCTACGCATCACCAAGATCAATCTATGGAGTCATCTAGCAACGAGGGAAAGAGGAGTGCATCTACATACCCTTGTAGATCACGAGCGGAAGCGTTCAAGAGAACGGGGTTGATGGAGTCGTACTCGACGTGATTCAAATCACCGATGACCAAGTGCCGAACGGAGAGCACCTCTGCGTTCAACACACGTACGGTTGGGAAAACGTCTCCTCCAACTTGATCCAGCAAGGGGGAAGGAGAGGTTGATGAAGATCCAGCAGCATGACGGCGTGGTGGTGGAAGCAATGGTAATCTCGGCAGAGCTTCGCCAAGCGTTGGGAGACGGAGGAGTGTCACGAGAGGGAGAGGGAGAGGCCAGGGGCTTGGGTGCGCAGCCCTCCCTCCCCCCCCACTATATATAGGGTGCCTAGGGGGGCGGCCCTAGGAGATCCAATCTCCTAGGGGGGCGGTGGCCAAGGGGGTGCCTTGCCCCCCAAGGCAAGGGTGGCGCCCCCACCCCTAGGGTTTCTGACCCTAGGCGCAGGGGGAGGCCCAAGGGGGGCGCACCAGCCCACTAGGGGTTGGTTCCCCTCCCACTTCAGCCCATGGGGCCCTCCAAGATAGGTGGCCCCACCCGGTGGACCCCCGGGACCCTTTCGGTGGTCCCGGTACAATACCGGTGACCCCCGAAACCTTCCCGATGGCCGAAACTGGACTTCCTATATATAAATCTTTACCTCCGGACCATTCCGGAACTCCTCGTGACGTCCGGGATCTCATCCGAGACTCCGAACAACTTTCGTGTTACCGTGTGCTAATATCTCTACAACCCTAGCGTCACTGAACCTTAAGTGTGTAGACCCTACGGGTTCGGGAGACATGCAGACATGACCAAGAAGCCTCTCCGGTCAATAACCAACAGCGGGATCTGGATACCCATGTTGGCTCCCACATGCTCCACGATGATCTCATCGGATGAACCACAATGTCGAGGATTCAATCAATCCGTATACAATTCCCTTTGTCAATCGGTACGTTACTTGCCCGAGACTCGATCGTCGGTATCCCAATACCTTGTTCAGTCTCGTTACCGGCAAGTCACTTTACTCGTACCGTAATGCATGATCCCGTGATCAACCACTTGCTCACATTGAGCTCATTATGATGATGCATTACCGAGTGGGCCCAGAGATACCTCTCCGTCATACGGAGTGACAAATCCCAGTCTCGAAACGTGCCAACCCAACAGACACTTTCGGAGATACCTGTAATGTACCTTTATAGTCACCCGGTTGCGTTGTGACGTTTGGCACACCCAAAGCACTCCTACTGTATCCGGGAGTTGCACAATCTCATGGTCTAAGGAAATGATACTTAACATTCAGAAAAGCTACAGCAAACGAACTACACGATCTTTGAGCTAAGCTTAGGATTGGGTCTTGTACATCACATCATTCTCCTAATGATGTGATCCCGTTATCAATGACATCCAATGTCCATAGTCAGGAAACCATGACTATCTTTTGATCAACGAGCTAGTCAACTAGAGGCTCACTAGGGACGTGTTGTGGTCTATGTATTCACACATGTATTACGATTTCCGGATAACACAATTATAGCATGAACAATAGACAATTATCATGAACAAAGAAATATAATAATAACCATTTTATTATTGCCTCTAGGGCATATTTCCAACATCCTCATCTTCCTCTATCTCAGGAAGTGTAGGAGCAAGATCCGCACAAAAACTATCAAGAACCCTGAATCCCAACGCGTCTATGTCGGAATCATTCATGGGTTTAACAACAGCTAGATTACGAATCATTTCCAAAGCGCACTCCACTTCTAGATCGAGGATATCATTAACTGATCTAGTGATTTCATTACCATTACTACCTAGTGAGACCCCTAATTGATTTGCATTGTGAACAATCTCATCATTGAAAAAATGCAAAATTGAATTAGACGTATTGACTGACATACCAGTAGTGACCGCAACGTCACGAAGCTTGGCCGCCCGCATAGCGCACCTCAGCTGCATGTCATCAACATCCGGCTGCTCCTGAAGACGACTGCTCATCTGTCATCCTTCAGAAACATGATCTGGGATCCCTCCAAACGCAATGATCTCCTCTTGCATGGGTCCGTTTGAGGTGGGGCCTCCTGCCCAACCCCCAACAGAGATCGATTGAACTAGAACAGCCGAACAACCTCCTAGAGCCATGGAAGCCCCCCGCAGCATCGGCCGGTGGCCGGACCCCAAAGACGCCACCGGAACCACACCAACCGTCAGCGCCAAGGGAGAGGAAGGGGTGAAGGCCGCCTGCCCACGCCCCCCTCCCGACCTGGTCCCCCCGGCTGAGTGAGGCGATGTCACCACCAGACACGCCACTCGGGGTGAAACAGATGCCGCCAAGGGAGAAGTGGGGACGAAGACCTCCTGCCCATGTCCCCCTTCCGGTCATGCCGCCGAAGCCGAGCACGACGAAGGAGATGCAGGGGTGGAGGCCTCCTGCCCGCGCCCCGCACCCTGTCTGGCCGCCAAGGGAGAGTCAGGGGCGGAGGCCTCTTGCCCTCGCCCCCACCCAGTCTGACCGCCCCGCTGGCCCGTGGCATGGCCTCCTCGGCAACGGTCCTGACCGGGCTCCTCGCCCGCGGAGAAGCACCTCCCAGGTCAGACGCTACTGGTGTTGTCGGTACAGTCTCCACCAAGGGTAACACGACAACAAACTCTATCCACAAGAGCATTAGCATCAACAAAATCCAATGTAGGAAGCGATCGCTCAAACACATCATCACGCTCCACCCGATCACTCCACAATCTCGGAGGAGCGGATGCAGGCTCGAACTAACCAAATCTCAAGGTGCTCATGGGTGCAGTTGTGGATGGTAAAGTCCCTTTCCCGGGTGCCGTCACGTCAGATCCCTGGATGTTAGACGCATCGTGTCCACAGTCATCCTGTCGCACCTCCTTGTTACCCGAGCCATCATCCTTATCCAGCATGTCAACATTGTCAACATCATTCGCTGCCAAAGCCTTTGAGAAAAGCTCGGTGTCCTCGAACTCAATCTCGAGGTTATAAATCATGCCTCTATGGGTCCACTTAATGACATCTGGCACGTACTCAATATCGAGGATGCTAACAAGCAATCTGGCCACCCCATGAGCACAGGTAAAGGCCATATCCACCCTCTCGGTTTTTTCAACCAACGTCCCCAAGCTAGCCGCAATTCGAACATCATTCAGTGGCTTGGACGGTGCCCCCGAGAAACGAAGCCAAACCTGAGTGAGTGGTTTATCTTTGGGCTCAACCTTTTTCCACTCATGAAACTCGAGGATGCACTCAGTGCCTGGAACTCTGCACAACCCGAAACTCAAGAGTCGCTCCAAATCCTCAGTCGAGGGAAAGTCCACCTTGTACATATTATCCTCGAGTCTGATAAGTTCCCACTAATGGTTACCTGGTGCCAACTCATTCAGCCTGTGTAAGATTTGTGCATCGGTCAAGTCACCCTTGGTAACTTTCACCACCCTTGTGGTTGCACTCTGAGGCACATCAGGTATCTCCGTAGCACTAGGAGACCCGAAAAACATCAACTCCATGCAACACACATCATAGATCGTAACACCCGGCATGGGCTCACGCAAAAGCGGGCACTCTCCCGAAGCATGCACTCGTTTGGAACAAGTATCACAAAGCTCAGCAGTACATTCAGCAATGAAGTGTCCCTGTTCACCACAGCGATAGCAAAGCATTTCCTCTTTCTTGCGGGCCCATTTGCTAACTTTCTCACCACCCGGCCTGTCAAGCGCTCCAACAGAGCCTACAACTGCCGTCTCGTTCGTGGGCTCCGCCGCAGTAGCCAAAGCTGACACCATAGCCATGACCTAGCCAGACAAAGCGGGCGTCTGCTGACCAACCACCTCCGAAGACACCGTCGGCTCAGCGACGTCGGTGATGGTAGTGGCAGACGGTAACGATTCTTGCCATCGCGGCCGTTCCGAGTTCCTCTAAAACCAGCTCTTTGTCTGTAGTCCGGGCCGGATGCCCCCTCAACAAAACCTCTCGGAGGGCCGAGAAATAGACGCTCTGCCGTCCCATCGCTCTGCCAGGCATAACCACGCCCTCCGCCCCGAGGAGGATGAGCCGCGATGTTGACCTTCACCGTACGCATCATAGCCGTCGTCCCCCCATTGACCTTGGTGATGTCCGCCATCATCGAAGGCTCTGCTACGAAAAGCTGGAAAACGATGCCCCGAGCCACCACCACCGCCACCACGGCGCGTCGGCGATCCATGATGATCCGCGACAGGCTAGTGCCCCCCGGCAGCCCCGTGCACCGGCTCCATCCGGGTTGCATGCGGCTGCGCAACCACGTCGGGTGGCGGAGCTCGCGCAGGAGCTGGCGCCGGCGGAGCTCCTCCCGCTCGGAGCTGCTGGGTCGAGGTCCCCGAACGAGGAGGGGGTTGCTGTTGTTGTTGCTGGATCGGCGGCCCAGGCGTCGCAGCCACCGCCCCTGGCACCACCGGCTTAGGCCCCGGCGGCCGAGCCCCACCGCGACCCGCCATGCACGCCGCAAGGGGGGGATGCGCACCGCTCGTCCCATCATGCACGAGGGGAAGCCTGGGACAGCGCAACGATGAACCCTAGGCGGCGGCCGAGGAACACGACGCAGGGTCTTGCTCGTGCATGCAGGTTCTATGTCGCGAGGAATAGGCACCGTTTTTGCCTGGGCCACAAACCTAGCTAGTCCCGGCCCATCCTCGGATAGCTCACACTGGGCCGACGGCCCACACTCAGGCCCGCCCACACAACGCTCAGCCGCCGCCAGTCCCTCGTGGCCCAGCAGACAATTTAAACGCGTGACCCGCGCTGCCCGGATCACGCCTGCTTGGTCGACCGCGAGCGGCCGCCGTAGTTAATACCTCCTTTTGTGTTTATTACAAGTCCCGCACACTTTTTTTTTGAGTCTATTTGACTGAATAATAACGTTTTTATATTATGGGACGGAGTGAGTAATATTTGTGTCATACTAATATATCACTATCTATGCCACAAAAGAATCACTATCTATAGCAATACTATAAAAATACCCAAAAAGGCAGATCCAATAAATCTTGGCCATCTAATCATGTCGATCGAACAACCTATATTGGTTCAGTGGTAGCGTGCAATTAACATCGTATCAAATGTAAATATCTACACTATACATGTAATTAATGCGTAGTTGATATCCTATCTATCAATGTGTAATTAATTTTCTCTCTAATATCGATGTGCATTGCACCTACGCATTTACTCAGTATATTATTTGGTTTAACTGGTTTTTTTTCCTTTGAAAAGAAGGTTTACCCGTGGCCTCTCCACCGGGCGGCTCAGTTTTCTCACATTAAAACTCGACAACTGTTTTCTTCTAATATGAAATGCCAGAGCTCCTGCCCATGCCTCTCGGCAAGCATTTCAAGAAAATAACGCAGGGAGAGATGAAGGAATGAATTCGCCAGGCCGTTATATTAAGATTGCGTGGTAGATTAGCAGGGGCCGGATGAATGCACAAATCAGAACTGCATACCAGAACACAAAAGGCAATCCAATTTCTCCATGTCCCTCTCAGTCCAACTCTAGTTAACCTTATCGCGAACCTCCTCCTCTACAACTACAGCCTTATCGTTAACTTCACCGGTCATTTTTGGCATGGACACTTGGCGGAAAAGAAAGCAAGGCCACCATATGTGTGCAGCTGCCAGGAAGGAAAAGCTATAGCCAGGGAAAAGGAGTGGAATGCGGTTGCTTCTTCCACCTGAAAAGAAAAGGCGCTTTGGGCTATAGCAACAGTCCCGGGGGTGGTTGCTGCGGCGTGCGGGGAGAGTGATGCGCGCATTCCCGTCGACACCGGAATGCAAGGAGAGAGTATGTGAGGCCAACTCCACCGTGCGATCCTAAACGGACGTTCGGTTTGGTCAGATTTTGTTTCTTTGAGGCGGCGATGCGGTCGCCCATGTCCGCGTTTGTTCGTTGGGTCGTGGGTGTGACCAGCGCACGACCGCATTCCAAATCATGTCCGGGATGAACGTGATTAAAAAAACAAAAAACATAAATAAAATGCCTAAAAAGTAAATAAACGCACTTAAAAAACTTAATATATATATATAAAGGTCACGGCCACAAAACGGCCCAATTTCACGCCGCACTTAAACGACCCAGTTTCATAATTAACATAAAAACAAAATAAAAAAAAGCCACCCGCGCGCCGCTGCCGCGCCCGTCCATGCCCTGGTCGTCGCCGTCGCCGTCTTAAGTGGCCGCCGGTATCGTCGTCGTCGCTGCAGAGGTCGACGTAGTCCGGCGACGTCCAGAGATGGGTCGGTGGTCCGCGGTGCACGGGGGCGGCGGGCTGGAAGGTGGCCGGTGCCTGCACCACCTCCTCCCGAGGCGAGGCGTCGCGATCCGGCGACCGCCGCGGCGTGGGGCACCAGTTGCCCCCCAGGCAGCCGCCATCTGCTCCGCCGTGCACGACTAGGTCCACCCCTGGCCCACCAGGACCGGGTGGAAGGCGGCCACCGGCGGCTCCTCCGTCACCTCCTCCTTCGGCTCGGGGATGGCGACGTCGCCGGCCGCAGAGAGGGCCATCGTCTCCTCGAGGCCCGGCCATTGGCGCTCACTGTGCGTGTACGTGGAGTCGTCCATGACACGCGCCATGATTCGAGCCTCCTCCTCCGCTGTCATGCGAGGAGGTGGAGGTGGCGATGGGAAAGGCGACGGCGTGGGCGTCAGGTCGCGCACCTCCCGACGTGGCCGCCGCGGCCCCGACACCGTGCCGGCGAAGTACGACGCACGTCGCACGTCGTGCTCGTCCTGGAGCCAAGTGTCCCACAGGACAGAGTCGGGGGCGTACCTCTCGTCGTGGAATAGGTCGTCGGGGAGGAGGCGGCGGCGGCGCTCGATCTCATCGCGTCTGGCACGACCACTTGCTGGCACCGCCGGGACGGGGACCCGGTCCGCGAAGAGGTGCCAGTTGTTGGGGAGGTGCACGTCGCTCCACGGGACCGGCGTCCTCGTCTCCCAATACCGCCAACACACATCGACGACCAGGTACCGCCTGTCGCGCTCGCCGACGGCCCTGGGCGCGATAGTGAAGGGGGCAGACGCGGGGGCTCGAATGGAGGAGCGCGGCGGTGATGCGGGCTCCTCCTTCTTGACGGAGCCGCGGCGGCGTCCTGAGGAGGAGCCGGCCTCGCGGTCGTGCTTCCCCTTGCGGTTGTGCTTCCAAAGGCCCATGGCTGCGGCCGACCGGCGAGGTCAACGACGGGGAGCGGCTAGGGTTTCGAGGATGTAGGGTTTCGAGGATGTAGGGTTTCGGGGAGGGGGGGGGGGCGGAGTGGGAACGGTGGACGACGACCGGTCCACGGCTTCCCATTTAAGAAGGACGACGACCCTTCGCAGTGCGGATGACAGGTGGAGCCACCCGCCCGTGCGCATTTATGTTGGCGGGTGGGAGGTCGGTGGCCGCCTGCCATGCGGCCCCGACGCGGACGTTCGAAGCGTTCGTTCGCTGTCCGCCACGACCTAAACCCGGCGCAAATTTGTGCTCGAAATGAGTCGGTCCGGACACAAAACGGATCAGATGAGTTCGGACCGTCGCGCGCTGGGCCGCCTTATTTGTTTATTTTACTCCAAACAAACAGGGCCGGACAAAATGGGGTCGCGCGGTGGAATTGGCCTGATAAAGATCAGGTTTCAGATCAGTGGTTGCTGCGGCGTGCGCCATCAAAATCTAGCCCGAGTTTGCGCGGTCGTGGAGTAGTTTATTGGGCCGGAGAACGGGCGCGCCGAAGCCTCGCCGCTTTCGCTCTATACAGAGCAATGCGTTGCACGCGCGCGCGTGGGGAGCCTGAGAAAGAGCACGCTGGTTTGAATTTCGGTGGGCATCTTGGATGGTTTCCGTGGGTGGTGTGGTGTTGCTTGCCATCGTGTGTGATTCCGGGGGGATTAGACTAGTTTGATTGATACACGCGCGCTTTAACAAGCCACGTCTGCCTCTTCCAATAGACAAGCCAAATTTGATACGGCATGCATCTTGCTAATTGAAAAGGCACTGAATTGGGTATGTGAAGCATGCATGCCGAGTACAGTCGGTAAGCTTACGTGAGTGAGCAACACGACGAGGTCCACTCTTCGTTCTAGAGATGATCAGCGTGCCAATCTAGCTAGCACTCTGGCGCGACAGAGGCTAGTAGGATCTGAGTGTGTCTCTGGATCGATCCTTGTGTCGGACATGTGCAGGGTGGTGGGAGGCAAAATGCTGGTCTCTGGTCAAAACGAAGTGATATCGCCGTCAACCAATCCATTATATGCATGGCTACGCAGATAACATTATCTTTTCTTTCTATCTTCCACTCCTGCGGTCCTATCTTGTTAGTGTAGTACTTTTTTTCTTCGATCTAGTAGATCGGAAGAGATATGGTTAGTTGTTACTTTATCCGTCCGGGTTTATCAGCCCCCTTCGTATTTTAGGTTGATGTTTGATCATCTGTATTAAATAATAAAATATAATGCATATATGGTAGTAGTAAAGCATACGCTTAAGGATTGGTATTCAAAAGAGGATTCACATGGTATATTTTTTGTGACATGTATTTTATATATTATTAGTTAAATTTATGACCATCTTTTTGTTTGCTCATAAATAGTTTTGATTGCTTACCATATGTGCCATGTGATACAGAGACGCTCGATAAGCCCGGACGAAGGGAGCACATACCTTTTTTTCACAGAAGGAGAAAGCTTTGTAATTAATTACTCAACATCGTGATTACAATCATTGAGCAGCTAATGCTCAACACACAAACACAAGGTAGGTATTTTACATGATACACTAGCAATTAAGCGTTTATGTCCTACCAATGAGCACTAATGCTCAAATAAAAACCAAATTACTTTTATAAGCATCTCGCATGTGGCCTAATTAGTACTACCTCCGTCCTGAAATTAACTGTTGCTGAAATAATTGTATTTAGATGTGTTTCAGTGTGTAGATTCACTCATTTCAGCGACAGTTAATTCCGGACGGAGGGAATATATGCTAGCGGAAGAACTATACATTTAACCGATGATTTACCGTGCAAATTTCTCTCTACTAGCTATCGGCCTTAGGCGCAAGCGGCAATTTTATCTCATTTCGGCTTTTAAAGGCAAAAGGGGGGCTATCTGTGCGTAGCTCAATGGAGTTGCATTTGCTAAACCGAAGTTGCACTTTTAAGAAATCGAATCAAACATAGAAAACTCCAAGGCAACTTAGGACCAACAAAATCCAAAAAAATGCCTACTCACATGCGACCCTTTGGATTACTAAAAAATGTCTCAAGTGTAAGGTCATGACTAATATGCTCGAACATATTAATCAAAGTTGTCAAGTCATGTGGAAGTTGATAACCAATTGTTTTCCTTCTCGCGTATGTGGGTAATGGAGGCGTTAATCAGGAATGTCCACATCATGGTGATTCATGTGGGTTATAGCTAGCTGACAAACACAAAGAGCACTACCACTCCATGGCAAGAGAAATAAAACATTTTATGTTGTCCTTGTGATGATGATACAAGGATTCATGTTTGCTTGTTGCGTGTCATTGCTTGCATCGGCTCCAGTGTATTGACCAGGTACTATATAGTGTTGTTGCAAAAGCCGGTGTAATTGGTATCATCTTGGTATCGATATATTAGATTTTGTAAAAAAAAAATTGTATCTAGGTACATCAACAGCTCGTACACAAATTCACACACCCAATAAGTTTTGCCCTAGTAGCTTGTCAGGTTGAGCATGTATCATGCTGCTTTTTATTAGGATACATCCTTGAATATTATTACATTTGGCATCTGTTGTTGTAACACTTTGTGAATGTGTCAGTTCTTTTCTGCTAATTACATGCTCAACATTATTTTGAAACAAGGCTATATGGTGGTGTTCTATCATATTGATTTCTTAGTGAGTGTACACGATGCTATCTTAGCAATGACACACAATATACATGGTGATGGAATAGAGAGAAACGGGAAAAAAGATAAATTGTGTTCTCTTACCGAAGAGCTAATATCTTAGTTAAAGAAAAAGAGACATTCTACCCATTGTACGAGATGTCTTCTCTCTATTTTTTTTAATTAGTTTTAATCACCTGATAATTTCAGGATCAGGCAAACATTTAGCGCTAGAGATAACCCATTGTATTATCATGTCGTTTGTGGGAATATAACATGTTTTTTATCCCTAGATAACGTGAAATATATGTGAGGAGGCCGCCTTTATCAACTAGTGTACATGCCGCTGGCTAGTGCTCAACTTTGAAACCTAAAATGTGTGGAAGAAGATAACCATCTTTCCTTAATGTGCGCTTTCATTAAACCCACTTTGATCGATGGAGTGGGTTAGGTTTCAAAATGTCAAACTTGCAATACTCCTATATTGTATTTTATGTAATTTATAGTTTTCATTATCTCTATTTATAGTATTACTACCGGCTTAAGTAAGTTTGTACTTGGAGGACCACCGTACCTTACTCCCTCTTTGCATTTAGTCAACTCGGTGGCCGGCCAAAAGGAAAAAAAAACTCGGTAGCCGGCCGCCTGGATGTACGGCAAATCGCCGGTCCACCTCAGCATGCTCAAGGCAAAAATTGCGTGTACAACCTGTGCCTGTCCGTGGCCATATTGTTTTCGCCCAAGGAAACGGGAGCTGCGAGGAGGCGTGGAGCGGGCGGGCGCGTGGCAGTACGGTCCCGGCACGAGCCGGCGCGTAGCCCGGCTGCGGCAGACCACGCGACCCCGGGCCCGCCAGCCAGTCTCGCCCTACGCCCCTACTACCAGACAAGTAGTGGACCCGTTGTGATCTGTGATTGCGACCGATCCAGTAAACTGTGGACGAGTCTTGCCTGCTCGCTTCCGATGCTCCCATTCATGCTTTCTGCATACGTGGCTTGATTTGATTGGAAAAAAATAAGGTCCGGTCCCACCCCTTGAAAATCAGGGGGGGGGGGGAGAAATGATTAGATTAGAAAAGAGAAAGAGAAAAGAACAGCCATAAGATGAAGTGGGAGCATGGATGGGAGCATGCAGAGGGAGCAGGTCAGTTGTTCCAACAACCGCTAGCCCTAGCGAGACTGCGACCCGTCGGAGATGACCGAACAGAGCATACGGTTTTGTGCACTTCCTTTTTGTTTTCGATTCGAGTTAATACTCCTCGGTTTCTTTTTAGTCCGCATATACTCCCTCCATTTCACAACGTAGTGCTTCCTCTATCCCCGTGTTTTAATTTTAACCGTAAATTTAACTACCAAGACCGATTGCGACGGAAGCAAAAATTATATCAGCGAATTCGTATTTGAAAGAAGTTTCAATTATATAATTTTTTCTCCCGCCGCAGTTGGCCTCGTTGGTTAAATTTATGGTCAAAGTTGAACCTCGGGAAGCGCGGGCGCACTATATTTTGGAACGGAGGGAGTAAGATTTAGGGCCTGTTTGCGACTGCTCCACTTCACAAAAACCAGTTTCGCTTCACTAAATTCACTTTGGAGCAGTTCCATCTAGAAGTTGTAGTACTACGAAAGAGAATGTTTGGCTGCCATCTAGTTTCAGCTTCAAGAATAAGAAATTTGGTGGTAAAGATCTATTTGATTGGTTGAGGGGGAAGAAACGAAGGGGTATCCACTTACTGGTGGCAGTGGTGGGTAATTTCCACCCAACTTCAGCTTCTAGAGTTTTTTGGAGCACCTCCTGAAGAGCTTCATAAAAAACTGGGAGTTGTACCCTAGATTCTAGTTTTTTTACGGAGCGGCATATCGTGGAGCTATCCGGTTTGGTTTGTGTTTTCTGGAGCGGAGCTGAATTTTAAGGAGCATAGTAGTCCCAAACAGGCTCTTAGTCAAAGTCAAGCTTTATAGAGTTTGACTAACTTTATATTAAAAAATATAAACATTCATAATATGAAATCAATATTGTTAGATGCACCATGAAACGTATTTTCATATTATATAGTTCTAGTATTGTAGATGTTCATATATTTTTATATAAATTTAGTCAAACTTTGTGTAATTTGATTTTGACCAAATTTTATATGCGAAGTAAAAAGAAACGGAAGGAGTAATATACAGTCCATCCACTTCAGGACTCTAGTCTAGCGATGCATTTGTTTTTTTATCTTCGACCTCCCTTCATTATGAATTATAAGATGTTTTGATTTTTTTGTACGTATCCCCTGCAAAAAAAGATGTATACATACATATTTTAGTATAGTCACTCTTCGTTTTACCTAACCCAGATGCATCCATCGTTGATACCTGCGAGGCACCATTGTTGTGCACACATGCACACACATTCAATGCAGGTTATCCCACGATAATCAATTGTTGTAAGTTATATACTTTCTCCGTCACGGTTTAGAAGGGGAAATTCTCTGGGATCTAGGTAGTTATCTATTGGTTGTGAGATGGATTAAAAAATAGCATTCACACTACGCATGCATATAAAAATAGTATATGGAGTACTAATTAGCTACTAGAAATAAATGCAGTGCGCCCTAAACCTTGTTTATTATGGAAACACACGCAAATTTAACTGTGCCTTCTAAACCGTGGCGGAGGGAGTATTTGTTTATTTAATTGCAACAAATGCTTGTAACATAGTCGAATTATAAAATGATGCAATCATGCCATCCTCACACTTCGATCTACCGTAGTCATGCGTATCTGCTAACGAAAGAATGGTTATGTGCTTTGTTTGATGCAGAGGCAAGGAGTAGTCCTCCTTTTTCGGGGGGAAAAAATCTGCTAACGAAAGAGAGTGGAACAAAGGAAACAATCGGATATTGTTAACATGTCCTCAGGCCCAGCAGACAAGTGGCATATGGAGTGCGAAATCGCGACTAGAATGTTCATTTATTATTAATCGTGGCACGTCAAGTTGTGGACATGCGATTATTTCCTATTGAATTGGAGCCACGGGTTCAGGTGGACTCCACATGAACGAAGTAAAGCATAACCACATATTAGATCTGGACATCTGGTGACCATTTTATACCAGTTGACATAATTGCACCCTTGCATGAGAACCATACCATACGTTCCATGGTTGTACGTAATTTAGGGGTGTGATTTTGGTTTTCTTCTAAGTATGGTGGGCTAGTTGCTTACTCCATACTGTAATTGAGAGAGTTCTACACTGTTCTGTTTCTGAATCGAGAGATACATAGAGAGTTCAGTGCGCAACACATGCGTGCCGCTGATCCGTGCGAACGACTGAATTAAACTTCATGTGTGTGGTGCATGATCTCACCATCTGTACAGAGCCAGTCAGTAGTTCGAACTAAAGGAGTCCTGACACGAAGCGCTCTCAAGAGGCATGTGAGAGGGCCGAGGTGGACGAAGTTGATCAAGACATTCGTCGGATTTCTTTCAGTAGGCAGCAAGCATTTCACTTGAGCTGACAGTTATGGCAGCCTCTCCCGTCTCCGTGAGACGAACACCACCATCACTGACTGATTCACAACCATTCCAGTACCTACCTCCATGGCACTTCGCATGATAAGGGCTTCTTTGATTCAAAAGAATTTTATAAAATTTCTGGAGAATTGAAATCCTTAGGATTTTTTCCTATGTTGGTCCTTTGATTCATATGATTAGGTCCCATAGGAATTTTTTCTATGGAATCTTCTATACTACGTTTCATAGGAAAATTAACATCCACTCCAACCTCTTTCTACAATTTCTTTGTTTTTCCTGTGGCATCAAACAATCATTGCTAATTCTATAGGATTCAAATGGGCATGCCACTCCAACCCTACACTTGTCCTATTCCTATGTTTTCAAAATCCTATGAATCAAAGAGGCCCTAAGATTGCGAACCACCCTAACTGCCCCCAATTAACTGGGCTGTGTGTTCTCTCTCTTAGCTACTCCGTTCTAGTCATGCAGAGGATTCTGGCTTAAAATAACATCATCTGAAGGCAGGATAACAGGAGATCACGTCACAAGATTATCAACAGATGTTTGTCTGCCATGGTATATTTCAGCGTTCAGATTAGGTATGTCGGCCTCTTCAATCTTGGCATCAGCAATATGTGAGTGAATCTCAACTCTTCCCTTACTTTGCTTTTTTAATCCCATCCTAGTTCTCTGGATGTACAGAGGTTCAAGATAACTTTCAGTTCTGATCTGGACGCTTCAGGGAGATCATAGTAAGAACAGAAGAATAGCTAAGCCATCATGCAAGTGGCCCACAAGGGCTCAGGGAGGTAAAATAAACCGGGACAAACTTATAATTTGCTGTAAAAGCAGCAACAGCAGCATGTCATAATCGTACACAACATTTGAAACAGGATTTTCAATACCTTCCCTGTCTCGCTAAGCAGGATGTTCTATAACCTGCGCGGCGTGGGCCTGAAGTACCCAACAAGAGATCTGGACAGGTACTTAAAATAGGAATATCTAGCTACATAACCTGCACAAGGCATCAGATAGAAAACTGCAAACCAGGAAATTTGTGGCCTAGATCTTGTGGCTTTCGCCCAGCTATTCTGCCCGCTAACAGAAAGATGAATACATTCAACTAGGTCATCAAGAAGGCATAAAGATTTTTTTTCCCATTTACATGGAGGGTTTGCTTTGCTCCGAGAATTTAAACGATCTTCAGAAATTCACATGTTCGCTTTCCTCTCCCACCGTTCTTTAACATCAAGCCTGAAAATATGACATATGGGTGATAAGAGTGAGAGCCAATCGTTTCATTTCACACAAAAAGTGGTGGCAAGCTGGCACGTTAGCATTTGCGAGAGGTGGC
This sequence comes from Triticum aestivum, assembly GCF_018294505.1. Classification (NCBI taxonomy): domain Eukaryota; kingdom Viridiplantae; phylum Streptophyta; class Magnoliopsida; order Poales; family Poaceae; genus Triticum; species Triticum aestivum. The sequence goes on along the minus strand of NC_057800.1, from coordinate 496,977,439 downwards.
CATAAGAAATGTCACACCTTGCTGGCTTACCACAGCTCCATTAGAACCATGGTAAAAGAAAGAGAAAAACTCGTCCTACGAATCAGATTTCCTTAGTTTTCTCACAAGAGTTTATCTCATGTCCATCAGATTAAGTTGACCATAAGAAATCTCATAATAACCTATAGATAGTCTATTAGTAATTTGCAGTTTGAATCATTATACTTTGTTCATAGCAAGTCAAATGGTGTCTTCTTTTTCAGATTCAGTCGTACAATGTATATGAACTTCTTGAATGATGAAAGGTGGAATTTAAGGGAATTCAGTGTTAATGAAGTTTTTCGATGAAAAGATGAACATGAACTGCCTGAATAGCAACTAAGTAGAGAGTAGCATGAGAGATGAGACTGCATGAGATAGTGGAAAACATAAGCTGCCACCTAGTATGATACAGTACAGTGATGAAATAGTACCCCCAATGCAACTTCCTTTTGTTCCTCAAGGGCAGGGACGGTGCAAGATTCTGCAAATATGTGGGAATAAATCATCAAGCTATTTTTATGACAATGATATTTGTGAATTCCGTTAATTAATTAATGGCCTTGAAGAAACGATGATATGGCATCAAATCAATGATCTTGAATATATGAAGTCTAATAAATGTCTTAAAGATGTAAATGTATCTTGTATTACAACCGAACAACAACAAAGTTAACTCAGTCTGGTATCAACGTAGACAAAGGGACACATCAACTTTTGATCCTATCGAGTCAATGTACATTTAACAGACAAAGACACAAAAGGTATTATATTGCAATTATATTGCATTTTTAACCTATTTGGTAAACACTATGTAAGAAATAGACAGATGCCAACACCAAACAGGCACTTCTAATAAAACCAATAAGAATCTAAATCATTAAATTTTAGTTCATTTCGTGGCAAGAACACTTTCTTCATCAGCCCATGACACCTACTCTGAACTAAAACCAGAACCCTTATTTTGGAATGAAGGAAGTATTAACAAAAATAAGAAAACATCATATATTTTGCTGCAACAACTGCAGAAATCGAGGTATCACAGTTTGTTCCATTACCTGAGAAAATTTCAAGACCTAAAGACCAATTGAAATACGTTACCGGGACTTGAGAAATAAAAATTCTGCAGTAAATAGCTTTATTTCTACAGATAACCCTTTTCCTGCAACTAATTTGCTGTGCTACTATTAAAGGCCCAAGCAAAAGCAACAATCTTCACGAGTTTAGATGAAAATAAGATAACCAAGCATTTTCATAAGTATAACCAGACATACCGCTTGGGCTCCTGTAGTTGATGTTGTATGCTGTACATCTATTGCGGCACTATCAATTGATTTATCCTTATTATTAAATTTAGAATCATTGGCTACATTTGTATTCTCCCCAGTTCTTCCTACAAATTTCAAATACAATGAACAAATAGCTTAAATATCTCCTGCAAAAAAGAAAAGAAAAGAAACTGAACACAAGGTAATCACAGATACATAAAGAGAGATACCTTTAGGTTTTCCTTTGGATTTTGTTTTTTCCTTTATTTGTAGCCGTTTCTTGTGCAATTCCTGTAACATGAAAGATCAAACAATTTAGTTGGTATTTCTCGAAATAAAAACAAAACTAAAGAGTTGGTAACTTCAGAAAAAAGGATAGAAGCACTCTGAACAAACGTTTAGAAATTTGCCGTTTAATTCAGGGTTGAGATTCTTAAGGATGGGAAATTATGCTTTTCAACTGGAACTTCTCAAATGAAATTGTCGAGACCAGCATCTCATTAACAATCTATGTAATATGTATGGCACAAGACAAAAAAATGACCCAAACAAAAACATCACATCCAGTTTAGCACAATATCTTTTCTATAATCCAATCCAAACTCTAGCAACAATAGGTTTCAAATAGGCATTTCACAGAAGTGCTAATAGTATTATATTTCTCTCTCTTTGTTTGCCGTGTTTTCTCATTTGTTACACTCATCAATGTGCAACAGTGCAAGTACAGTATGCAGGATTCCTAACTAAAGCTAATATTGTGTCCTCTATGCTTTGACCTTGAATTTTGCAAGTTTTTTTTCTTTAACTGCAACAAGTGCTAAACACAAAAACTGCACTCTTAACAATATCTGGGAGATTTATTGTCTTCAAATTTTGATGCCGAGCGGTCAATGACTCAGCTAAAAATCTCTGGAAAACAACTGGATTTTGGATGCCTGCTCTGTTCCTCTATGGGAACACTTCCGTGTCCGGTCATGTGGTCAAAAAGGCGAGCACTTCAACTATTAGAATTCAGAAGCTGAAGATATGTCTATGCAGCAATGTTTCTACGCTTCATAAGACCAGTTTTATATGCTGGAAACAAATGAAACTATTCCTAACAATTTTCTATAAAAAGATCTGGATAAATTGGTTCATGGCAACGATGAGGGCATCATAAGAAGAAAACACAACATGTCACCCTTAGACAAAGGTGCTACAGCCATTCTGTATGACTATGACATTGACATTAAAGCCTACAGCTTGAACATTTTCCTCCAGTAATTGAGGAGCAGGGAGGGAGGGAGGGACCAATTTTGCCCTGCCCTAGTGTGCCCTTCCAAAGTACAGTACTAATATGCTTCCTATAACGGTTAGAAAGAACCATCCACCTGCGGGGGATCATGAACCCCACAAGATTCGCACTGAACATTCGAGAAATCTACTGTAAGTAAGAGAAGAAAACCTTAAACTTGTCGAGCTGATCTTGGGACAGCTTGGAGGGCTTGAATTCCGGATCGAGCAGCCTACTGGATGCGAGTGCATCCTCCTTTCCCTTCGCCTCGTTGCCTTCGTCAGCATCTCCTCCGCCTCCGCACCCCATCTCTTGCTTTGCCTTTTTCTTTCTTTCTTTCTCTTTCTTTTTCTGTCTTCCTTGCAGTGTTGTCGCTTCCTGGGCGCTCGTACCTTTTTTTTTGAGGGAAAGAGCCAACTTTATTAATCAAAATCCACAATGTGTGGGATACAACGATGGTCATGGGGCTGGCCAAGCCACACATGCCGCCCTGGTAGTAGCGATAAAGAAAACCTAGCTATCTTGTGAGCTTCAGTATTCTGAACTCGACTCTCAAAGGTGAAATTACATAAAAGTGGTGATGATCTCATCTTTATCTCTCTGATTATAGCTCCATAAATGCCATGACTACCCGTAGCAATGTCGCCAATAACTTGTTTGCAGTCCGAAGCCACCACAAAATGTTGCACATTAAGATCTTGTGCTAGGGAAATAGCCTCCCGACATGCTATGGCCTTCAGTGTCGCAGGGTCGCAAACTCCGGCAATGACAAGTGATGAGCTCCCCATATAGGCACCCTGGCTGTCTCTGCATATAGCCGCGGCCATGCCACCTCTCTGAAATCTTACTGCCGCGTCAACATGAATCTTAGCATAGCCAGCAGGTGGAGCCTTCGGCCTCAGTGTAGAAGCGTGGCCAGCAGCTGCCGAACCTACGTTGATCTTTGCAGGAGGTGAGACAGTAGCTAAATCAGCCATGAAGCGGGTTATAAACTCCTTAGTCGCCTGGGTGATTGGAATATTGATTCATGGATAGCTTTTCGTCTCGAGGTCCAGATCGCCCATAAGGTGACCGCCAGCAGAGTGAACTTCTCATGTGTTAGCATATCCATTAATCCAAAGAGCCAACTCTTTGCCCCCGTCTCCGTTGATGCGACCAAACTGCAGCTCAAATCCTCATCTACCAACGCCCACATGCATCTGGAGACTGTGCACTTCAGGAGGGAATGACGCCATGAATCAGGAGAACCGCAAAGGCCGCATGAGCTAGCCGTTGACATATTACGACGGGCCCTCACATCCTCCGTCGGTAGTGACTGTTTTGATAAGCGCCATAGAAACATGCGTACTTTTGCTGGGACTGCAGTTTTCCAGAGGGACTTCCAAGAGGCTTCATCGACATGGTTGCTGGATGATGCACCCGAGCTCTCTAGCCACGCTTCTCGTCGTTGCTTCGTAGATACCAACATATTGTAGGCTGACCTGACAGTGAATTGTCCGGTTCTCTCGTGCATCCAGCTCCAAAAGTCATGTATAGGAGCCGTACACAGCGGGATACCCATGATGATTTTAGCATCGAAAGGCAAGAAAGTTGCCTCCACTACGGATCTCTTCCATGAAGCGTTAGTTGCATCGATTAGTTCAGATACTGTGTTGGGGGGATTATTTATGCAACAGCCATACGGTCTCGTCATCTCTGACCGGGGAAGCCAGTTTTCGGTCCATATGCTGGTGCTCACCCCGTCTCCTATCCGCTTGATCAGTCCCAGTTTAAGAATATCCCGGCCTTCCACTATAGCTCTCCATGTCTGACTTGGATGGTTCCCAAGTGTTGACTCAAGTATAGATGTATGTGGAAAATATACGCTCTTCAGAATCCGTGCACTCAGAGACTCGGGATCTTGCAACATTCTCCATGCCTGTCTGGCTAACATGGCAAGATTGAAAAGCTCAAAATCTTTGAATCCAAGGCCTCCCATACTTTTTGGTTGTGTCATTGCTTCCCAAGAGACCCAGTGAGGTTTTCGTTGGCCATTCGAGCTCCCCCACCAAAATTTCCTTATTAGCATATTGAGGTGCTCGCATAACCCCCTAGGTAGTTTGAAACAAGACATAGAAAATACCGGCACTGCCTGGGCAACAGATTTGACTAGTACCTCTTTTCCTGCCGCAGACAAAGTTCTCTCTATCCATCCCTGAATTTTGCTCCATAATCTGTCCTTCAAATACTTAAAGGCACCATTTTTTGAACTCCCTATATCAGATGGCATGCCCAGACACTTCTCATTCAAGGTTTCGTTGGGGACATTGAGTATACCTTTTATAGCATTGCGAGTTCCCTCAGAAACGCCTTTGCTAAAGAAAATTGAGGATTTGTTGTAGTTGATTCTTTGACCTGAAGCTTGGCAATAAATCTCCAACAACTGGTTAACCTCTGTAGCACCCGCACTATTGGCCTTGAAGAACAGCAGGTTGTCATCAGCGAATAGAAGATGGTTAACTAGTGGTGCCTGGGGCGCCACCTGAATCCCACCCAAGTTTGATGACTCACTTTGTGATTTTAAAAGGCACGACAGGCCCTCTGCTGCTAACAAGAACAAGTACGGTGATATTGGGTCACCTTGTCAGATTCCACGTGAAGGGTTGAACTCCTCGAGTTTCTTTCCATTGAACATGACTGAGAGTTTTACTGAGGTAACCGTGCCCATTACGATATCCACCCACCTTATGTTAAAACCCAATTTGATCCTGATGGCTTGGAGATAAGCCCATTCAACTTGATCATACGCCTTCATCATATCCAATTTCAGAGCACATGAGTGATTTTTCTTTGCCTTGTTCCTCTTCATGAAATGCAAGCACTCATATGCCGTTATTATGTTGTCTGTAATTAATCTCCCCGGAACAAATGCTGACTGTTCAGCAGAAATTATATCTGGCAGAATTTGTTTGAGTCTGTTGGAGATTACCTTGGAAGCTATTTTGTAGAGCACGTTACATAAACTTATGGGCCGAAACTGAGCAAGGAGTGTGGGGTTTTTTACCTTGGGTATGAGGACCAGCACCGTATTGTTAATGCATGCTGCTGACTCTGTCTCGTCCACAATTTTGAGTACCACTTTCGTTACATCTGCTCCGCATACGTCCCAATGACGCTGAAAGAAGTGGGCGGGGAATCCATCCGGGCCAGGGGCTTTGATTGGAAACATTTGGAACAACGCACTTTTCACTTCCTCATGTGTGTAGGGAGCATTCAGAAGATCGTTCATCGCCTGCGTTACTTTAGTAGGTACTGACTCCAGTACCCTATCCATACCCTGTACCCCCTCGGTTGTGTATAAATTTTTGTAAAATTTGGTGGTAAGCTCCTCCATCTCCTCCCTGTCCTCAGTCAGCTGTCCATCTGCTCGCTGCAGCGATTTTATCTGGTTCTTTCGGCGGCGTCTGCTCGCTCGCAGGTGGAAAAAATAGGTGTTTTTGTCACCATGGACCAGCCAATCCAGTCGAGCCCGCTGGCGCCACAACAACTCCTCTCATGGAACAGTTCGACCAGTCTGTCAGCTATCTTGGTTTCAGTGTTTGTCGGGCCCGTCCGCCCTGGCGCTGAACACATAACCTCAAGCTGGCGTTGGAGTTGACGAATCTCCATGCGCACCGATCCAAAGTGGTTGCGGTCCCATGCCGACAAATCTCCCGCCAAGCTCCCTAGCTTTGCATGTATGCCCTCAACTGATTCTCCATCCTGCAGACTCCAACTATCCCGCACAGTGTCAAACAGTGTTCCGTCCCTTTCCCACATCGTCTCATATTTGAAGGCCTTGGGGCCCATTCTGCATGCATGCAACTCACGTAGCTGAAGGAGAATAGGAATGTGGTCTGAACTAGCAGCGCTTTTGTGCGATAGCTGTGATGATGCGAGGGCGAGAGCCCATTCTGGATTTACCAGGCACCTGTCCAGCCTGACCCGGGTGTAGGTGCCTCGTGTGACCTTTTTTTCGAATGTCCAACTGGAGCCAGAGTATCCAATATCTGATAACCCACATGTATCAACTGCTTCTCTGAATGCTTCTATTTGGGCTTGGCTTCGTTGTCCCACACCATCATGTTCATGGCTGTGAAGGACCTCATTAAAATCTCCCATGACTGCCCATGGTCTGTTCTGCGTCTCAGCAATACCGCGTAGGGTGTCCCAGGTTTTGTATCTCTCTGGTACCTGAGCTTCACCATAGACAAAGGTAATTCTTACCTGCAAATCAACTAAGTCATCAACAAGAATATCAATGTGATACTTCGAGTAACCGATAACTTCCACTTTTATTTCATCGTTCCAAAAAATTCCAAGTCCACCACTTCTACCGGAACTACTAACTGCAAAACTTTTATTGTAGCCTATGCTATCAGCCATACTCTCAACCCTCTTTCCCTCTATTTGAGTTTCAAGAATACAAACAATAGAGGGGGCAAACTGCCTCGCTAGATTGCGAAGCTCTCTGACTGTCGCGGCTTTGCCAATCCCGCGATAGTTCCAACAAAGGAGACTCATTGCGCTAGGCGCAGCCCCGTTTCGGAGCCCGCCAAATGCGCATCAGGGTTTTTGGTTGAAGCTGTGCTCTTCTCCAGAGCAGACTCATTAGACGAGGTTGACTTTGATCTTTTCAGATCATGCTTGGGAGGAGGGCTGAGGGGCACCGCAGGCGATGGCAGAAACAGTTGCTTCGTCTATTGTACTGAAGAGGTTGGGAACATGGTTTTTGGATCATGTGCCCCTCTTTTCCTGTTGCGATCAACCTCAGTCATTGCTACATCTCCGTCTCGCTGATCATGTTCCTGGTGGTGCTGATCATCATATGAGCCTGCACTATTGGACGATCGTCCTCTTCCTCTTCCCGCACGACCTCTGCCGCGACCTCTCCCTGCGTTACTGCTCTCGCTCGGTCCACTGCCGGGGCCTTTAAACCACGTTGCCTTGATATCTTTGAAGACCAGCGTCTTTGGGGCATGCACCCTGTCTCCGCACTCTTTGTGTTGATGGCCTAGATGTCCACAAACTGCACACCAGTCCGGCAGTCTTTCATATTTGATTCTAAAGATGACTCGTTCCACCGAATCCTTCTTCCTTATTACCAGTGAAACAGCGTTCTTCAAAGGTTTAGTGACATCAATCCTGACGCGAACTCTAGCAAAGTTACCTTCAAAATCCGGGGATCTAGGCTCTGCATATATGAATTCTCCCACAGTAGCAGACAGAGCTTTGACCTTAGAAAAGAAGCCATCGGGCAGGTCGTGAATCTGGATCCAAATTTCCAATTTGTTGAGCTCTATAAACGACGGTTTTGTGAAGCCATCATACTCTGATAGAACTACTGCTTTCCCCTTGAAATTCCAGGGGCCATCTCCCATAACCCTCTCCCAGTCATCCAGGCAAGAAAATTGCATTGAGTACAGATTATCTTCCAGTGGTATGATCTTTACCTCTTGAGCTAGATCCCAGGCCACTCTCATATTCCTATAAAACCAATATTGGTTGCATGTTTTCTCCATGTGAACCTTAGCCAACGCCATCCAGCGTGTTTCTTCCTTCGGCAGCTCGGTGTATTCCACCACAACATCAATCAGATCATCTTCTTTCAGTCCAAGTTCCTCCATCATCGCAGCCAGATCGGATGCAGCCGTACTCGAAACAGATGCAGTCGAACTCATCATGCGCTCGCTCGAGGTTAGGGTTCCGCAAGCGGTAGGTCCCAAGGAGTCAGCACCCGCCCCGAACGCCGCGGCGGCCAAAGGCCACAGCAATCGTCGGAAGGGGGTTAACAGCCGGGGAGGAAAAGGTCCCTATGGTGTCGGCGTCGCCGTCGATCGAGGGGAGAGAAAACCCTAACGAGAGGGGAGAGAGAGCCTGGGCGCTCGTACCTAAGAGGGAAGGAAAGGAACAGATCGGTTGGGCCTGATCTTGGCCCGAAGGTTCGTATGGTGGTCGGGCCTGATATCACCGCTTGTATGGTCAGGTCCGATCTTTGCCCAATATTTGTGGATTTTGAATACGAGCGCACTCAAAATAATAATAAAACTTAAAATAACAATAAATCCCTTCTCTGTAGGGTTTTTCTTCCTCTCGACAATGCACGGGCGGTGTTGTTGAGAAATCCACTTCCCCACCCCCGGACTCCAACATGACAAGTTTGGGCTGATCCACGGGCTGGCCTTGTCTCGGAGGAATAGGGGCAGGGTTTCTCGCCCGACGGAAGTTTCCTTCTTGGTCTAGGGTTCAAGATGGCCGGAAGCACGTCAAGATCCGGCGCTACGGATGATGATGCGGCCATGATGAAAAAGTTGGTGCTCTCGGAGGAGGACCCCGATGACGTGGTTGTTGAAGAGGAAGATGCGATCTCGGAGGATTCCACTAGATGGATGGTAATTACCGGGGTTCATATGGAGAAGCCCTATAGTCAGTACTGGTTCTACAGAAACACGAGGGCCGTGTGGGATCTGACAAAGGAGATGAAGATCCATCCACTTAATGATAATTTGTACACGCTAAAATTCTCTTGGTTAAGTATTTGGGAAGAAGTTATGAAAGGACCTTGGACCTTCCAGGGAAATGCGGTGATTCTATCACCATATGATGGATTCTTGAAACCCTTGCCTTTCGCTTTGGATACAATAGATATATTTGTTTAGATACAAGATATTCTAGATGGCTACTATCCTCTGCACAAGTCTCTAGCACGGAAGGTAGGGGAGTTTGTGTACACTGAGCCAAAGTCGCATGATTTCGAGGGAAATTTCTTTAGGGTAAGAGTGAACATCAATGTGCAGACTTGCTGGCAGCGAAAATAAGAGGGATGTCTTTGTGGTTAAGTATGAGCGTCTTGTATGATTGGTGCTTCGTTTGCGGGTACATGGGATGCATCTTCAAGGAGTGCGGACACGGTATTCCTTCTCCATCTGCACTAGTCTTCAAATACCTACAAGCTACCTGGTTTCACAGTGCTAGAAGAGGCACGTGGAGGAAGAGGCAGAGGTCATGGACGTGGTGCTATAGGAGGTGGACGTGGTCGTGGCCGTGGAACGGGCCAATACCCCCAGGAAGATGGCACATGCGACTACTGGTGACCCACAAGTATAGGGGATCAATCGTGGTCCTTTCGATAAGTAAGAATGTCGAACCCAATGAGGAGTAGAAGGAATTGATAAGCGGTTTCAACAAGGTATTCTCAGCAAGTGTTATAAAATGGTAGTAACAAATAGTTTGATAGCAAGATAATTTGTAGCAAGTAGCAAGTAACCAAAGTAACAAGGTGCAACAAGGTGGCCCAATCCTTATATTGCAAAGGACAAGCCAAGAGTATTTCTTATAATAAGCAAAGCGTTCTCGAGGACACATGGGAATTTGGTCTAGTCACGTTCATCACGTTTAGTAGATTCACGTTCACTACTTCGATAAATTGTTATGTGGGTGGATCGGTGATAGGGTGCTGCTCTTACTTGAACAAACAACCCACTTATGATTACCCCTCTCGCAAGCATCCACAACTATGAAAAAAGAATTAAGATAAATCTAACCATAACATGAAACATATGGATCCAAATTAGCCCCTTATGGAATAACACATAAACTAGGGTTTAAGCTTCTGTCACTCTCGCAACCCATCATCTACTTAATACTCCACAAAAAACCTTCCCCTAGGCCCAAGCATGGTAATATGTCATGTAGTTGATGTTCACACGACACCACTAGAGGAACAACAACATACATCTCATCAAAATATTGAACACATACCAAGTTCACATGATTACTTGTAATAAGACTTCTCCCATGTCCTCAAGAACAAACGGAACCACTCACAAATCATATTCATGTTCATGATTAGAGGAGAATAATATATGATTAGAAATTTGAACATATGATCTTCCACCAAATAAACCTACTAGAATCAACTACAAGATGTAATCAACACTACTAGCAACCCACAAATACCAGTCTGAGGTTTTGAGACAAATATTGAATACAAGAGATGAACAAGGGTTTGAGATGAGATGGTGCTGGTGAGATGTTGATGGAGATGAGTCCTCCCATGATGAGAGGAACGTTGGTGATGACAATGGCTTCGTTTTCCCCTCCCGGAGGGAAGTATCCTCGGCAGAATCGCTTTGCCGGAGAGCAAAAGTGTTCCTGTCCAGGTTCCGCCTTGAGACGACGACGCTTTGGTCCGAAAATATTCTCTCATTTTTTCTATGCCAAATGGCCTCATAGCATAAGATGGGCACCAAAGGGCATCTATGGGCCCCATAAGGCACTAGGGCGCGCCCCCTACCTTATGGGTCCATGGTTGATCTTCTTTGGTACTTCTTTCTTCCAGTATTTTTTATATATCCCAAGATAATTCTCCATAAAATTTTAGGTCATTTGAAGCTCTGGAGAATAGTTGTCTCTGATGTAGCACTTTTAGGTCTAGAATTCCAGCTATCGGCAATTTCCTTCTTCATGTATATCTTGCATATTAAGAGAGAAAATACATTAGAATTGCATCATAAAGTGAAATAATTATCAAAAAACATTATAATTAACAGTAGGAAAACATAATTGAAAATGGATGGATAAGCTTCCCCAAGCTTAGACCTCGCTTGCCCTCAAGTGAATGCCGAGCTCAATAATCATGACCACATGTTTATATAGATGTGTCGATAAAACAAAATAGCATCATGCTCATTATTATAGCAACAATTATTCCTCATAACACTTCTCATGATCAATTGATAATTCATTCACATGCTAAATCATAAACAATAAACTTTCTTGAAAACTAACAAACTATGTTCTCAGTCACTGAAACAATTACTATTCATCAGGAAGAGTCTCTGTAAGAGCTTTTGGTTTAGCAAATTCCACATACTCAACTATCATATAGTCTTCCATGATTTCTGACACTCAAAGCATATATTTAGAACAAACTTTTCAGTCAGACACATGGGAAGATGGGGGTTTAATGTTTCACCTCCCAACTTATTTACCTCGGGGATAATATCAACAATAATAACTCATGATTACCTATATCCAACATGATATATGTGCCTGAATCGTTACTTACCACATGATGCTTGCTAAGTGGAGAATAATTGAGGCTGGAATAAGAATGAATACTATTGACTCTTGCATAAAAGTAAAAGCTAAAAAGTAAAAGATATGCCCTTCGCAGAGGAGGTTGTCATGTACTTTCTTAATTTGGATGCGCAAGCTCTTAATGCAAATGAATGTTACTTTATATTGCCCCTTATGATCGCAACCTTTATTATGCAGCCCACCATTTTAATTGCGTTACCATCAAAAGTTCGTACAAAGCTTATTTTCCCTTACAATAAAAGATCATACATATTTAAGAGCAATTTTTATTGCTTTGCACCGACGACAACTTACTCGAAGGATCTTATACAATCCATAGGTAGATATGGTGGACTCTCATGACAAGAAACTGGGTTTAAGGGTTTTTGGGTGCACTAGTATCATCTCAACTTTGTACGAAATTTTGGCTAGCAAAAGATTATGAGCAAGCACCACATGTTAGAGGATCCATGACAATATAATTTCTATGTGAATATAAGCAAACATAACCCATTACATTGTCTTCCTTGTCCAACATCAACTATTTGATCGAGCTTAAAATAATTAATGGAGGCTCAAAATCATAAAAGATGTCCAAGGTAGTATATCTATATGTGAAATCTCTCTTCCCTTATTATTCTTTCATGAATTGCATCAATGACCAATACTATGTTTTTTAACTTCCAATAAACTTTACCAATTATACTTCTTATATGTGAAGTCATTACTCCCCATGGGATTAGCATATGAAATTTTATTATTGCTAAGATTGAAACAAGAAGGTGAAACAACAAAACTCAAACTACTCTTTATTATATAACTCTCTGTAAGTGCATCTAGTGCCACCCCTAGTTGGTTTTGGAGTATTGACGACAAACCTAGTTGAGGGACTAATGTGTTTGTGAGAATTGCAGGATAACACAGGTAGAGGTCCCTCATTGATTCGGTTTTCCTACCAGAGATGACCCCTAAAAATGTATGAAGACATTGAAGTCAAAGGTGGTATATAAAGATATTCACATTGAAGACTATGACAAGAGAAGACACCACATGAAGCCTATGGAGCTCGAAGACTTAGATCTTTCGTAGTTCTCTTTCTTCTGTGTTGAGTCATAGGAACCACCGTACTGTTAAGTGGGGTCCAAGAGAACCAGTCAGAATGACTGAAGTGATGCTTAAACAAAACCTATGTCTTCGAGTGAAGACTTTGAGAGTGAATCTTGTCCAGAGTCGGGCAAGTCAGCTTTGCTTGAAGCCCAAGTAAAGTTGCCGTGTGAGTTTGAAATCTGACTATTGGAACACGTGTCAGTTCCTTAGTGACCCAGGGTCATTTCGGACAAATCAGGTCGGGTTGCCAAGTGGCTATAAATAGCCCCCCCTACAACCATAAACGGTTGGCTGCTCAGATTCAGAGTACGGCTTTTGTCGTTTGAGAGCAACTCACCTCGAAGCCTTTGAGAGAGAATTCCTTGCGAGGATAAAGCCCTAACCACCCAGAGCCAAAGAGAATTAGGCATCACTTAAGTCTTCTTGTCTGTGTGATCTGAAGACTTATTACACTTGAGGACTGTGCATCCTCTAGCCGGTTAGGCGTCGCGTTCTGAGCATCCAAGAGACATTGTGGATTGCTGGTGAATGAAGTTTGTGAAGGTTTGGGAGTCTACCTTGAAGACTTACCAGAGTGATTGGGCGAGGTCTGTGTGACCTTAGCTCAAGGGGAATACGGTGAGGACTGGGTGTCCTGAGCTGCGTGTCCAGGACTGGGTGTCCAGGACTGTGTGTCCTAAGGTTTAAATACCTAGCCGCCCTAACCAGACGTATAGTTGTCACAGCAACTGGAACTGGTCCAACAAATCATTGTCTTCAGCGTGTCACTGGTTTCATCTTCCCTTCCCTTTACTTACTATTACTCCTTGTGAAGTCATTGTATGTTCGCACTATCTTTTGTCTTCACTAAGTGACTGCGTGTTCTGTGTGGCTTCACAATATCTTCCTACCTGATCCTTACTACATTGCTGCTATTAGTCATTGTGCTTTCACTCTATTGAATACTTGACTATGGCTTGCCTAGTGTAGTCTACCTTCCGCTGCAGGGTAATAGGTTTATTTCTATCGTTTGTCTTCATAACTTCCACGTTTTGAAGACTTCCATAAAAATCGCCTATTCACCCCCCCTCTAGTCGATATAACGCACTTTCAATTGGTATCAGAGCAAGGTGCTCCCTTGTTCTGTGTGATTCAGTTTAACCACCTGGAGTTTTAGCTATGTCGACTGTAGGGATAATTAAAGTCTCCGCTGTGTGCCCCTCGATGGAACTGAATATCCCTACTGGAAGAATAAGATGCGCATGCATCTTGAAGCCATTGACGTCGACCTATGGTATGTCGTCAAGAACGGCGTTCCCAAGGCTGGAGAAGGTGTCACTGCTGCTGATGTCAAGAAGTTCGTTCAACTGGACTCTACTGCCAAGAATATCATCTCTGGTCATCTGACCAAAGGACAGTATGGCCGTGTGAGTGCTTTGGAAACATCTAAGCTGGTCTGGGACTGGCTCTCCAAGGTCAATGAAGGCGTCTCAACCCAGAGAGATCAGAGAATCAGTGTCCTTCGCAACCTCTTCAACCGCTTCAAGCGAAATGACAATGAGAATGTCCAGCTCACATTTGACCGACTCACGGACATCACAAATGAGCTTCAAGCCCTCGGCGCTACTGAGATCACCAAACATGAAGTCGTCAAGACACTACTGAGATCACTTGATAGTTCGTTTGACACCCTAGCCCTGATGATTCAAGAACGTCCTGATTTCAAGACACTCGATCCGTCTGACATACTTGAGAGGCTCAACACACATGAGTTTTAGCTTTCTGAGAAAAGAGATATCTATGGTCCAAATTATGGGCGAACTCGTGCCTTGAAGGCAAAAGCTGTCTCCTCATCTGAAGAAGAATCTGACAGCAGTTCCGATGATCCTGAAGACATTGGAAGGGAACTTGCTATGCTTGTGAAGAAGTTCCAAAGATTCACCAAGAAGAAAGGTTTCAGAAAGTCTTCCCGATCAAACTCAAGGAATGATGAAGCTTCTGCTCACGACTACAAGAAGAAAACATGTCACAAGTGCAAGAAACCTGGCCACTTCATCTCTGAGTGTCCACAGTGGGACAATGAGAACAAAAAGAAGAAGAAGAGCAAGGAATATGACTCTGACGACAAGAAGAAGAAGAAATACTCAAAGTCTTCTTCCAAGTCTTCCTCAAAGTCTTCATCACACAAGAAGAGCTCATCTGGCAAGGCACGTGCGTTTGTTGGCAAGGAAATGGATTCAGAGGAGGAGTCTACTTCTGAGGAGGCGGAGGTGGAGTCTGAGGAGGAGTCCGATTCAGGCGTCGCAAGTCTGGCTACAGCATACGTTGCCAAGTCCATCTTCAACACTGAAGACAATGACTTCATCACCGACACCGACGCAAATGACAAGGACTACTCCGCTTCTACCTACTGCTTCATGGCATGCGGTGCCAAGGTAAACACACGCACTACTCACTATAAAACATCTAGTGATGATGACTCTGATTGTGGTTCAAAACCCAGCTACAAAACACTTGCTAAAATTGCAACTGAACAACAGAAAGCTATGGAACATATTCAAAAACTGTTAGACAGAAGCGATGATCTGTTAGGTGCTAAAATGACTCGATCTGAATCCTTAATTGAGGACATAAAAAATCTTCATGTTAAGTATCAGGAACTTGAAAGTCGTCATGAAACTCTCTCAACAACTCATGAAAAGCTTTCCTATGATTATCTTCAAAGGAAGCAAGATCTTGAGAAATTGAGAGCGGCTCCTGAAGATCTTCAAAAGGAAAACGAGTCACTTTGCGCCAAACGGATCAGTTCCGCTCAGGAAGGATTTGAACCACCATGTCTTAAATGCATTGAGCGTGATAATGCTACTTCTGTTGCTGAATGCTCTACTGCTACTGCTGTTGCAATATCTTCAACTGTTGATGTGGTAACTAACCCCTCTGCCGAGGATACCACTTCTATTGCTGATGAGAATGCTAGGTTGAAGACATTGCTTGAAACAGGGATGTATAAAAGTCTTAAAGGGCATCAGGCACTATGTGATGTCCTCAAAAAGCAGATTCTGAACCGAAACCCGAGGAAAGAGGGTGTTGGGTTCATAAGGAAAATGAATGCTGATGGCTCTTACTGGAAACCTGAGCAGTACCCCAAAACCATGTGGGTTGCTGCAAAGGAACCTTCAGCAGATTCATCCAATCTATCTGGCTTCACTTGTGCTAACCCCATTGTCATTGATGAATCCCTTGATGCAAACTATATACTGTTTAAGAATCAGAATGGTGAAGTGTTTGCCAGGTACATTGGTACTAATTGCAGGAATGGACCGCCTATGAAGAAGATCTGGGTTCCGAAAAGGTGTGTGGAGAATCTTCCTGTGAATGTCATCATGACACCTCACGTGAAGAAGACAAACCTCAGACCAAAGGCTTCATACGGTCCAAAGGCTTCATACAGACAGAGGACTCACCTGAGTCACACTAACGGAAATGTTTTGCAGGGAAACCATACTCAGGCATATGAATATGAGAGCGGTTCATCAAACCGCCATGTTCATAAGACCAAGAACTATTCTGCTTATTCTTATGAGTACTATTGTCCACCTGCAAGACTGTTTGCTAGGGCTCCAAAGCCAAAGTTCTCAGATGCTGCACTTAGACTTATTGCTTCTAAGCCACCCTTGAAGATGTGGGTGGCTAAGAAAGCTTAACTCTCTTTTGCAGGGAAAGGTCTCCAGCAGAAAACCAAAATCGTCTGACGCTATTGCTGGGGACCTTAAACATCTTGTAAGGCGCAAGATCAAATGCCCGAATGGTCTTACTATGTACTTCATTCCTGAATCGCTTGCTACTCTCCCTATTAGTCCTAATCTGGATCTAAGCTTTCATAACCCACTGGTTCGTCAAATGTTTTTGCTTCACAATGCTCTTCGTGAAGCCTATCCCCCTAACTGCACTGTAGGGTACGACACCAGCGTCTTCAGAATGGATTATTGATAGTGGGTGTACAAATCACATGACTGGCAAAAGAAGCCTTCTTATGGACTCAACCTTACGTCCATCCGACAAGAGCCACATCACATTTGCTGACACTGGTAAAAGTAAGGTATTGGGTCTAGGTAGAGTTGCAATCTCAAGGGATCAACACATGGATAAAGTCATGCTTGTTGAATCCCTTGGCTTCAACTTAATGTCTGTCTCAATGCTTTGTGATTTAAACATGATCGTAATATTTGGAAAATATCGTTGCCTTGTTCTAATGGAATCTGACAAGTCTCTAGTATTTGACGGGTATCGAAAAGATGATTTGTACGTGGTAGATTTCTCAGCAGGACCACAGCTTGCCGTATGTCTTCTAGCAAAAGCTTCAGAATGCTGGCTCTGGCATCGGAGGCTTGGGCATGCTGGCATGAGGAACCTCCACACCCTGGCAAAGAAGAAGCATGTCATAGGCATCGAGGGCGTCAAGTTCAAGAAAGATCACTTATGTGGTGCCTGTGAGGCAGGAAAGATGACGAGGGCCAAACATCCCTCGAAGACAATCATGACCACTACTCGACCCTTCGAACTGCTTCACATGGATCTTTTCGGTCCCACTCATTACTCAACTCTTACTACTACTGCTTGTCTCTATGGCTTTGTCATTGTTGATGATTATTCTAGATATACTTGGGTGCACATAATCCTTTACAAGACTGAAGTGCAGGATGTCTTCAAACGCTTCGCCAATCGAGCAATGAACAACTATGGTGCCAAGATAAAGCATATCAGAAGTGACAATGGCACTGAATTCAAGAACACTGGCCTTGATACATATCTTGATACCTTGGGCATCACACATGAATTCTCAGCCCCGTACACGCCATAGCAGAATGGGGTCGTCGAACGCAAGAACAGAACACTCATTGAGATGGCCAGAACGATGCTAGATGAATACAAGACTCCAAGAAAATTCTGGCCTCAAGCCATTGATACTGCATGCCATACAATCAATCGTGTTTATCTTCACAAGCTTCTGAACAAGACATCTTATGAGCTCCTTACTGGCAAGAAGCCAAATGTCAGTTACTTCAGAGTATTTGGCGCCAGGTGCTGGATCAAGGACCCACATCACACCTCAAAGTTTGCACCAAAAGCACATGAGGGTTTTATGCTTGGATATGGAAAGGATTCGCACTCCTACAGAGTCTTCAATCTCTTTCATTACAAAGTGGTTGAAACAGTGGATGTGCGGTTCGATGAGACCAACGGTTCACAAAGAGTGCAACTGCCAAATGTGCTAGATGAAGTTCCATCCAGTGAATCAATCAAGCTAATGGGAACTAGAGAAATTATACCTTCTGAAGCTCATCCTGAAGAAGAACTTATCATCTCAGCACCTGATCAACATGAAGACAATGCTCTGCCTGAAGACATTCCTTCTAACAACGACAATGATCAGCAAGAGCAAAATCTTCGCCCTGTACATCCTTGCGTTGCCAATGAAGTGCAGATTGAAAGAATAATTGATAGCATCAATGCACCCAGTCCACTCACTCGTTCAAGGGAAACTCAGCTAGCAAATTTCTATGGGCACTTCGCATTCGTTTCAATAACAGAACCCAAGAAAGTTGAAGAAGCCTTCATGGAACCTGAATGGATTCAAGCTATGCAAGACGAGCTTCAACAGTTTGAGCTAAATAATGTATGGGAACTGGTCAAGCGTCCCGATCCTCGAAAGCACAACATAATAGGCACCAAATGGATATACCGCAACAAGCAAGATGAGCATGGTCAAGTTGTCAGAAACAAACCTCGTCTCGTTGCTCAAGGATATACTCAAGTGGAAGGCATTGACTTCGACGAAACATTTGCTCCTGTGGCTAGACTTGAAGCCATACGCATACTGCTGGCCTATGCAAATCATCACAACATACTTCTTTATCAAATGGATGTGAAGAGCGCCTTCCTCAATGGCAACATTGAAGAAGAAGTGTATGTTGCACAACCTCCTGGCTTTGAAGATCCAAAACATCCTGACATGGTATACAAGCTCAACAAGGCACTGTATGGCCTCAAACAAGCCCCTCGGGCCTGGTATGACACACTCAAATACTTCCTGAAGAGCAAAGGCTTCATACCTGGTTCTCTCGACCCCACTCTCTTCACGAAGACATATGATGGTGAACTGTTTGTGTGCCAAATATATGTGGATGACATTATCTTCGGCTGCACCAATCAGAATTACAGTGAAGAGTTTGGATATATGATGCAAGAGCAATATCAGATGTCCATGATGGAGGAGCTGAAGTTCTTCCTCGGTCTTCAAATACGACAACCACGCAATGGCATCTTCATATCTCAAGAGAAGTATCTCAAAGATTGCCTGAAGAAGTTTGGTATGCAAGACTACAAAGGCTTCACAACACCAATGCCAGCCAAACATCATCTGGGTCCTGACGACAATGGTAAAGAGTTCGATCAAAAGGTATACCGCTCCATGATTGGTTCTTTACTTTATCTATGTGCATCTAGGCCAGATATTATGCTTAGTGTTTGCATGTGTGCTCGATTTCAAGCGGCACCAAAGGAGTCGCATCACTTAGCTGTGAAGCGAATTCTTCGATATTTGGCTCACACCCCAACTCTAGGATTATGGTATCCAAAGGGCTCAGAGTTGATCTGGTTGGATTCTCGAATGCTGATTATGCTGGTGAAAAAGTTGATCGCAAGTCTACATCAGGCACATGTCACTTTCTGGGATGATCACTTGTATGTTGGTCTTCAAAGAAGCAGAACTGTGTATCTCTCTCCACTGCTGAATCTGAATACATTGCTGCTGGATCTTGCTGCGCTCAGCTTCTGTGGATGAAACAAACACTCAAGGACTATGGCATTCATCTGAAGCAAGTGCCACTTTACTGTGACAACGAAAGCGCCATCAAGATTGCCAACAACCCAGTTCAGCACTCGAAGACAAAGCACATTGAAATTCATCATCACTTTCTCAGAGATCATGTTGTGAAGAAAGATATTGATATCATACACGTCAACACTGAAGAGCAATTGGCAGATATCTTCACCAAGCCCTTGGATGAGAGGAGATTTTGCAAGTTATGGTGTGAGCTAAATATCTTGGAATCCTCAAATGTCCTGTGATCTGGCACACATCCTAACACTTATGCATACTGATGACTTAGATGTGCAACACACGAAGTAAAGTATATCTTCAATCAATGAAGACATACATTCTAAGTGTGAATACATTAATGTGGAATTTGACTTCGGAGCGCCACGATAATTGTGCGTCGTGTCTGGGTCTAATACTTCCTATACGGTGGGTAACGCCACCACCAAATTTTTGTTGAAGTGTTTCACTCATGGCGTTACATTTGCTATGTCTTCACATTTGGCTTGACTTCAATCTCAACATATCTTCATGATTATCTTCACTATGTTGATTATATATATATATATATATATATATATACTAGTGTTCTGTCCTCTACAACATTCACTTATAGCTATGTCTTCTTGTTGAATCTTTTGAACTAAGTGAATGTGATCGGACCCTAACCTCTCTATGCTTTCTATCTCAAATTCTATCTCTCCAAATCATATGCATTCTATTGAAACTGTCGAATGTCTTCTCTGCGTCCTTGTCAGCAGAAGATACAGAGACAACCATTAAGTCCGTTTTCAATGCTCATTCCTCCACATGAAATCTGGAGAAGTAGGAACGACCACCCGACAATCAAGACGTGCGTGGGACGTGCAACAAACCCCAAAATTCCGCATAATGGCCACGTGTTCCTCAGATGTGAATCGCCAGGGGCACCTGTGTAATAGCACAGTGCCGCCCATGTACCTATAAATACACACTCACAGCGGTCATTATCTCTTCTTCCACTCTCGCACGAACCCTAGTGCCACCGCTAGCCCTTGACGACGCCGGCGACGAAGCGCTTCGCTGCCGCAACCTCTCCGACGCCGTCTTCACGCCGACCGCGAACATCGTCCTCTCCGCCATCGTCATAGGTGTCCTCCGTCGCCAAGTTAGGGCACGGAAGATCGAACTGCTCGGCCTCATCTTCCACTCCGTCTAGCAGTTCTTAGTGTGGTAAATAAAACTTCCTTTTTACAGCACCGTTGATCCTATGGATTTGTCACTTTCTACCACAAGCAGTTTCTATTCACACAAGTTAGATCTCTCTCATACTACATCTCATAACATGCCTAGTATATTCACTTGTGCTTCACAAAGTAGTTAGATTCCTCACTTGTACTGATCTGTGGATTCGTACAAATCTGGAACCAACTCCTTATCTATGAGTGAATGTCTTCGCACGATGAGGTCAATGTCTTCTAAACTGATTTATCTTCCAAATCTTTTGAGAATGCATATGACCTCTTCCCCTTCCCTCACACCTTAATGCTGTCACAGGTACATGTCCGTGGGAGAATCCTTTGGTTCTCATAGTCTGCATTCATTTGCAGAATTCTTACAGCATCACATAAATTCTCCCGAAGCCAGTTCCTGTTGGTCCAGCAAGCGGAAACCTTTGAAGCCTTTGAACGTGTTGAAGCCTTTCAAGTTAAAGTTTATGACTTCAGAGAAATCAGTAAGGAAGGGTGGCAGAAAGCGTTGTGGAGAAACATCCAGAGATCTGCCAGATGAACTCTTAGAACTATACAAGACAGATCCTGAAGAGGATTACAATCAGCGCAAGACCCGAATCCAATGGATTCGAAGATATTGGGCAGAACAATGGTTCAAATACCGATTTGTAACCCAGGAATATGCTGAGAAAAACGCCATCAAGAGACCGTGGGGAGACATCCTATACAAGAATCTTCTACCCAGGTCCAGAGATGAAGCCATTGCTCAAGGCTTCTATCCCTGCATGGTCCGTGGGCCACAGCCTGCTGATGCACACCCATCATCACTGCTATGGTGTCGTGACGACAATCTGTTCAAGCGCAACTTCCAGTTTGCCCAGAACTCAGCGAAGCAAAACAAGAAGACTTTGGGGTTAGACTTCAACCCTGGTCCCTTAGCATCAAGGGCAGATGGCACACGAGATGTAGAACCAAATGTCATCGGTCCTTTCTACAACCTTGAAGGCCTCATCACCCACATCTTGGTTCAAGGGACTGCAGTGAATGAGCCTGCAGCTGAAGCTGAATCAGATGAAGCGCCTGCAGTGCCGAAGCCAAAGAAGTTGAAAAGCCTAAAGCTTCAAAGCCTGCCCCTTCACCGAAAATCTCACGGGCGAAGCCACTGGCAACTGCACCTCCTGAAGGCAGTGTGCAGTCCGAAGACTTATCACGCATCTCCAAGCCCCAGAAGGACAAGATGCCTCTGCCTCACACCGGCCAAGAGCTAACTGCTGCTGCCATTCTGCGCAATGACACCATAGATCTGTCAAGTGATGAAGATCTTGCAGATGACGCTCTTGAGCAACTCATCAAGAGCAAAGAAGAAGCAGAAATCTTCAATGATCTGCCTCTCTTTGATGTAACCATCATCCACAACTTCATTGACGAGTGGTTTGACACGCCAAATATCAGCTTTGAAGATCTGCAGCTACCCATTGGCCTCAGTGTCGCATTCCAAGGCGCCATTGCTTCAGAGATAGCGGTCGCCCAGCGCATTGTTGAACTGAAGCAAAAGATTGACTATGAAAAGGCTCAGTTCAAGAAGCATATGGCCAAGCTCAGTGTGCAAGAAGTGAAGAACTTCAAGATCATGATGCACGAGCTCAAGGAAGCCTTTCTGAAGAAACGTGCAGAAGCTCAGGGATCGCGTGAGCGCATGAAGGCTCTGGCTGACAGATGTGTGCAAGCCTACAATGAGGCTGAGAAGCGCAAGGCCCTTGGGCGTCCTGGCATCGACCCCAGGATGGCCGCAAAGAAGAAGAAGAAGCCTGCTACGGCTGAACCCGATGCACCAAGGCAGGAAGCAGTTCCGATTGTCTTCCCAACTAGACTGACTGGCTCGAAGCCAAAAAGCCGGTCAACCGCTTCAGAGCTCAAGAAGACAAGGACTACTAAGGCTGAAGCCAGGAAGAGGAAACATCCTGAAGCCTCTCCTACTGCCCCCTCCAAGAAGAAGAGGAAGACCAAGAAAGATCGGGCTGCTCCCACAGAGCCCTTGATAGTTGAACCCATTTCTATGGTCTATCCTGAAGCTGAACGACAACTGACAATCCATGAGCCTGCTTCCACAGAGGCTCATGAAGCTGAAGACTTTCCAGCAGCTGATCCCATCACTGCTGAAGACATTGGTCAGCATGACCATGTAGAAGATGGTGCAGTCCTTGCTCAGCTTGAAAATAGCGAACTCGTCAGCATTGGTCGTCCACTGACGCCAATCGCACAGGATGCTTCATGGGCGGATCGCCCACAAGAGGAAGAAGACTATGAGGCCCAGCCCACTCCAACTCCACAGGCGTCATCTGCGTTCCACAGGCTTCACAAAGGTCCAAGGCCTCAAGTCTCTGCTGAAGACATTCCGGCTGCATCAGCCGCGGAAGAAGTTCCCCAAGTTGCCACTCCCCTGTCCCACCAAGAAGCAGTTCTCAAGGAGAACGTGCTTGAAAATCTTGCGGCTGCCATAACCACCAATGAAGCTAATGTGGAGCCCTCCCCAACAAAAGCTTCAGAAGACAGCGAAGCCACAGATCCCGCCACTTCTGTTCCTGAGTCTGCTGCCGGTCCCCAGTTCGACTATCATGTTGAGCACAGGCCTCAGGTACAGAAGCCAATCCCAAGATTGCCAAGGTTCCCAGGTCCTGCATGTCAGGACCCCGACTCAATGCCACATCGATCTAGCATGTAACACTTCATATCACTTTGCGGCCTCACGCACGGTATTCCACGGGTGTCGCCTTACCTTTGCCCGGGACCGTTTGCGCCTTTTGGCACACGTATATGACAGTGTCGCTAGCATCCATATGATAAGGAGCCCGGGCTGACATGGCTAGTCGTAAACCCAAAGCGGCACAGACTTACAAGGACAGGCATCCATGACCCAGCATCGAACGTGTCGGTCATCAGCGAGTGAATCCAGGCTGTAGCACTGGGCTAGCAGGACTCCGGTAAACCGGGCTGTAGCGGGCTAACAGGACTCTGGTATTCATCGCGTGACATTTCCCCGAAGGGACAGACACAGGAACGAAGAAGGACACATGCCGGCCAGCCTAAGTGTTCCGGAGCAGTAGCAAGCTACCATGGCTCAGTGAAACACTAGGAGACATTTCCCGGTAAGAGAGGCTACTAAAGATAAACAACTAGATGGTCAGATCCCACACATACCAAGCATTTCAATAACATACACACAATATGCTCGATATGTGCAAATACAACATGGCATCACAACATGACTCTACGACTCAAGTAATTTATTCAATAGGCTCCGAGGAGCGCGATATTACAAACATGGGTCTCATGACCCAACAATCAGAGCATACAAATCAAAGCACACGCGGAAGCTATCATGTCTGAGTACAGACATCTATAAATGAAAAAGGCTGAGAAGCCTGACTATCTATCAGATCCTGCCGAGGGCACAAGATCGTAGTTGAGGTATCAAGCTAAACGTCGAAGTCCACGTGAAACTACTAGCGAGACCGAAGTCTCTCTGCAAAAACATAAAATAGGCAAACGTGAGTACAATTGTACCCAACAAGACTTACATCAGAACTATCTACATATGCATCATTATCAACAAAGGGGTGGTGGGGTTTAACTGCAGCAAGCCAGCTTTGACTCGGTGGCTATCCTAAACTACGACTGCAATGTAACTCTTTTGAGGTGGCGCACACGAGTCCACATATTCACCATATCAATACACCACTATGGAATCGCTCCCGTCTCCCTACGAGAACGCCATCCATAGCACTCACGCTTATCTTGCGTATTTTAGAGTATCCACTTTCACTTGTCTATGAACTGATATAAGCAACCCAGAGGTCCTTTTCCGTGGACACGGCTATTCGAATAGATTAGGTTAACCCTGCAGGGGTGTACTTCTTCACACACGCTCTCACCACTTACCGCCGTTTACACGACATGTACTCGGCAACCTTCAAGCGGAAGCCCAACGTGGGTGTCGGCCACGGCCTGCCTAAACACTCAAGTCTCTAGTCCAGGTTTATCGCCTATTCGGGTTCCATCCATGAGGAGATCCGGCCGGAGTTTCGCTCACAGCCCCAAACGATGTGTACAGGGTTCCGTGACACCAAACGGGTGCCCGGTTTACCCGGCCACGTGCCTACCGCATCACAGCCCACCCCTACGGCCAGCGCTGCCCACGGCCTCCAGCATACTACAAACACCAGAAACTACTTGCAACTCCTGGACAGAGGACAAGGGTGATCAAGAAGCCGAGAGGGTCCATTGGTTTCGGGCCCAATGCGTGGTAGTAGCTGAATCATGGATCACAAACACAGAACTCAGTTCCTGAGGACGGCTGCAATGAGACAACCCACCATGTACTCCTACATGGCCTCTCACCGCTACCTTTACCAAATCGTGTTCACACACTTAGCTCTCACACAGTAGGACATGTTCACACGCCTCTGATTCATCCCCGATGAATCAGACCGGACTCAACTCTAAGCAGTAGCAGGCATGACAAACAAACATGAATGAGTAGGCACATCAGGGCTCAAACAACTCCTACTCATGCTAGTGGGTTTCATCTATTTACTGTGGAATGACAGGTCATGCAGAGGATAAATGGGTTCAGCTACCGCAGCAAGTAACGATATGTCGTTGTTGTCCTAATGCAGTAAAAGAGAGCAGGAGCGAGAGAGTAGGATTGTATCGGAATGAACAAGGGGGTTTTGCTTGCCTGGCACTTCTGAAGATAGCATTGAGTCTTCATCAGTGTCAACGATCGCATCATCGGTATCACGTCTATCGAGAGGGGACAAATACCGGCAACACAGAAGGGAACACAATCAATGCAATGCACAATATGATGCATGATCATGACATGGCAAAATGAATGTGTTTTGAGCTAATGCAACTAAAGCCAGATTAAATGAAGTTGGTTTGAATATAAAATTCAAATTCAAACTCCATATGTGATTATTCAAATGCCATTCACTTCATTTGCCCTAAACAGTAGTGATAAGTTGTTCTAACATGCATGAAAATGGTACAGATGGATTCCTTGAATTTTTCTGATAATTTTTCATATATAATTTATTTAATTTGGAGTTACGGTTAATTTTCTATGATTTATTGAAGTTTTAGGCATTTTCTGGAATTTAATAAATCATTTCTGATTTATTTAAAACTCCAGAAAACAATTACTGCATCAGCCTGACGTCATGATGACGTCAGCAGGTCAAAGGCGTCGACCAGGTCAAACCTGACCAGTGGGGTCCACTGGTCAGTGACCCAGTCAACTAACCAGGTTAGTTAGCCCTAACTAACTTAGTTAGCCGGGCGGGGCCCGCATGTCAGTGGCTCACCTAATTAACTAAATAAATTAACACTAATTAACCTAATACTAATTAAGCAGGTGCCTGGGCCCACACGTCAGGGGGTCAAACCCCGGGTCAAACCCGCCGGAGTTGACCCGCGGCTTGTCGCCGGCGACGCCAGAGACGACGGAGGGGGTCGGAAATCCTCCTCCGGCGACCAAAACAGCGGCAGCGATCACCTACGCGTAGCTGGCGCTCAGCCGCATCCATCTAGGCAGGCGGGAGGGGCTGAGGTCGAACGGGCTCACCGGAATCGAGCTCGCGGCGGCGGCCGGAGCTCGGGGTTGGTGCGGGTTGGCGCTAGGGGGCACGGCAGGTCGCACGGGTGGGCGCGCTCGGCTCCTGGAAGGGTGCTGAGCACGTTACCGTGCTCGGGAGTTAGCTACGGTGGCTCTAGCACCGACTGCGTCATCGCTGGCGGCGAGGAACTGTCGGCTCCGACAGTCGGGGTGGTTAGAAGGCACGGACGGGCACGGGGAGAGAGGGGAAATGGACAGGGGCTCACGAGGGGTCGGGAGGGAAGCTCGGTGGGCTCGGGGAGGCCTCTGCAACGGCGAATTGACGACGGCGATCTCCGGGCACCGGAGATGAGGACGACGACGCTCCGGTCGACTGCGGCCTCCTCTGGTCGCGTGCGTCGCGTGTGTAGCTCCACGGGGTCAGGGCGGAGCTCAGGGATGCATAGTGGGAGCGAGGGAGTGGCTGTGGCTGCGGCGGTGACGAACGGCGGCGACGATGGCGTTCGGCCGTTCGCGGGAGAGGGAAACAGAGGAGGGGAGGAGCACAGGGAGAATGAGAGGGGCCAGGGGGTGCGTGGCGTCTCCGTGGCGCAGGTCAGGACGAGGGAGGGCAAGCAGGAGGTGGCGGGAGGACGTGGCCGCGGTCGCTCGCGTGCGGGCACGCAGCTGCTTCGGGGCGAGGGGAGGAAGACGACGGAGGGGCTGCGGTGGTGGGCTGGGCCAGTTGGCCAGGCCGCCTGCTGGGCCGGCCAGGTGGGCTGCCAGGTAGGTCCAGGTGAGTTCTCTCTCTCTCCTCTATTTTCTGTTTTCTATTATTTCTGCAACTGAAGGGCTTTATTAAAAATACTTAGGCATCTTAAAAAAATCCTGGAATAATCAAGGGCTCTATTTAGATTATTTCCAACAGCCCACACTTATTTTCAGAATTATTTGGGCATTTAGAATATTTTATAGCATTTAAATGCCCAAATGCAAATAGAGTATGATTTAATTCAGAGCCCAATATGTCCTGCAAAATATAAATCATTTTTGGTAGATGCTTTCACCTCTAACCAGAAATGTTGAACATTTTTAGAGGGCATTTTGGGTTTAATGAAAAAGATTTTATTTTGACCCTAGTTGAATTCATTTGGTGCTAGGGTTTAGTCAATCCCCATTTCAGGTTTAAATGAAATTTAAACATGATGCAACACTCTAATGCATGCACTAGGCATTGTCAGAACTAGGGATGTGACAACTCACCCCCACTAAACAAGAATCTCGTCTCGAGATTCAAGCGTAGGGTAGGATGAAGGGAAAACGCAAACTAGTACAATCTTCACGATCCAGGTTGCACTTCAAATGAACGTTGATTTGAACACCATCTTTGTCTTGTCGTCTTGCTCTGAGAACTTCAGCTAATCAGGACAAGAAGAGGAAAGGAAAACTCTAGAAGGATCGGTCTCCTCGAAGATCGAACAACTTAGGATCAACTCATGGTTTGAGACATGGAAATATCTCTCAAGCTGAGAGACGAAGCACACCTTTAGAGGAATGGAGTGGAACAGATGACGAAGGTTCACTAGGTAGACAACGATTCCACACCTAAAAAGGTGGTAAACGATTATCAATGTAGCGAGGAGTTGAGTTGCCATGATACCATAACGATGCACCTTAGGGAAGGTGACTCGTAGAAATATCTCCTTAAGTGGCAAAAAGAATTACTTTTGATTCAGAGATCATTGAAACTCTTCATACCAGCATAAGGCAATTCACAACGATCGTTTGGAGGGGGTCTGTAGAATGGCATACTCGGACTTGGATGATGTGGATTACCTTGTTGAAGACAACGTAATGGATGAATTTGCTTATCACCGGAGATGGAAGGGACCCATGGTAGAATGACACATTGGCGGTGCAAGCTGGGAACAAAATGCAAATGCTGGGAATGATTCTAGTAACTGGGGAGAGGCTCAACAATAGAGAGTTAATTCACTGGTTGAAAAGGTCATAACATTGCCGAGGAAACTGAGAGGAATCCTAGTTAGAGCCGATGATAAGACGTAGCGCTTGTGCGTGCTCTCAAGAACTTGAGCATTTCCACAATCATCAAGATTCCACCAATATCCGTGTCAAGGATTCTGGCAACACAACTTGCTACCATGATGAATGGTGATGGAGGATGCAGATGCAAAGGAAGATAACACCTTCTCAGATTTCACCCTTGACGGGGCCAAGGAAATAAAATCTGGATGATCGACCGAGAGACATTTAGCACTCCACTTCTAATGTTCTCCTTGATGTGCTAGCGTATCCCATTCATTGAAATGGTTTGGTATCTAGAACATCAAGTAAAGGTCGGACTTCGGGAACACAAAAATCCATAGGGGCAACTAGGGAGTAAATCCTACGAAATCCCTATGGGGAGGTGGCCAATTCCATCAAATAAGATACTATAATAATAGGTCTACCGGATGGGTGTGTTGGCCACGACATCCACCTTACCGGTTATCGAGAGACCAATATTATAGTTCTTGGGAAATGTTCCAACCCATCATATCTGCCTGAGATTCAGATCTGGTTGGTGTCAGGATATCCCAGACTCATCGGGTCCAGGAAGAAAAATGAAAGTTTGCAACATAAATCGACGAGATGACGTTGCGAGATTCTCGGGAAATGAACTACGATAGCAAGCTCCAAAACATGAGCTGGTTCTGCTACAAACATGTGAACACGTTGTCCCAGACAAGCATGACCACAAAGTAGTCTTATAATAAAACACTGCCGAGTTCAGGAGGGGGAACCATCATTAATGACATCGAAGTCTCCACGCGTGGAAATCCAAAGAGTTCACCTTGGACAGACTCCTTTATCTTTGAACAACTCAATCAGTGGCTTGGTGTGCTAGGATATACATATAGCATGGAGGTTGCAAATCTCCAGACCACAGAATACTTCGCACGTGTGCATGACTGATTTGGGATGATTCCAAAGGAGGCAAAAACATGCTTTCTCGAATTCACGTTGGCAACTTACATCAAATGCACGTGAATCAAAGGAAGTCACTTCTTTTATCCAAGCATATACTTCATGAACGGGGCATGAGGTAAATGCTTTCAAAAGTTTCCAACACTAACTTAATGTTCAACAACATCATGGAGGAGATAAGAATGTTGTCAATGGGCTCAACAATAACTCATCAGAATTTCCATATCACTGGACTTCCACCATCGTGTGAACACGGTGATAGCATTGGTCAGCCCCAAAGATATAATGGTGTATGCTCGAGGGATCAACCATGAGTAAGACAACATTACGAACATCGTTGGTTCTGACTTGATTTGACGATAGCCCACACTCAAATCAAAGGATTGATAAGACAATAGGTCCAGCAACTGATCACAGGGACCAATCGATGAAGATATCATCTTTCTTCAATACACACTACACAAGAATATCCCTTTGGAACGAACTAAGTCAGGCAAGCTTTTATCTTCCAACCCTCCAAGTTATTGTTTAGCTTAACCAACTAGCTCAGGGATATCTAACACCGATTCTTGGAGAGAAGGTGGTTCACAAGAAACCAACTTGATCACGAGCTCAACATAGCGGTCAGGTGACAACCTGGTAATACTTCTGAGAAGATATTCAGAAAATCACGAGCCACCGGTATGTTACTAAGCTCGAGAACAATCTTGCTTTTCAGGGCAAGACGATATGATCAATAGAGCAAGAATTTGAAATAATCCTAACCCATCGATCGAGGAGGGCACTGAGAACAAGGACTAGGTAGCATGATTAACCTTAGAATGATGATTCGAAAACCAACATACTAAGAATGAAATTATTATCCTTTAACTACCAAGCAACAGAGTTGCTAGCAGTATTGATTTCACACATCACAATTCATTTGTCGGTATTCCGGTTGCATCAACACGAGGGCCGAGGAATGAACAGTGATGGCAAGAAGTATCACTGTACCAAGAGTTCATGGGATGGTGTGCAATTCCTATAATAATCTCGATATAAAATATGTAGTACTCCAAGGTAGAGCAGAACCAAAAGCTGGATTGGCATTTGATCTGCGGAATACAACTACCTTGACCCAATCCTAGATATGGATGAGGTACTGGAGTTTGTTTCTCCTAGTCATTCTGCAATAGAATGGCTTGACGAATCACAAGAGTAATAGGCATCGATAAACGAATGCATGCATACTCTTGATATCGATTGATAGACGAGGGTCAGAATGCAACTAAAGAGAACAACTCAAAGGAACATATAACTTTCTGAGTTGTGGATGCATAGATTAGTATGTCGAACCAAGTTCAACATATTTCTTCCGGATAACCCATGCAGAAAGGTAAAACTGGCAGAGTCACGATTTATGAATGGAGAACTCCTCAAGAGTACTCTAATTATGATCTTTTGATCCAATAAACATCTGCCATAAGCGGTTCATAGTATTTGGAAGAAGGAAATACCACGGACCTCGAGGACTATCGCAAAGTTACTAATATCCTGAAGGAATTAGCAAACACTATCAACATGAAGTAAGTAGAGTGAATCTCGGGTTCAAAACCCAAGGAGTAGACTACCTACTACTAAGTGGCATCACGGGATGCTTTCGAGAATAAAAGCCAGAATCATCACACTGGGACACAAAACATGGCTAGACTACTAGATGATCCCCTGAGACACCTAGGGTCATAGTAATAACTCTAACATAAAGGTTGAGGCAGTAGAGTACCTCAACTCAACAGTTTGTGTGATTAATCTGACCAAAGGCACATCGGAAACAGGAGGAAGGGATTTGCAAATGCATCAGACTATTTGGAAACCTGGGATGACTCGGACAGCATAACGGCTGTAAATGCTCAGAAAAGATTTGAGACATTCACAAAAATGGTGGCATAACCACTCAGAAGCACAATATCAAGGTTTCGAGATCAACAGTTAACATACGGAAGTAGTAGGAGCTGAACTGAGGCTTGAATCAACAATCTTATAAGTCTACGGACTAGTAATACGTGATCCTGATAGAAAGAAGAGAAAGCCTAGTTTCTTAACCCCGTAGGAAAGATAAGATGACTCAGATCAGAAGGCCATGAGGTATAAGGAGTAAAAAGAGCCTTACGTTCCATCCCACAATCAATTCCCTTATATAACTAAAGAATTTCTAGACTCAACTTCGACCAGTTTGGCTTGGTAAACCTACAGGCAGTCAAGCTCTGATACCAACGCTGTCAGGACCCCGACTCAATGCCACATCGATCTAGCATGTAACACTTCATATCACTTTGCGGCCTCACGCACGGTATTCCACGGGTGTCGCCTTACCTTTGCCCGGGACTGTTTGCGCCTTTTGGCACACGTATATGACAGTGTCGCTAGCATCCATATGATAAGGAGCCCGGGCTGACATGGCTAGTCGTAAACCCAAAGCGGCACAGACTTACAGGGACAGGCATCCATGACCCAGCATCGAACGTGTCGGTCATCAGCGAGTGAATCCAGGCTGTAGCACTGGGCTAGCAGGACTCCAGTAAACCGGGCTGTAGCGGGCTAACAGGACTCTGGTATTCATCGCGTGACATTTCCCCGAAGGGACAGACACAGGAACGAAGAAGGACACATGCCGGCCAGCCTAAGTGTTCCGGAGCAGTAGCAAGCTACCATGGCTCAGTGAAACACTAGGAGACATTTCCCGGTAAGAGAGACTACTAAAAATAAACAACTAGATGGTCAGATCCCACACATACCAAGCATTTCAATAACATACACACAATATGCTCGATATGTGCAAATACAACATGGCATCACAACATGACTCTACGACTCAAGTAATTTATTCAATAGGCTCCGAGGAGCGCGATATTACAAACATGGGTCTCATGACCCAACAATCAGAGCATACAAATCAAAGCACACGCGGAAGCTATCATGTCTGAGTACAGACATCTATAAATGAAAAAGGCTGAGAAGCCTGACTATCTATCAGATCCTGCCGAGGGCACAAGATCGTAGCTGAGGTATCAAGCTAAACGTCGAAGTCCACGTGAAACTACTAGCGAGACCGAAGTCTCTCTGCAAAAACATAAAATAGGCAAACGTGAGTACAATTGTACCCAGCAAGACTTACATCAGAACTATCTACATATGCATCATTATCAACAAAGGGGTGGTGGGGTTTAACTGCAGCAAGCCAGCTTTGACTCGGTGGCTATCCTAAACTACGACTGCAATGTAACTCTTTTGAGGTGGCGCACACGAGTCCACATATTCACCATATCAATACACCACTATGGAATCGCTCCCGTCTCCCTACGAGAACGCCATCCATAGCACTCACGCTTATCTTGCGTATTTTAGAGTATCCACTTTCACTTGTCTATGAACTGATATAAGCAACCCAGAGGTCCTTTTCCGTGGACACGGCTATTCGAATATTAGGTTAACCCTGCAGGGGTGTACTTCTTCACACACGCTCTCACCACTTACCGCCGTTTACACGACATGTACTCGGCAACCTTCAAGCGGAAGCCCAACGTGGGTGTCGGCCACGGCCTGCCTAAACACTCAAGTCTCTAGTCCAGGTTTATCGCCTATTCGGGTTCCATCCATGAGGAGATCCGGCCGGAGTTTCGCTCACAGCCCCAAACGATGTGTACAGGGTTCCGTGACACCAAACGGGTGCCCGGTTTACCCGGCCACGTGCCTACCGCATCACAGCCCACCCCTACGGTCAGCGCTGCCCACGGCCTCCAGCATACTACAAACACCAGAAACTACTTGCAACTCCTGGACAGAGGACAAGGGTGATCAAGAAGCCGAGAGGGTCCATTGGTTTCGGGCCCAATGCGTGGTAGTAGCTGAATCATGGATCACAAACACAGAACTCAGTTCCTGAGGACGGCTGCAATGAGACAACCCACCATGTACTCCTACATGGCCTCTCACCGCTACCTTTACCAAATCGTGTTCACACACTTAGCTCTCACACAGTAGGACATGTTCACACGCCTCTGATTCATCCCCGATGAATCAGACCAGACTCAACTCTAAGCAGTAGCAGGCATGACAAACAAACATGAATGAGTAGGCACATCAGGGCTCAAACAACTCCTACTCATGCTAGTGGGTTTCATCTATTTACTGTGGAATGACAGGTCATGCAGAGGATAAATGGGTTCAGCTACCGCAGCAAGTAACGATATGTCGTTGTTGTCCTAATGCAGTAAAAGAGAGCAGGAGCGAGAGAGTAGGATTGTATCGGAATGAACAAGGGGGTTTTGCTTGCCTGGCACTTCTGAAGATAGCATTGAGTCTTCATCAGTGTCAACGATCGCATCATCGGTATCACGTCTATCGAGAGGGGACAAATACCGGCAACACAGAAGGGAACACAATCAATGCAATGCACAATATGATGCATGATCATGACATGGCAAAATGAATGTGTTTTGAGCTAATGCAACTAAAGCCAGATTAAATGAAGTTGGTTTGAATATAAAATTCAAATTCAAACTCCATATGTGATTATTCAAATGCCATTCACTTCATTTGCCCTAAACAGTAGTTATAAGTTGTTCTAACATGCATGAAAATGGTACAGATGGATTCCTTGAATTTTTCTGATAATTTTTCATATATAATTTATTTAATTTGGAGTTACGGTTAATTTTCTATGATTTATTGAAGTTTTAGGCATTTTCTGGAATTTAATAAATCATTTCTGATTTATTTAAAACTCCAGAAAACAATTACTGCATCAGCCTGACGTCATGATGACGTCAGCAGGTCAAAGGCGTCGACCAGGTCAAACCTGACCAGTGGGGTCCACTGGTCAGTGACCCAGTCAACTAACCAGGTTAGTTAGCCCTAACTAACTTAGTTAGCCGGGCGGGGCCCGCATGTCAGTGGCTCACCTAATTAACTAAATTAATTAACACTAATTAACCTAATACTAATTAAGCAGGTGCCTGGGCCCACACGTCAGGGGGTCAAACCCCGGGTCAAACCCGCCGGAGTTGACCCGCGGCTTGTCGCCGGCGACGCCAGAGATGACGGAGGGGGTCGGAAATCCTCCTCCGGCGACCAAAACAGCGGCAGCGATCACCTACGCGTAGCTGGCGCTCAGCCGCATCCATCTAGGCAGGCGGGAGGGGCTGAGGTCGAACGGGCTCGCCGGAATCGAGCTCGCGGCGGCGGCCGGAGCTCGGGGTTGGTGCGGGTTGGCGCTAGGGGGCACGGCAGGTCGCACGGGTGGGCGCGCTCGGCTCCTGGAAGGGTGCTGAGCACGTTGCCGTGCTCGGGAGTTAGCTACGGTGGCTCTAGCACCGACTGCGTCATCGCCGGCGGCGAGGAACTGTCGGCTCCGACAGTCGGGGTGGTTAGAAGGCACGGACGGGCACGGGGAGAGAGGGGAAATGGACAGGGGCTCACGAGGGGTCGGGAGGGAAGCTCGGTGGGCTCGGGGAGGCCTCTGCAACGGCGAATTGACGATGGCAATCTCCGGGCACCGGAGATGAGGACGACGACGCTCCGGTCGACTGCGGCCTCCTCTGGTCGCGTGCGTCGCGTGTGTAGCTCCACGGGGTCAGGGCGGAGCTCAGGGATGCATAGTGGGAGCGAGGGAGTGGCTGTGGCTGCGGCGGTGACGAACGGCGGCGACGATGGCGTTCGGCCGTTCGCGGGAGAGGGAAACAGAGGAGGGGGAGGAGCACAGGGAGAATGAGAGGGGCCAGGGGGTGCGTGGCGTCTCCGTGGCGCAGGTCAGGACAAGGGAGGGCAAGCAGGAGGTGGCGGGAGGACGTGGCCGCGGTCGCTCGCGTGCGGGCACGCAGCTGCTTCGGGGCGAGGGGAGGAAGACGACGGAGGGGCTGCGGTGGTGGGCTGGGCCAGTTGGCCAGGCCGCCTGCTGGGCCGGCCAGGTGGGCTGCCAGGTAGGTCCAGGTGAGTTCTCTCTCTCTCCTCTATTTTCTGTTTTCTATTATTTCTGCAACTGAAGGGCTTTATTAAAAATACTTAGGCATCTTAAAAAAATCCTGGAATAATCAAGGGCTCTATTTAGATTATTTCCAACAGCCCACACTTATTTTCAGAATTATTTGGGCATTTAGAATATTTTATAGCATTTAAATGCCCAAATGCAAATAGAGTATGATTTAATTCAGAGCCCAATATGTCCTGCAAAATATAAATCATTTTTGGTAGATGCTTTCACCTCTAACCAGAAATGTTGAACATTTTTAGAGGGCATTTTGGGTTTAATGAAAAAGATTTTATTTTGACCCTAGTTGAATTCATTTGGTGCTAGGGTTTAGTCAATCCCCATTTCAGGTTTAAATGAAATTTAAACATGATGCAACACTCTAATGCATGCACTAGGCATTGTCAGAACTAGGGATGTGACACTGCATCAGCACCTGGCTCCTTCAACATCAATGGCTTCAGGGCAGACAACACATTCTCCAATAGCTCCAGGAACCCCTACTCAAGGGAAAGGATATCATTCGATCGGTTCTAGAGCTATCCTCAGCGAAGCTATTACTCATGCATTCTTTACAACCAAGGTCGCATCTTCCCACACAAGCGCCTTGACATTGAAGCTATAACTGGTCTGCCCTGTCTGGAAGAAGCTTTGGATTGCTTCAAGGAAGTTGGACTGCTGCCGTTCGTTACTGACCAAGAGCATTCGAATGAAGAGCTGCGGCTCCAATTCTATGCCACACTTCACATCAGCGGGTATAGCAGAGATCCGAAGACTTGGGTCCTGGAGTGGATGACTGGAAACGTTCATCACAAAGCCAAAGCCTCTGACATCATTGAGCTCACTAGCTTGCCCACTCTAGGTGATCTCTTCGAGCATAACTGTCAGCTGCATAGTGAAGCTATTGAGAGCATCTTTCAGAAGCCAGAACCTGATATGAGTCAGATGCTTAGCATGATTAAGCCATTGCCCCAAGATGCTGCTTATCCCACGGAGTTCTTCATTGAAGACCTTGAGTATCTGCCAAGAACCATTTATCACATCATCAGGCAAACTCTCTGGCCCATCAAAGGGCACTCTCCAAATGCCAAGCTTGAGGGTGCAATGAAGAATTTGGTCTTCTATATACTTCATGGAAAATGCTTCAATGCACAAGACTTCTTCATTCGCCAACTTGCTGCATCAGGCTCTGATATGTTTGGCTTGAAGTTCTATGCCCCATGGGTAATGCGGCTAATCAAACTTCACTCCGATATCTCATATCAGCCATCTACTCGCAATCATCGGATTTTTCTGCCTGATGTGGATATCTCTACTGAAGCCATCTATCCCGAGCCTGCAAAGGAACCTCTAAGTCTTCAGAATGCAGAGCATCAGAGTTTCACTCAGAACATTGAAGGAGTTGAAGCAGTCACTCGGGTGTATCCTTTGGCTGGCACTACACGTGCACCACACCCTGCTTCCACTGAAGCCACTGATAGTACAACTTCTCCAAGACCCAAGAAGCGCACTCGTGTTCTCAATGACCGAGAGCTTCTTGTGGCTCTTCATTAGAAACAGGATAGGCATCATGACTGGCTGAAGCGTCAGATGAAAAGCCTCTTGGTGGAGGTCAATCGCATTCGCAATCTTGCCACCAAGAATGCTTTCGTTGCCCATGAAACCTGTCGCCGCACATGGAAAGGGCGAACGATGATGTGTTTTGAAGATGATCTTCAAGAGGATGGCTTCACTGAGCGATTCAAGTTTGACTCCACACCTCCTCGAAGGGTTGTGCTGCTAGGAACTCCATCCCTTGAAGACTCTGAGTTCTCTTCCTCTGCTGCAACAGTGACTGCCAGAGTTATTGAGGATGAAGACGATGCTACTTCACCGCCACCTCCTTCAGCACGCTTCAACTCTGCTCCAAGCTCTTCTGCACCGCCAAACACCACCAACGACCCTGCTACTTCACCTAGTCCGCATGGGAATGAGTAGATGCTCTATGTCTTCAAACCTTTTTGGTCCTTACTGACAAAAGGGGGAGAAGCATATGAGGTTGATAGTCTTCAAGCGGGTCCATATGGGTGGGTGCTTTATATTTTGCTTCGTGCTTACAACTCTCATTTTGCTACATTTGGTTCTTTGAGTTGTAACACTTAAACTCGATGGTCGTCTGCTACTTATCTGCCACTTTGTTTTGCGATGATAAATTCCGCACTTAGATCATTTTGCAGACGTCCATTTTCCATTATGCATGTCATTATCTTCATATACTTTCACATGCATAGTGGATTGTCATCATAAGTTGAAGTGGATCTCCATAAGTACATCCTGCCATGTGCATTTGCATTCCAAAAGCAAATTACTTATATGCACATCTTCAGGGGGAGCCCTTGCAACTTATGAAGACAATTCCTTATCCTTTACAATTTCACAGATTATATTCCCCGTTGAAAACTTCAACTAGTTTGTCATCAATCACCAAAAGGGGGAGATTGTAAGTGCATCTAGTGCCACCCCTAGTTGGTTTTGGAGTATTGACGACAAACCTAGTTGAGGGACTAATGTGTTTGTGAGAATTCCAGGATAACACAGGTAGAAGTCCCTCATTGATTCAATTTTCCTACCAGAGATGACCCCTAAAAATGTATGAAGACATTGAAGCGAAAGATGGTATATGAAGATATTCACATTGAAGACTATGACAAGAGAAGACACCACATGAAGCCTATGGAGCTCGAAGACTTAGATCTTTCGTAGTTCTTTTTCTTTTGTGTAGAGTCATAGGAACCACCGTACTATTAAGTGGGGTCCAAGAGAACCAGTCAGAATGACTGAAGTGATGCCTAACCAAAAACCCATGTCTTCGAGTGAAGACTATGAGAGCGAATCTTGTCCAGAGTCGGACAAGTCAGCTTTGCTTGTAGCCCAAGTAAAGTTGCCGTGTGAGTTTGAAATCTGATCGTTGGAACACATGTCAGTTCCTTAGTGACCCAGGGTCATTTCGGACAAATCAGGTCGGGTTGCCAAGTGGCTATAAATAGCCCACCCCCTACAACCATAAACGGTTGGCTGCTCAGATTGAGAGTACGACTTTTGTCGTTTGAGAGCAACCCACCTCGAAGCCTTTGAGAGAGAATTCCTTGCGAGGATGAAGCCCTAACCACCCAGAGCCAAAGAGTAGGCATCACTTAAGTCTTCTTGTCTGTGTGATCTGAAGACTTATTACACTTGAGGACTGTGCATCCTCCAGCCGGTTAGGCATCGCGTTCTGAGCATCCAAGAGACATTGTGGATTGCCGGTGAACGAAGTCTGTGAAGGTTTGGGAGTCTATCTTGAAGACTTACCAGAGTGATTGGGCGAGGTCTGTGTGACCTTAGCTCAAGGGGAATACGGTGAGGACTGGGTATCCTGAGCTGCGTGTTCAGGACTGGGTGTCCGGGAATGTGTGTCCTAAGGTTTAAATACCTAGCCGCCCTAACCAGACATACAGTTGTCACAGCAACTGGAACTGGTCAAACAAATCATTGTCTTCAACGTGTCACTGGTTTCATCTTCCCTTCTCTTTACTTTCTGTTACTCCTCGTGAAGTCATTGTATGACTGGCACTATATTTTGTCTTTAATGAGTGACTACGTGTTCTGTTTGGCTTCATAATATCTTCCTACCTGATCCTTATTACCTAGCTGCTATTAGTCTTTGTGCTTTCACTTCATTGAATACTTGACTATGGTTTGCCTAGTGTAGTCTACCTTCCGCTGCATGGTAATAGGTTTATTTCTATCGTTTGTCTTCGAAACTTCCACGTTTTGAAGACTTTCATAAAAATCGCCTATTCACCCCCCTCTAGTCGATATAACGCACTTTCAGTCTTCAAATACGTCAGCAACGCAACGGCATCTTCATATCTCAAGAGAAGTATCTCAAAGACTGCCTGAAGAAGTTCGGTATGCAAGACTGCAAAGGCTTCACGACACCAATGCCAGCCAAGCATCATCTGGGTCCTGACGACAATGGTAAAGAGTTTGATCAAAAGGTATACCGCTCCATGATTGGTTCTTTACTTTATCTATGTGCATCTAGGCCAGATATTATGCTTAGTGTTTGCATGTGTGCTCGATTCCAAGCGGCACCAAAGGAGTCGCATCACTTAGCTGTGAAGCGAATTCTTCGATATTTGGCTCACACCCCAACTCTAGGATTATGGTATCCAAAGGGCTCAGAGTTTGATCTGGTTGGATTCTCGGATGCTGATTATGCTGGTGACAAAGTTGATCGCAAGTCTACATCAGGCACATGTCACTTTCTGGGACGATCACTTGTATGTTGGTCTTCAAAGAAGCAGAACTGTGTATCTCTCTCCACTGCTAAATCTGAATACATTGCTGC
This sequence comes from Triticum aestivum, assembly GCF_018294505.1. Lineage (NCBI taxonomy): Eukaryota > Viridiplantae > Streptophyta > Magnoliopsida > Poales > Poaceae > Triticum > Triticum aestivum. Next base: position 496,937,644 of record NC_057800.1, on the reverse strand, counting down.
TGGATCTTGCTGCGCTCAGCTTTTGTGGATGAAGCAAACGCTCAAGGACTATGGCATTCATCTGAAGCAAGTGCCACTCTACTGCGACAACGAAAGCGCCATCAAGATTGCCAACAACCCAGTTCAGCACTCGAAGACAAAGCACATTGAAATTCGTCATCACTTTCTTAGAGATCATGTTGTGAAGGAAGATATTGATATCATACACGTCAACACTGAAGAGCAATTGGCAGATATCTTCACCAAGCCCTTGGATGAGAAGAGATTTTGCAAGTTACGGTGTGAGCTAAATATCCTGGAATCCTCAAATGTCCTGTGATCAGGCACAGATCCTAACCCTTATGCATATTGATGACTTAGATGTGCAACACACGAAGTAAAGTATATCTTCAATCAATGAAGACATACATTCTAAGTGTGAATACATTAATGTGGAATTTGACTTCGGAGCGCCACGATAATTGTGCGCCGTGTCTGGGTCTAATACTTCCTATACGGTGGGTAACGCCACCACCAAATGTTCTATTTTGAAGTGTTTCACTCATGGCGTTACCTTGCTATGTCTTCACATTTGGTTTGGCTTCAATCTTAACATGTCTTCATGATTATCTTCACTATGTTGATTATATATATATACTAGTGTTCTGTCCTCTACAACATTCACTTATAGCTATGTCTTCTTGTTGAATCTTTTGAACTAAGTGAATGTGATCGGACCCTAACCTCTCTATGCTATCTATCTCAAACTCTATCTCTCCAAATCATATGCATTCTATTGAAACTGTCGAATGTCTTCTCTGCGTCCTTGTCAGCAGAAGATACAAAGACAAACCTTAAGTCCACTTTCAATGCTCATTCCTCCACATGAAACCCGGAGAAGTAGGAACGACCACCCGACAATCCAGGCGTGTGTGGGACGTGGAACAAACCCCAAAATTCCGCATGATGGCCACGTGTTCCTCAGATGCGAATCGCCAGGGGCACCTGTGTAATAACGCAGTGCCGCCCCTATACCTATAAATACACACTTCACGGCGGTCATTATCTCTTCTTCCACTCTCGCACGAACCCTAGCGCCACCGCTAGCCCTCGACAACGCCAGCGACGAAGCGCTTCGCTACCGCAACCTCTCCGACGTCGTCTTCACGCCGACCGCGGACATCGTCCTCTCCGCCGTCGCCGTAGGTGTCCTCCGTCGCCAAGTTAGGGCACGGAAGATCGAACTGCTCGGCCTCATCTTCCACTCCGTCTAGCAGTTCTTAGTGTGGTAAATAAAACTTCCTTTTTACGACACCGTTGATCCTATGGCTTTGTCACTTTCTACCACAAGCAGTTTCTATTCACACAAGTTAGATCTCTCTCATACTGCATCTCATAACATGCCTAGTATATTCACTTATGCTTCACAAAGTAGTTAGATTCCTCACTTGTATTGATCTCTGGATTCGTACAAATCTGGAACCAACTCCTTATCTATGAGTGAATGTCTTCGCATGATGAGGTCAATGTCTTCTAAACTGATTTATATTCAAAATCTTCTGAGAATGCATATGACCTCTTCTCCTTCCCTCGCACCTTAATGCTGTCATAGGTACATGTCCGTGGGAGAATCCCTTGGTTCTCATAGTCTGCATTCATTTGCAGAATTCTTACAACATCATATAAATTCTCCCGAAGCAAGTTCCTGTTTGTCCAGCAAGCGAAAATCTTTGAAGCCTTTGAACGTGTTGAAGCCTTCCAGTTTAAAGTTCATGGCTTCAGAGAAATCAGCAAGGAAGGGTGGCAGAAAGCATCATGGAGAAACATCTAGAGATCTGCCAGATGACCTCTCAGAACTGTACAAGACAAATCCTGAAGAGGTTTACAATCAGCGCAAGACCCGAATCCAATGGATTCGAAGATATTGGGCAGAACAATGGTTCAAAACCGATTTGTAACCCAAGAATATGCTGAGAAAAATGCCATCAAGAGACCGTGGGGAGACATCCTATACAAGAATCTTCAACCCAGGTCCAGAGATGAAGCCATTGAACAAGGCTTCTATCCCTGCATGGTCCGTGGGCCACAGCCTGCTGATGCACACCCATCGTCACTACTATGGTGTCGTGACGACATTCTGTTCAAGCGCAACTTCCAGTTTGCCCAGAACTCAGTGAAGCAAAACAAGAAGACATTGGGACTACACTTCAACCCTGGTCCCTCAGCTCCAAGGGCTGATGGCACATGAGATGCAGAACCCAATGTCGTCGGTCCTTTCTACAACCTTGAAGGCCTCATCACCCATATCTTGGTTCAAGGGACTGCAGTGAATGAGCCTGCAGCTGACGCTAAATCAGATGAAGCGCCTGCAGCGCCAAAGCCAAAGAAGTTGAAGAAGCCTAAAGCTTCAAAGCCTGCCCCTTCACCAAAAATCTCACGAGCGAAGCCACTGGCAACTGCACCTCCTGAAGATAGTGTGCAGTCTGAAGATTTATCACGCATCTCCAAGCCCCAGAAGGTCAAGATGCCTCTGCCACACACCGGCCAAGAGCTAACAGCTGCTGCCATTCTGCGCAATGATGCCATTGATCTGTCAAGTGATGAAGATCTTGCAGATGACGCTCTTGAGCAACTCATCAAGAGCAAAGAAGAAGCAGAAATCTTCAATGATATGCCTCTCTTTGATGTAATAGTCATTCACAACTTCATTGATGAATGGTTTGACACGCCAAACATCAGCTTCGACGATCTCCAACTACCCATTGGCCTCAGTGTCGCCTTCCATGGCACCATTGCTTCAGAGTTAGCTATCGCCCAGCGCATTGTTGAACTGAAGCAGAAGATTGACTTTGAGAAATCTCAGTTCAAGAAGCATATGGCCAAGCTCAGCATGCAAGACGTGAAGAATTTCAAGATTATGCTGCATGAGCTCAAGGAAGCCTTTCTAAAGAAACATGCAGAAGCTCAGGGTTCTCGTGAGCGCATGAAGGTCCTGGCTGATAGGTGTGTGCAAGCCTACAATGAGGCTGAGAAGCGCAAGGCCCTTGGGCGTCCTGGCATCAACCCTAGGATGGCTGCCAAGAAGCAGAAGAAGCCCGCTATGGCTGAACCTGAAGCACCAAGGCAGGAGGCAGATCCCCTTGTCTTCCCAACTAGCATGACTGGCCCGAAGCCAAAGGCCAGGTCAACCACTTCAGAACTGAAGAAGACCAGGACTGCTGAGGCTGAAGCAAGGAAGAGAAAACATCCTGAAGCCTCTGCTACTGCCCCCGCCAAGAAGAAAAGAATGACCAAGAAGGAACGGGCTGCTCCCACAGAGCCCTTGATTGTTGAACCCATTTCCATGGTTCACCCCGACGCCGATCCACAAGAACGCCAACTGACTGTCCATGAGCCTGCTTTCACAGAGGCTCATGAAGCTGAAGACTTTCCAGCAACTGATCCCCTCGCTGCTGAGGACATTGGTCACCATGACCATGTTGAAGATGATGCAGCCCTTCCTCAGCTAGAGCACCAACAGGTATCATCGCCCGTGCTCACGCACAGTGAACTCATCAGCATTGGTCGTCCACTGACACCAATAGCACAGGATGCTTCATGGGCGGATCGCCCACAAGAGGAAGAAGACTCTGAGGCCCAGCCAACACAAACTCCACAGGTGTCGCCCGCGTTGCGCAGGCTTCGCAAAGGTCCAAGGCCTCAAGTCTCTGCGTCTGAAGCTAAAACTACTGAAGACATTCTGGCTGCATCAGCCGATGAAGAAGAAGTACCACAAGCTGCTACTCCCCTGTCCCACCAAGAAGCAGTTCTCGAGGAGAACATGATTGAAAATCTTGCGGCTGCCACCACCAACACCACTGAAGCCACTGACGCTGTCATGGCTGAAGCTAATGTGGAGCCCTCACCAACAAAAGCACCAGAAGTCAGCGAAGCCACTGATCTTGCCACTTCTGTTCCTGAGTCTGCTGCCGGTCCCCAGTTCGACTATCATGTTGAGCACAGGCCTTAGGTACAGAAGCCAATCCCAAGATTGCCAAGGTTCCCAGGTCCTGCATCAGCACCTGGCTCCTTCAACATCAATGGATTCAGAGCAGACAACACATTCTTCAAAAGCTCCAGGAACCCCTACTCCAGGGAAAGAATATCATCTGATCGGTTCTGGAGTTATCCGCAGCGAAGCTATTACTCATGCGTTCTTTACAACCAAGGTCACATCTTCCCACACAAGCGCCTTGACATTGAAGCAATAGCTGGTCTGCTCTGTCTGGAAGAAGCTCTGGATTGCTTCAAAGAGGTTGGACTGCTGCCATTCGTCATTGACCAAGAGCATTGGAATGAAGAGTTGCTGCTCAAATTCTATGCCACACTTCACATCCGCGGGTATAGCAGAGATCCGAAGACTTGGGTCCTGGAGTGGATGACAGGAAACGTTCATCACAAAGCCAAAGCCTTTGACATCATTGAGCTCACTGGTTTGCCCACTCTTGGTGATCTCTACGAGCATGGCTGTCAGCTTCATAGTGAAGCTATTGAGAGCATCTTTCAGAAGAGTGAACCTAATATGAGTCAGATGCTCAGTATGATGAAGCCATTGCCCAAGATGCTGCTTATCCCACGGAGTTCTTCGTTGAAGACCTTGAGTATCTGCCGAGAACCATTTATCACATCATAAGGCGAACTCTCTGGCCAATCAAAGGACATTCTCCCCATGCTAAGCTGGAAGGTGCAATGAAGACTTTGGTCTTCTACATTCTTCATGGAAAATGCTTCAATACACAGGATTTCTTCATTTGCCAACTTGCTGCATCTGGCTCTGATCTGTTTGGTTTAAAGTTCTACGCCCCTTGGGTGATGCGGCTCATCAAACTTCACTCCGCTATCTCATATCAGCCCTCGGCCCACAACCATCGGATCTTTTTCCTGATGTGGATATGTCTATTGAAGCCATCTATCCTGAGCCTGCCAAGGAACCTCTCAGTCTTCAGAATGCAGAGCATCAAAGTTTCACTCAGAACATTGAAGGCGTTGAAGCCGTAACTCATGTGTATCCTTTGGCTGGCACTACACGTGCACCGCATCCTGCTCTCACTGAAGCCACTGACAGTACAACTGCTCCACGACCCAAGAAGCGCACTCGTATTCTCAACAATCGAGAGCTTCTTGTGGTTCTTCATCAGAAACAGGATAGGCATCATGACTGGCTGAAGCGTCAGATGCAAAGCCTCTTGGTGGATGTTAATCGCATTCGCAATCTTGCCACCAAGAATGCTTTTGTTGCCCATGAAACCTCTCGCCGCACATGGAAAGGGCTAACACTGATGTGTTCTGAAGATGATCTTCAAGAGGATGGCTTCACTAAGCGATTCAAGTTTGACTCCACACCTCCTCGAAGGGCAGTGCTGCGACGAACTCCATCCCTTGAAGACTCTGAGTTCTCTTCCTATGCTGCAACTGTGAATGCCAGAGTAATCAAGGATGAAGACGATGCTACTTCATTGCCACCTCCTTTAGCATGCTTCGACTCTGCTCCAAGCTCTTCTACACCGCCAAACACAACCAACGACCCTGCTGCTTCACCTACTCCTCATGGGAACGAGTAGATGCTCTATGTCTTCAAACCTTTTTGGTCCTTACTGACAAAAGGGGGAGAAGCATATGAGGTTGATAGTCTTCAAGCGGGTCCATATGGGCGGGTGCTTTATATTTTGCTTCGTGCTTACAACTCTTGTTTTGCTACATTTGGTTCTTTGAGTTGTAACACTTAAACTTGATGGTCGTCTGCTACTTATTTGCCACCTTGTGTTGCAATGATAAATTCCGCATGTGCGATGATAAATTCCGCACTTAGATCATTCTGCAGACGTCCATTTTCCATTATGCATGTCATTATCTTCATATACTTTCACATGCATAGTGGATTGTCATCATAAGTTGAAGTGGATCTCCACAAGTACAACCTGCCATGTGCATTTGCATTCCAAAAGCAAATTACTTATATGCACATCTTCAGGGGGAGCCCTTGCAACTTATGAAGACAATTACTTATCCCTTACAATTTCACAGATTATATTCCCCGTTGAAAACTTCAACTAGTTTGTCATCAATCACCAAAAAGGGGGAGATTGTAAGTGCATCTAGTGCAACCCCTAGTTGGTTTTGGAGTATTGACGACAAACCTAGTTGAGGGACTAATGTGTTTGTGAGAATTGCAGGATAACACAGGTAGAGGTCCCTCATTGATTCGGTTTTCCTACCAGAGATGACCCCTAAAAATGTATGAAGACATTGAAGTCAAAGGTGGTATATGAAGATATTCACATTGAAGACTATGACAAGAGAAGACACCACATGAAGCCTATGGAGCTCGAAGACTTAGATCTTTCGTAGTTCTCTTTCTTCTGTGTTGAGTCATAGGAACCACCGTACTGTTAAGTGGGGTCCAAGAGAACCAGTCAGAATGACTGAAGTGATGCTTAAACAAAACCTATGTCTTCGAGTGAAGACTTTGAGAGCGAATCTTGTCCAGAGTCGGGCAAGTCAGCTTTGCTTGAAGCCCAAGTAAAGTTGCCGTGTGAGTTTGAAATCTGACCATTGGAACACGTGTCAGTTCCTTAGTGACCCAGGGTCATTTTGGCAAATCAGGTGAGGTTGCCAAGTGGCTATAAATAGCTCACCCCCTACAACCATAAACGGTTGGCTGCTCAGATTCAGAGTACGGCTTTTGTCTTTTGAGAGCAACCCACCTCGAAGCCTTTGAGAGAGAATTACTTGCGAGGATAAAGCCCTAACCACCCAGAGCCAAAGAGAATTAGGCATCACTTAAGTCTTCTTGTCTGTGTGATCTGAAGACTTATTACACTTGAGGACTGTGCATGCTCCAGCCGGTTAGGCGTCGCGTTCTGAGCATCCAAGAGACATTGTGGATTGCCGGTGAACGAAGTCTGTGAAGGTTTGGGAGTCTACCTTGAAGACTTACCAGAGTGATTGGGCGAGGTCTGTGTGACCTAAGCTCAAGGGGAATACGGTGAGGACTGGGTGTCCTGAGCTGCGTGTTCAGGACTGGGTGTCCGGGACTGTGTGTCCTAAGGTTTAAATACCTAGCCGCCCTAACCAGACGTACAGTTGTCACAGCAACTGGAACTGGTCCAACAAATCATTGTCTTCAGCGAGTCACTGGTTTCATCTTCCCTTCCCTTTACTTACTGTTACTCCTTGTGAAGTCATTGTATGTTCGCACTATCTTTTGTCTTCACTGAGTGACTGCGTGTTCTGTGTGGCTTCACAATATCTTCCTACGTGATCCTTACTACCTTGCTGCTATTAGTCATTGTGCTTTCACTCTATTGAATACTTGACTATGGCTTGCCTAGTGTAGTCTACCTTCCGCTGCAGGGTAATAGGTTTATTTCTATCGTTTGTCTTCATAACTTCCATGTTTTGAAGACTTTCATAAAAATCGCCTATTCACCCCCCACGTGATTACATAGATAAATAGAACGATCATGAAAAAGCACTCAAAAACTATTTTATACTAATACTTTATTCTTCTAATCATGAAATAACTAAGGATCGATCTAGGATAGATAATGATGATAAAAGTGATGGTGATACGATTCCGGGGCACCTCCCCCAAGCTTGGAACAAGCCAAGGGTGGTGCCCATACCCGTGTACTCAAGCTTCTTTCTTCGGTGCTGGTGGTGATGAATTCGTGGGTGATACGTCCATTTTGCATCATGCTTTTATATTGATATTTATGGCATTATGGGCTGTTATTACACATTACAGTACAATACTTATGCCTTTCTCTCTTATTTCACAAGGTTTACATGAAGAGGGAGAATGACGGCACCTGGAATTCTGGACTGGAAAAGGAGCAAATCTGAGAGACCTATTCTGCACAACTCCAAAAGTCATGAAAATTTACAGAGAATTATCTTGGAATATATAAAAAATACCGGGCGAAGAAAATACCAGAGGGGACTCACCAGGAGGCCACAAGCCTCGGGGGCGCGTCCTATCCCCCTAGGCGTGCCCCTGTGGCTTGTGGGCCCCTTGGCAGGCTTCCGGTGTCCATCTTCTGCTATATGAAGGGTTTTGACATGGAACAAATCACGAGGAAGCTTTCGGGACGAAGCGCCCCCGTCTCGAGGCGGAACTTCGGCAGAACCAATCTAGGGCTCCGCTGGAGCTGTTCTGCCGGGGAAACTTCCCTCCTGGAGGGGGAAATCATCGTCATCACCAACGATCTTCTCATTGAGAGGGGGTCAATCTCCATCAACATATTCACCAGCACCATCTCCTCTCAAACCCTAGTTCATCTCTTGTATCTGATCTTTGTCTCAAAACCTTAGATTGGTACCAGTGGGTTGCTAGTAGTGTTGATTATTACTCCTTGTAGTTGATGCTAGTTGGTTTATTCAGTGGAAGATCATATGTTCAGATCCTTAATGATAATTAATACTCCTCTGATTGTGAACATGAATATGCTTTGTGAGTAGTTACATTTGTTCCTGAGGACATGGGAGAAGTCTTGTTATAAGTAATCATGTGAATTTGGTATTCGTTCGATATTTTGATGAGATGTATGTTGTCTTTCCTCTAGTGGTGTTATGTGAACATCGACTACATGACACTTCACCATGATTTGGGCCTAGGGGAAGACATTGGGAAGTAATAAGTAGATGATGGGTTGCTAGAGTGACAGAAGCTTAAACCCTAGTTTATGTGTTGCTTCGTAAGGGGTTGATTTGGATCCACATGTTTCATGCTATGGTTAGATTTATCTTAATTCTTCTTTCGTAGTTGAGAATGCTTGCGAGAGGGGTTAATCATTAGTGAGAAGCTTGTACAAGTAAGGACAGCACCCAAGCATTGGTCCACCCACATATTAAATTATCAAAGTAACGAACGCGAATCATATGAGCATGATGAAAACTAGCTTGAAAACAATTCCCATGTATCCTCGGGAGCGCTTTGCTTTATATAAGAGTTCGTCTAGGCTTGTACTTTGCTACAAAAAGGACTGGTCCACCTTGCTGCACCTTTGTTACCTTTGTTACTTGCTACCCGTTACGAATTATCTTATCACGAAACTATATGTGAACGATAATTTCAGTGCTTGTAGAGAATACCTTGCTGAAAACCACTTGTCATTTCCTTCTGCTCCTCGTCAGGTTCAACACTCTTACTTATCGAAAGGACTACGATTGATCCCCTATACTTGTGGGTCATCAGTGGGATTGTCCTTCGTCTTCCAAGCTGCTATGAAATCCATCCTTTGGATGGAGCTCGATTCTGATCCTCCAAGGAAATAACTTCTTGAGTGAGCGCCATGTTTTGAGCACAAATCACATCAACGGCCTTTAATGCATTAATATCAGACAAAGAAAGATCAGGATCAAGGTGGTCAGAGTCGGGATTCGAAGTCAAATCGATTTTCCTTAAAGAGAATCGAGTCGTACTATCGAGTCATGGAATCGAGGGATCTACTGGATTTACTTAAATAAGATATTTCGTATCCATGCCAGAAATTTTTATGGCTTCTATGAGTTTTAACACTAAATATAGAGCAAAATGCGTACACATAAATTTTACTTGTATTCCACGTCTTTTCATGGCTAAACTATTATATAGCTTGCATGATGGAACATATATGAGAGGGTCTTGCTCGCCTTCTCTGATCAATCTTGATGCATCCTCCTTGTCACGCCAATTCCAGTTGTCGATAAGCCTGATCCTCCGTTTTGATCTAGGGTTTCCGAGAGCTAAATCCAAGGTGTCAGTGGTTGAGCATTTGGGCTTGGGAGGGTAATAAAGGGCCATGAGGCATGTGAAGAGGGGTTGGGATGATGGCATATTATTCTTCTACAACTAAACAAACAACTTAGGTAAATTAGTAGAATCGGACATAGTCCATAGCATAGTTGGGATTCTACAGTTTTATATAGGATTCTAGATTTTGGATCATGAATCAACATGGATTCTACCAGATCTGGATTCATTGTGGGACTTGGATTGACATGCTTCCATAGAGTCGTGAAGTCGTAGGATTCTAGGAATCAAGTCGGGATTCTAACTACCTTGATCAGGATAAAGAGTGTAGAAAGAGTCTCTCTGTTCCATAGCCTTGAAGGGGGTAGTGGTTTGTTTTCTCCATCTCCCTCTATCTCGCCACTGGTGGCTTCCATGGTCTCCTCATGGCTCGCAGTCTTTTTCGCCCATCGACCACTCATAGTAAACCTCACTGTAAGGGCATTTACTTGGAGCTGGTCAGACGATGTGGTTCTTGGTGATGAGCTTTCAGGGAACCATATGGGACTCGGAGATCTAAAATCATGCCAGAAAATTAGCCCAAAACCAGAATAGAACTTGCAATGCGGAGGTCAAAACAACATGGAGTATATAAAATGAATTTTTATCTTGCGGTACAAGTATACAGGAGGAAAACAAAGTCGTGAAAGTGCATGGGGGCCCATAAGGCACCAGGGCGTCCCCCTGCCTTGTGATCTCCTCGTGGACCATCTTGGCTATTTCTTATTTTATGGATTTTTCGGAGTCAGTTTACTTACCGTATCACATAGCTATTCCCTTTTGAGGATTCTGGAGCGTTCCAGAAGGTCTCTTATAGATATTCCTACAGTGTAATTACTTGAATAATGTTGGTTTGAATGTTAATGAGGCTACCCGCAATATGATATTTAATTCTTTGCCCATTAACCATCTTTGGATTAGTTCCCTTGGCCTTATTGATTTTGATGGCTCCTGAATTGTAAACTTCTTCGATGATGTAGGGGTCTTCCAATTTAGAGAGAAGTTTGTCTGCAAAATGGCTGAAACGAGAATTGTACAATAGAACTTTATCACCGGCATTAAATACTCATTTCTAAATTCTCTTTCATGCACTCATACAACGAGGTGCTATACAAACGCTTTTTAACCCCTTTCCGTGACGACATTTCGAACCGTCACCAAGTGAGTGTGGGCAATAGGGGGGGTCCTTCCCACACGACCCAGAAACCGTCGAGGATAGGCCCTCCGGCCACACACAGTCGGCAAAATGAGGTTGTGTGCGACGGGCAAGCGATCAAATATGATTATATGTACAATTGCATTAAAAATACAATTATATAGGCCAAATTGTTTATAGTCATAAGTACATCCCACACAGTCAGTCCCGGCTAAACGTTTCTGCTCGTATGTACATTCCACACAGTCAATCCAAGGAATACGTTTTTGTTAGTATGTACATCCCACATAGTCAATCCAAGAAGTACGTTTCAGTTCGTATATACATGATATGTCTCCAACGTATCTATAATTTTTGATTGTTCCATGCTATTATATTATCCATCTAGGATGTCCTATATGCATTTATATGCTATTTTATATGATTTTTGGAACTAACCTATTAACCTAGAGCCCAGTGCCAGTTTATGTTTTTCCTTGTTTATAGTACCGCAGAAAAGGAATATCAAACGGAGTCCAATTGACCTAAAAATTTACGGAGATCATTTTTGGACCAGAAGAAGCCCACGGAGCATCGGAGATGGACCAGAAGAGTCCCGAGGCCACCACGAGGGTGGGGGCGCGCCCTACCCCCCTAGGCGCGCGCCCCCTGCCTCGTGGCCGCCTCGTGGACCCCCTGACTTGTTCTCGATCCTAACACCTCTTATATATCCCCAAACTTCCAGAACATAACCTAGATCGGGAGTTCCGCCGTCGCAAGCCTCTATAGCCACCAAAAACCAATCGGGGCCCTGTTCCGGCACCCTGCCGGAGGGGGGATCCCTCACTGGTGGCCATCATCATCATCCCGGCGTATGTCTTGCATGTGCTTATCTATGGTGACAATGGGATATTCACGTGATCTACTTGATGTATGTTTTGGTGATCAACTTGCGAGTTTCGTGACCTCGTGAACTTATGCATAGGGGTTGGCACACGTTTTCGTCTTGACTCTTTGGTAGAAACTTTGGGGCACTCTTTGAAGTTCTTTATGTTGGTTTGAATAGATGAATCTGAGATTGTGTGATGCATAACATATAATCATACCCACGGATACTTGAGGTGACATTGGAGTATCTAGGTGACATTCGGGTTTTGGTTGATTTGTGCCTTAAGGTGTTATTCTAGTAAGAACTCTAGGATAGATCGAATGGAAAGAATAGCTTCGTGTTATTTTACTATGGACTCTTGAATAGATCGATCAGAAATGATAACTTTGAGGTGGTTTCATACCCTACAATAATCTCTTCGTTTGTTCTCCGCTATTAGTGACTTTGGAGTGACACTTTGTTGCATGTTGAGTGTCGGTGTCAAAACCGGCGGATCTCGGGTAGGGGGTCACGAACTGTGCGTCTAAGGCGGATGGTAACAGGAGGCAGGGAACACGATGTTTTACTCAGGTTCGGGCCCTCTTGATGGAGGTAAAACCCTACGTCCTGCTTGATTTATTCTTGATGATACGAGTATTACAAGAGTTGATCTACCACGAGATCGGAGAGGCTAAACCCTAGAAGCTAGCCTATGGTATGATTGTATGCTGTCCTACGGACTAAAATCCTCTGGTTTATATAGACACCAGAGGGGGCTAGGGTTACACAAGGTCAGTTACAAAGGAGGAGATATCCATATCCGTACTGCCTAGCTTGCCTTCCACGCCAAGTAGAGTTCCATCCGGACACGAGACGAAGTCTTCAATCTTGTATCTTCATAGTCCAACAGTCCGGCCAAAGGATATAATCTGGCTGTCCGGATACCCCCTAATCTAGGACTCCCTCAGTAGCCCCTGAACCAGGCTTCAATGATGATGAGTCCGGCGCGCAGTGTTGTCTTCGGCATTGCAAGGCGGGTTCTTCTCCATATTTTGAACGTTTGTAAAGCAGTGTCCGGTCCCATAAATGTTCAGACCTCTTGGCTTCTGTGCCCAATAAGGGCTATCTCCCACGCATCTAATGAATACGAGGTGCCAAGGCGTTTTTACATTCGCCCCCCTAGCCAGATAAATAAATTGTCTATTAAAGGGATGGGGATTCTTAGATCCGATCCATACCATCCTCCCCCAGCGAGAATCCATCAGAGCGCGTTTCGGAAAGATCCATTCCAGCATGGCCGACCTCCGTAGCTCCTCCTCCCGCCCCCGTAGCCCTAAGCCCGGTGACTGGGAGAGGTGTTCAGTCCCACACAGTCGATTAGTTGAACTGCAGACTAAGGGATTTCTCCCTTCGGCGTATATGGTGCCCGTTCGAGCCGGGCTTCCACCTACAATGGCGGGGAGCAAGCGGAGAGCGTTCCCTGTCCCTCTATGGGGGAGCGGGTCTGCCTTGTTCCTTATTTACTAAGGGGACTCGGATTTCCAATTCATCCGTTCCTCCGCGGGCTCCTGGAGTTCTACGGCCTCCAATTACACAATTTCACCCCTGCCTCCATTCTACATATCGCCGGCTATGTTGCTCTCTGCGAGTTGTTCCTGGGCTGCGAGGCTCACTTCGAGCTGTGGAAAAGGCTATTTTGCCTTGTCCCTCGCACACAGAGGGGGTCACTTTATCAAGTGGGCGGAGACGAAATATGGCGCATCGCCGGTACCGGATACCTGTCCGGTACCCCAAAGAAGTCGTCCGAAGATTGGCCTTCGGAATGGTTTTATATGGAGGACGTTCCCCTTCCAGATCCTATTCGGCGGGGTCTTCCTGAGTTCAGCAATGCCCCTCTGAAGAAACGCCAAAGTTGGCGCCCACGGAGCCCCCAGGTGGAAGACAATGGAGAAGTCCTCTACCTGATGAACCGGATTAAAGCACTGGCTCAATCAGGATTGACAGTAATCGAAGTTATGTCGATTTGTATAATGCAGGGAGTGAAACCACTTCAATATCGTGGGCACCCCTTGTGGTGTTTTAACGGGGCGGATGATGCCACCCGCTGCGGGCGTAAGGGTCTGGATAATGCTTCCGCTTTAGCAAAAATTATGTCCGAATTGTTCAAGGGAGAGGAAGAGGAGTTCATCCGCATCAAGCCACGGGATGGATTCTCCATGTACAATCCTCCAAGCTAGGTAAGTTATATCTCCGTACTCCCATTTTTCCCGCATTCTTTGTCGTGAGTATTCACCTTGCCACTTTGCGGCAGGAACTGCGAAAAGCCATAAAGGAGGTCAGCAACCCTTCCCCACAACCAGAGGACCCTGACCGGGCCCTCGACTCCGGACTTGAAGAAGATCCGGTTATATTTGTGGAGCTGATAGACCGACAGTTCTATCAGTTAAGCTACGATGATGCCATGGTGGCCATTACGGCCGACTATCCCGGACTGCTTCCTGCATCGCACGTAAGAAAACCAAAAATCCCAACTCCAAAAACTATGATCCCCTGTTAGAAACTTCACCTACCATATACATATGGCGTTTTTATAGGGAAGGCATTCGGGACGCCCTGTCGAACCCGCAGCAACTTGCCAATAAGAGGCACCGAGGCCGGGCAGGCTAAAAAGGAAGGCGGTCAGGACGGAGACGCCGGCACAAAGGTATAATAGAAACCCTGCTCCGTGGTTGTCGTCTTTGTCAAAATGTAATGACACCCGTGTTTCTTTAACAGAAAAAATGCTCGCCGGAATATGTCCGGCGATGTTGCTGATCACGCTTCCACCAGTCGGGCGCCAGGAACGGACATAGAGGCGGAAGCCGATATGGGGCGGGCGCCGGATAATCCCCCTACAGAGGATGCAGATAGATTATCCGCTACAAACTCAGAAGTGGAAAGTGCCATGAATCATAGGCGCCGCCGGGCCGTACTCCGTGATGCTTGTTTCTCTCCAGAGGCATTTGATGCCTTCAATTCTGGAGAGACGTACCTCCGTGCTGCTCAAGATGGTCTAGCTAGAGCCACGGATCAGTATGTAAAGGATGTACGGGTAAGTAAATCTGATGATTTATATGTATCAGTAGCCCCTGAGACTTGAAACAGTTAGTAGAACTGATTTAAGGATCATCTTTATTGTGCAGGTTCTTACAAAGAAGAATACTAGGCTGTCACAGGAGCTTGAGGAATGCAAGACCCAACTGCGGTCCGCTGTTGCCGCATTGAAGGAACCGAAAAAGTCTCCCGCTGGTAACATTTACTTTAAAGAATGATGGTTACCATATAGTGTGCGGCGTGGCTGCATATCTAACAATAGATGTTGCAGATGAATCCGGAGAAAATCCAGAGGACCAGCATGTCGTGCGACAGCTAGAGGATGGCAAACGCGTGCTGACTGAGGTTAGGCGGGAGAAAAACAATCTCCAAGACGCCAATATCAAGCTGAGCGTGGAACTAAAAGACATTCGAGCCCAGCTTGCAGACTCAGAGAAGGAGAATAAGCGGCTTTGGCGCGGCATTTTCAGTAAGTGCTTGAACGAATCCTTTTGAAAGAGTTCGGCGAAGAAGCCGACTAACAGCGTTATGTCTGTAGGTATGCTGACGGGTCGTCCCACGAAGGAAATGCTCGGGTCTACGGGTCATCTTCTATCCAAGCTCTCACATCTGCACGAACAAGTTCGACAGGTGATGCAAGGTGTTGCCCAGGCCTTGTGGCCATCCGTCTCCCTGCCATAAGGCATTGCAGAGCTTACGGAGAAGCTCAAGGGAGCCAGGGGCGCTTCCGATTATGGAAGATATCGGCCTGCCATCATGGTGCCAGAGGAGCCTGGGCCATGGTGAAGACGCAGTATACCAAGGCCGACCCAAATCACATGGCTGAGGTCAGACCTGTGGAGCCCGACGAAAAAGAGATCCCCGTTAGCTTAGTTTATTAGAGAGTAGAATTAGCCGCAAAGTATTCCCAACAGGATTGTAGGCTAGACCGCCTGTTGGATGGTATAAAAGAGGAATTTAGTCAGTCTGCATGACTATGTAATTAAAGTGACATGTATAATGCCTTCTAGCCGGATTGTAGATCATTTGTCTTGGCGGACCTTTTCGGTTCAACCTCGGGACCCGATAGTCCGGAGTGTATCCAAATACCCGATCAGTTATATAAGAACCGGGGTATGCGTGGATACCAGGTGTAGGGGTCATTAGTGCTTGAACGGACAAGTGCCCAACTAGTTATGTTATATTACATGGGTAGTAAGAAACATCTTCCAGGGAGAATAGTTTCGTTAAGGGTTCCTTTCCCTGGGTATGCATGCCCTAATGTGCATGTCCGGACTGCGATAAGAAACGCAGGAAAAACATCTGGGTGCAGATATGGAAAATAAATAAAAATCATCTTTTGTTCACCGACCGAATATTCCCTTAAGAATGCTAGCTTTCAGCTTCACCCAGTCCGAGGTACACATCCGGCTGACCCGATAGTAACAATCGCAGAGGTGCTCCCCTTATGCCCTATCCGAATTAACGGGAACGTAGGGCATAAATACAAGAGCCAGACAACCCAGTTTGGCCAAAACTTAAGTCATATCGATGCATATAATGGCGAAAAAGGTACATGCGGAAGTATAACACATGTGCGGGGCATGAGGCCCAGATAAACAATTTAGCTTCTGTGAAAGAAGCCCCCAGGTATGATGAGCGCGGCTAGCGCATCTATAATGTGCAAGCAAGGCACAAGTTGACCCTTGAAGGCCTAGAGAAAGAATAAAAGAAAGAAAGAAAAACAAGACAGGTAATGTATATGCAAAAAATGGACAGAGGAAGGGGACGAACATAGAGTCCGGTGCTAGGCGTAGAATCTTCAGAGCCTGGACGCGTTCCATGGGTTCGGCTCGAGTCGATTAGTCAATGCATCCCACAGTCGGTACGCTCCACCGGTCAGAACTTGGTCAATAATGAAGGGACCTTCCCATTTGGGCTCGAGCTTGTTCTTTTTCTTACCCGGCAGGCGTAGAACTAGTTCGCCAACGTTATAAGTTTTGGCCCGTACTTCTCTGCTTTGGTATCTGCGAGCCTGTTGCTAATAAAATGCGGAACGGTCTACGTCGCGCTCCTCCTCCAGGGTGTCTAGACTGTCCTGCCGATCAAGCTTGGCTTCTCTTTCTTCGTACATGCGCACTCGAGGTGAGTCATGAATTATGTCATAGGGCAAGACTGCCTCTGCGCCGTACACCATAAAGAAGGGTGTATATCCGGTACTACGATTCGGCGTGGTTTGCAGCCCCCAGAGTACGGAGTGGAGCTTCTCTACCCAGTGTGTGTTACACTCCGTTAAGGAATGCACTAATCTAGGTTTAATGCCGCTCATTATAAGACCGTTTGCTCGCTCAACTTGGCCGTTGGTTTGTGGGTGATAGACTCAAGCGTAATCAAGCTTGATGCCCATTTTGCTGCACTAGAGTTTTACCTCATCGGCCGTGAAGTTCGTGTCGTTGTCAGTGATGATGTTGTGGGGGACGCCATAACGGTGTACGACCCCGGATATGAAGTCTATCACCGGTCCGGATTCGGCTGTTTTAACAGGTTTGGCCTCTATCCATTTGGTGAATTTATCCACCATGACCAGTAAGTATTTTTTCTTGTGGGTTCCCCCTTTAAGGGGTCCAACCATGTCAAGCCCCCAGACCGCGAAGGGCCATGTAATGGGGATTTTTTGGAGGGCGGTGGGTGGCATGTGGCTTTGATTTGCAAAGAGCTGGCAACCGGCGCAACGTTGGACCAAGTCCTGTGCATCTGCCCGGGCCGTTGGCCAATAGAATCCTGTACGGAAGGCTTTGCTTACAAGAGCCCGGGCTGTGGCGTGGTGACCGCCTAGTTCGGCGTGAATTTCTGCTAAAAGGTTCCGCCCTTCCTCTTTGGAGATGCATCTTTGAAGGACTCCGGTAGTGCTTTTTTTGTATAATTCTCCCTCATGGACCCTGTAGGCCTTGGATCGTCGCACTATGCAGCGTGCCTCATTTTGGTCCTCCAGAAGTTCTTGTCTAGTTAGGTAGGCCAGGAATGGTTCTGTCCACGGGGCAATGATGGCCATTATTATGTGGGCTGAAGGTGTTATTTCAGTGGCGGAGCCTTCGATTGTGTCAGAGTGTTCGGTATCGAGTATTTTGGCCGGGTCCGGACTATTGTTACCGGTGTCCCCTTCCCATACTACGGATGGCTTGAACAGCCTCTCCAAAAATATGTTGGGGGGACCGCATCGCGTTTTGCGCTGATGCGGGCAAGGATATCCGCCGCCTGATTATTTTCCCGAGCCACATGGTGAAATTCAAGCCCCTCGAACCGAGCTGACATTTTTAGGACAGCGTTTCGATAGGCCACCATTTTCGGATCCTTGGCGTCAAAGTCTCCATTTATTTGGGATATTGCGAGGTTTGAATCCCCACGCACCTCCAAGCGTTGAATGCCCATGGAGACTGCCATCCGAAGACCATGCAACAGAGCTTCATATTCGGCTGCGTTGTTGGAGTCTGTATACAATATTTGCAGTACATACTGAACGATATCTCCGGTTGGGGACGTCAGGACGACACCATCCCCTAGACCAGCCAGCATTTTAGAACCGTCGAAGTGCGTGCTCCAATTGGAGTATGCGCCGTACTCTTTAGGGGGTTCGGCCTCCGTCCATTCGGCGACAAAGTCGGCCAATACTTGCGACTTAATGGCTCGCCGAGGTTTGTATGTTATGTCGAACGGGAGGAGCTCAATGGCCCATTTGGCAATCCGGCCCGTAGCATCACGGTTGTTTATAATATCATTAAGTGGCACTTTCGAGGCTACTGTAATCAAACACTCTTGAAAGTAGTGTCGCAGCTTCCGGGATGCCATGAATACCGCATAGGCTATCTTTTGATAATGTGGGTATCGTGATTTGCATGGAGTGAGGACAGTGGATACATAGTATACCGACTTTTGAAGAGGGAATTTATGTCCGTCAGCTTCTCGTTCGACAACGAGCACTGCGCTTACAACTTGATGAGTTGTCGCAATGTACAACAGCATTGGTTCGCCGATGTTTGGCGCAGCCAGGATTGGGTTGGTTGCCAAAATGGCCTTTATTTCTTCCAATCCGGCTGTGGCAGCGTCCGTCCACTCGAAGTGTTCGGTGCGCCGAAGGAGGCGATAAAGGGGTAAAGCCTTTTCTCCTAAGCGGGAGATAAAGCGGCTTAGAGCCGCCACGCATCCAGTTAACTTCTGGATTTGTTTGAGGTCTGTTGGGGTAGCCAACTGTGACAAAGCTCGGATTTTGGCCGGATTAGCTTCAATACCTCTACTGGAGACAATGAAACCCAGGAGCTTTCCGGCTGGTATGCCGAAAACACATTTTTTCCGGATTGAGCTTGATGTCGTATGTTCGGAGGTTGTCGAATGTGAGCCTCAAGTCATCTATCAGAGAGTCGACGTGTTTGGTTTTGACGACCACATCGTCTATGTATGCCTCTACTGTTTTGCCAATTTGTTTCTCCAGACATGTCTGAATCATGCGCTGATATGTTGCGTCGGCGTTTTTGAGCCCAAAAGGCATTGTGTTGAAATAGAAGGGACCGTATGGTGTTATGAATGCCGTTGCGGCTTGGTCGGACTCCGCCATCTTGATTTGGTGGTAACCGGAGTATGCGTCGGGGAAACACAATGACTCGTGTCCTGCGGCAGCATCAATAATTTGATCAATGCGGGGGAGGGGGAAGGGGTCCTTTGGGCAAGCTTTATTGAGGTCCTTGAAATCGACACAAAGGCGCCAGGATTTATCCTTCTTTGGTACCATCACCAGGTTTGCTAGCCAATCCGGGTGTTTTATTTCTCTGATGAATCCGGCCTCCAATAACTTGGCTAGTTCCTCTCCCATGGCATGTCTCTTAGGTTCGGAGAAACGTCGAAGAGCTTGCTTGACCGGTTTGAATCCCTTTAGGATATTGAGGCTATGCTCGACCGGCCTGCGTGGGATTCCTGGCATGTCTGAGGGATGCCAGGCGAATATGTCCCAATTCTCGCGCAGGAACTCTTGTAGTGCGGCGTGCATGGCGGGGTTTAACTGTGCCCTGATGGAGGCTGTTTTTGTAGGGTCCGTTGGGTGGACTTGGAATTTGACTATTTCATCCGCTGGTTTAAAAGAGGTGGACTTGGATCTCTTATCGAGTATCACGTCGTCCCTGTCCACTGTGGAGCATAGCGTGGTTAATTCCTCGGCCAAGAGGGCTTCGGATAATGCCTCAAGGGCCAGTGCGGCTGTTTTGTTTTCGGCGTGGAGTGCTGTGTCCGGATCACTGGCGAGGGTGATGATTCCATTGGGCCCGGACATTTTGAGCTTCATGTACCCATAATGGGGTACGACTTGGAAGATCGTGAGCGCCTCACGTCCTAAAAGGGCGTGGTATCCACTGCTGAACGGGGCCACTTGAAATGTAATTTCTTCGGACCTATAGTTCTCTGGCGTACCGAATACCACATCTACTGTGATTTTCCCAGCGCATCGTGCCTCCCGACTGGGTATGATTCCCCTGAAGATTGTGCTACTTTGCTCAATGCGGTTCCAGTCTATTTCCATTTTTTGAAGAGTTTCCTCATAGATGAGGTTTAATCCGCTGCCGCCGTCCATGAGTACTTTGGTGAGTCGAAAGCCGTCCACAATTGGACTAAGGACCAGTGCGGCTGGTGCTCGGGCTGTTCGGAATTTAGGTTCATCACTGGCATTGAAGGTAATAGCCGTGTCACTCCATGGATTTATTGCTGCTACGTGGCAGATTTTGGCCATGCTGCGGAGTGTTCGCTTGCGCCTATTATTTGAAGCGAAGGTCTCAAAGACTGTTAACACCGTATTGTTATTCATGGGATGGTGCTCTGTGGCATTTGGGATAAGAAGATCCTCGCCACTTTTGGCCACCTGCCAGAGTATCCAACATGCTCTAAGGTTGTGCGTTGGTATTGTATCCGCTGTACTATTAATTTTGCAGGGTCCGTTAAGCCATCCCTCCAGTACGGTTCCATGCCCTGTAGAGGATTTTTGTTTATTTGCAACTAGCTCGGGTGTCTTATGATAGTGCACCCTTTTACTTCGGACTGGGTGTATATTCGAAGCTGAATTATCCCAAAATTTTGTTTCGGTTTTCCAGGCGCTTTCCATCGCACAGTACTCTCATACTATGGATGCCAAGTTAGCGAAGCGTGATATGTCATGGCGACTTAAGGCGTTAAGGATTCCCTTGTCCGTGCAATTATTGCAGAAAAGTGAGATTGCATCTTCCTCGCGACAGTCCTTAACCTTGTTCATCACAAGGAGGAATATGACCCAATAATGATGTACTATTTCATGGGGCTCTTGCCTGATGTGGGAAAGATCGTTTATGTCTGGATGGGTGGGTGGGTGGATTTGAGTCCGAACCCCTACCCGATCTGAGACCCAGGGGCCGAGGAGTTTCCAATATTGGAAGTTCGGGTTCCGTAGTGCTGCCCGATAAGTCTGGCCCGCTGCCTGATTCTAGATTCAGGGCTTGGGTGATGTCCTCCCGTAAGCGGGTATCCGGCTCGGAGAGCTCAGGAATCCGGACATAGTTAGTCCTCAAAATAGAGGAAGAGTTGCCGCATTGTTCCTCCACCATCGCAACGTGATGGGTGACCGATGGAGAGTTAATCTCCCTTTGATCGGGTTTAAGCCCAATCGGATCATAGTCCATAGCGACTCCCAAGGAGGCGATGCGATCCAAGAGTTCATTTAGGGAAGAGAGCTCCATTGGATCCATCTGCTCGGCGAATTCCGAGCCGACGTGGAGGCTGTTTTTGATGACCCGAGAAGTCATCGTCGGTGCAGCGGCCGAACAGGCAGTCATGACGAAACTGCCTAGCCGGAGAGTTTGGTCGACAGCCAGAGCTCCCCCGGCGGTAATGTTGTTTTTAACAACAAGATGAGGCATCCTTCCTTACGGCGATGTCACAGAGGAACTCTCAATGAAAGCACCAATGTCGGTGTCAAAACCGGCGGATCTCGGGTAGGGGGTCCCGAACTGTGCGTCTAAGGCGGATGGTAACAGGAGGCAGGGAACACGATGTTTTACCCAGGTTCGGGCCCTCTTGATGGAGGTAAAACCCTACGTCCTGCTTGATTTATTCTTGATGATATGAGTATTACAAGAGTTGATCTACCACGAGATCGGAGAGGCTAAACCCTAGAAGCTAGCCTATGGTATGATTGTATGCTATCCTATGGACTAAAATCCTCCGGTTTATATAGACACCAGAGGGGGCTAGGGTTACACAAGGTCGGTTACAAAGGAGGAGATATCCATATCTGTACTGCCTAGCTTGCCTTCCATGCCAAGTAGAGTTCCATCCGGACACGAGACGGAGTCTTCAATCTTGTATCTTCATAGTCCAACAGTCCGACCAAAGGATATAATCCGGCTATCCGGATACCCCCTAATCCAGGACTCCCTCATCGAGGGATAGTTATATGATCCAATTATGTTATTATTGTTGAGAGAACTTGCACTGGTGAAAGTACGAACCCTAGGCCTTGTTTCAATGCATTGCAATACCGTTTTCGCTCAGTTTTATCATTAGTTACCTTGCCGTTTTTATATTTTCAGATTACAAAAACCTATATCTACCATCCATATTGCACTTGTATCACCATGTCTTCGCTGAACTAGTGCACCTATACAATTTACCATTGTATTGGGTGTGTTGGGGACACAAGAGACTCTTTGTTATTTGGTTGCAGGGTTGTTTGAGAGAGACCATCTTCATCCTACGCCTCCCACGGATTGATAAACCTTAGGTCATCCACTTGAGGGAAATTTGCTACTGTCCTACAAACCTCTGCACTTGGGGGCCCAACAACGTCTACAAGAAGAAGGTTGTCTAGTAGACATCAAGCTCATTTCTGGCGCCGTTTCCGGGGAGGTGAGTGCTTGAAGGTATATATTTAGATCTTGGAACCGAATCTATTAGTTTCTTGTTTTATCACTAGTTTAGTTTATAAAAGAAAACTACAAAAAAATGGAATTGAGGGTGCCTCATATGCTTCATCTTTTTAATATCTTTCGTGAAAATAAGGATTCCAATAATTGTGCCAAAGTGTTAGAAGAAGAATGCAATAAAATGTTTGGCATACAATCTTTGAATGATGAGCATGATTGCAATGTTGTTAGTATGAACTCTTTGAATATCCGTACTACTAATGATGATTGCACTAGTCATGATGAAAATGTCTCTTATAAGCATGTTAATTTTTGTGGAGTGCATAGAGTTTGCAAGTACACACCAAATCGGGAAGATAGATTTTGCAAGAGGCATAAGTATTTAGATACTAAATGGTTGCAAGAGAGGCTAGATGCTTGTGTTGAAAATTTAAAATTTCTTTGCCATCCTTGTGAACTTTGCAATGAACGTGATCATTTAAATATCCAATGCAAATTGTTTCATGATCGAATCGTGTCCAAACATTGTGATGACTTGATTTCTCTTTCACATCATAATGAACTTAGTTTGCTTGTGGGTTATGAAGAAATGAAACATATAACTAAGGATCTTTCAAAATTTGTCCTTGATAAAGTTCTTGATTTTGATCTAGAGGAAATTTATATGTATTGTGCGGTGAATTGCATTGAAAATCCTTATATTGCCAATTACATAAAGACAAGAAAACAAATGGAAGATGAAGAGAATACTAATGAAAGGGAAGAGGTTTCCCTGTATCCTACTATTCTTTCTTATGATGAATCAGGTAACGAGGAGGAGCTTTTTATTCAACCAATCTCATTAATAAGGAGCTCCAAAAAGAGGATTAAGCCCACACGTAATGAGAAGAAGAAAAAGAAAAGACAGAGAAGCAAAGGTAAAAAGGTATCCCTCCTAAATGATGTTGCTCCTATTACTCATTGTGATGATGATAATTGCTATACTATTGGTGCTATCCATACTATTAATGATGAGAGTGATTATGCTTATGATATGGAAAGGCCCAAGCTTGGGGATGCTATGTTTTATGAAGATGATACTTTTAACCTCCCGAGTTTTGACATGCAAATTGATTATGATGATAACATGCCTCCTATTTATGATGATTATATTGATGAAAGTGGGTTTGGAAGAGTGTCAACTTTAGGAAGTAATGATCCCACTATTTTGGAGGGTGTTGAATCTTATTGTGACAATTATAAAAGTGGATTTGGAGAGGTCATGGCTTTATTTAGTAATGATTCCACTATCTTGGAACAGGTTTCAATTGATTATGATGAGAACAAAGTTGCTACTTATGATGATTATTGTGATGATACTTATGTTATAAAAAGTAGTGATGACTATATTTACAAAACTTGTAATGATTATGATTACCCTTTTTCTGAACATTACTCTTTTAATGTGGAAACAATTTATAGTATTCGAGTTTCTTATGATACTCCCAGTATTCTGAATGAGAAGAATTTTGCTTATGTGGAGAGTAATAAAAATTCTATGCTTGTGGCTCATGAAAAGAATGCATTATGTGATAGTTATATTGTTGAATTCATTCATGATGCTACTGAAAATTATTATGAGGGAGGAATATATGCTTGTAGGAATTGCAATAATATCAAGTTTCCTCTCTATGTGCTTAAAATCTTGAGGTTATGCTTGTTTTGCTTTCCTATGGTAGTTGATTCTTGTTCCCATAAATTGTTTGCTCTCAAAATCCCTATGCATATGAAGTGGGTTAGACTTAAATGTTCTAGTCATATTCTTCATGATGCTCTCTTTATGTTTTAGTTCTTATCTTTTATGTGAGCATCATTGAAATCATCATGCCTAGCTAGGGGCGTTACATGATAGCGCTTGTTGGGAGGCAACCCAATTTTATCTTTGTTCTTTGATTTTTGTTCCTGTTTAGTAATAAATAATTCATCTAGCTTCTGTTATGATTGTGTTTTTATGCTTTAATTAGTGTTTGTGCCAAGTAAAGCCTTTAGGATCTTCTTGGGTGATTGTTGTTTGATCTTGCTCATAAAAAACAGAAAGTATGCGCTCACGAAAATAATTATCATTCTTTACCAGAGAGCGATAAAATACCAATTCCAACCGCAGGAGATCAATATAATTTTTATTCTGGTCATCCCAATTTTTCAGAGTTTTTGGAGTTACAGAAGTATTCAAAATCTCCAGATTACTACAGACTGTTCTGTTTTTGACAGATTCTGTTTTGATTGTGCTGTTTGCTTATTTTGATGAATCTATGAGTAGTATCGGAGGGTATGAACCATAGAGAAGTTTGAATACAGTAGATATTACACCAATATGAATTTAGAATGATTTCACAATAGTACCTAAGTGGTGATTAATTTTCTTATACTAACAGAGCTTACGAGTTTTCTGTTAAGTTTTGTGTTGTGAAGTTTTCAAGTTTTGGGTAATGATTCGATGGACTATGGAATAAGGAGCGGCAAGAGCCTAATATTGGGGATGCCGAAGGCACCCCAAGGTAATATTCAAGGACAACCAAGAGCCTAAGCTTGGGGATGCCCCGGATGGCATTCCCTCTTTCGTCTTCGTTCATCGGTAACTTTACTTGGAGCTATACTTTTATTCACCACATGATATGTGTTTTGCTTGGAGCGTCAATTTATTTTATTAGGATTTGCTTGTTGTTTGAATAAATTACTTAAGATCTGAAATTTTATTTATTATAAGGAGTCTTCACATAGTTACATAATTATTCAACTACTCATTGTGCTTCACTTATATCTTTCAGAGTAGTTTGTCGTTTGCTCTAGTGCTTCACTTATATTATTTTGAGAGTCTTTTAGAAAAGCATGGTAATTTGCTTTGGTTATAAAATTAGTCCTAATATGATGGGCATTCAAGATGGGTATAATAAAACCTTTCATATAGAGTGCATTATGAGAAGTATGATACTTGATAATTGTTTTGAGATATAAAGATGGTGATATTAGAGTCGTGCTAGTTGAGTAATTGTGAAATTGAGAAATACTTGTGTTGAGGTTCGCAAGTCCCGTAGCATGCATATATGGTAACCGTTGTGTGACAAATTTGAAGCATGAGGTGTTTCTTTGATTGCCTTCCTTATGAGTGGTGGTCGGGGACGAGCGATGGTCTTTTCCTACCAATCTACCCCCCTAGGAGCATGCGCGTAGTGCTTGGTTTTGATGACTTGTAGATTTTTGCAATAAGTATGTGAGTTATTTATGACTAATGTTCAGTCCATGGATTATACACACTCTCACCCTTCCACCATTGCTAGCCTCTCTTGTGCCGCGCAACTTTCGCCGGTACCATAAACCCATCATTTACCTTCCTCAAAACAGCCACCATACCTACCTATTATGGCATTTCCATAGCCACTCCGAGATATATTGCCATGCAACTTTCCACCGTTGTGTTTATTATGACATGCTTCATCATAGTCATATTGCTTTGCATGATCATGTAGTTGACATCGTATTTGTGGCATGGCCACCATTCATAATTTTTTATACATGTCACTCTTGATTCATTGCACATCCCGGTACACCGCCGGAGGCATTCACATAGAGTCATATTTTGTTCTAAGTATCGAGTTGTAATTCTTGAGTTGTTAGTAAATAAAAGTGTGATGATCTTCATTATTAGAGCATTGTCCCATGTGAGGAAAGGATGATGGAGACTATGATTCCCCCACAAGTCGGGATGAGACTCCGAACAAAAAATAAATAAATAAAGAAAAAAAAGAGGCCATGAAAAAAAAGAGAGAAGGCCCAAACAAAAAAATAAAAAAAAATAAAAAAATAAATGAGAGAAAAATAGAGAAGGGGCAATGCTACTATCCTTTTTCCACACTTGTGCTTCAAAGTAGCACCATGATCTTCATGATAGAGAGTTTCTTATGTTGTCACTTTCATATACTAATGGGAATTTTACATTATAGAACTTGGCTTGTATATTCCAATGATGGGCTTCCTCAAATTGCCCTAGGTCTTTGTGAGCAAGCAAGTTGGATGCACACCACTTAGTTTCTTTTGTTGAGCTTTCATACACTTATAGCTCTAGTGTATCCATTGCATGGCAATCCCTACTCACTCACATTGATATCTATCGTTGGGCATCTCCATAGCCCATTGATACGCCTAGTTGATGCGAGACTATCTTCCTCCCTTTTGTCTTCTCCACTACCACCATTCTATTCCACCCATAGTGCTATGTCCATGGCTCGCGATCATATATTGCGTAAAAGTTGAAAGAGTTTGAAAAGGCTAAGTATGAAACAATTGCTTGGCTTGTCATCGGGTTTGTGCATGATGGGAGCATTTTGTGTGACGAAAATGAAGCATGGCCAAACTATATGATTTTGTAGGGATGAGCTTTCTTTGGCTATGTTATTTTGAGAAGACATAATTGCTTGGTTAGTATGCTTGAAGTATTATTATTTTTATGTCAATATTAAACTTTTGTCTTGAATCTTTCGGATCTGAACATTCATGCCACAATAAAGAAAATTACATTGAAATTATGTTAGGTAGCATTCCACATCAAAAATTCTATTTTTATCATTTACCTACTCGAGGACGAGCAGGAATTAAGCTTGGGGTTGCTTCATACGTCTCCAATGTGTCTATAATTTTTGATTGTTCCATGCTATTATATTATCCATCTAGGATGTCTTATATGCATTTATATGCTATTTTATATGATTTTTGGGACTAACCTATTAACCTAGAGCCCAGTGCTAGTTTCTTTTTTCCTTCTTTTTGAGTATCGCAGAAAAGGAATATCAAACGGAGTCCAATTGACCTGAAAATTTACGGAGATCATTTTTGGACCAGAAGAATCCCACGGAGCATCGGAGATGGACTAGAAGAGTCCCGAGGCCACCACGAGAGTGGGGGGCGCGCCCTACCCCCCATGGGTGCGCCCCTGCCTCGTAGCCACCTCGTGGACCCCCTGACTTGTTCTCAATGCCAACACCTCTTATATATCCCCAAACTTCCAGAACATAACATAGATCGGGAGTTCCGCCGCCGCAAGCCTCTGTAGCCACCAAAAACCAATCGGGACCCTGTTCCGGCACCCTGCCAGAGGGGGGATCCCTCACCGGTGGCCATCATCATCATCCCGGCGCTCTCCATGACGAGGAGGGAGTAGTTCACCCTCGGGCTGAGGGTATGTACCAGTATCTATGTGTTTGATCTCTCTCTCTCTCTCTCTCTCTCTCGTGTTCTTGATTTGGCACGATCTTGATGTATCACGAGCTTTGCTATTATAGTTGGATCTTATGATGTTTCTCCCCCTCTAATCTCTTGTAATGGATTGAGTTTTCCCTTTGAAGTTATCTTATCAGATTGAGTCTTTAAGGATTTGAGAACACTTGATGTATGTCTTGCATGTGCTTATCTGTGGTGACAATGGGATATTCACGTGATCCACTTGATGTATGTTTTGGTGATCAACTTGCGAGTGCCGTGACCTCGTGAACTTATGCATAGGGGTTGGCACATATTTTTGTCTTAACTCTTCGGTAGAAACTTTGGGGCACTCTTTGAAGTTCTTTATGTTGGTTTGAATAGATGAATTTGAGATTGTGTGATGCATATCGTATAATCATACCCACGGATACTTGAGGTGACATTGGAGTATCTAGGTGACATTAGGGTTTTGGTTGATTTGTGTCCTAAGGTGTTATTCTAGTACGAACTCTAGGATAGATCGAACGGAAAGAATAGCTTCGTGTTATTTTTCTACGAACTCTTGAATAGATCGATCAGAAAGGATAACTTTGAGGTGGTTTCGTACCCTACAATAATCTCTTCGTTTGTTCTCCACTATTAGTGACTTTGGAGTGACTCTTTGTTTCATGTTGAGAGATAGTTATATGATCCAATTATGTTATTATTGTTGAGAGAACTTGCACTAGTGAAAGTACGAACCCTAGGCCTTGCTTCAACACATTGCAATACCGTTTTCGCTCACTTTTATCATTAGTTACCTTGCTGTTTTTTATATTTTCAGATTACAAAAACCTATATCTACCATCCATATTGCATTTGTATCATCATATCTTCGCCGAACTAGTGCACCTATACAATTTACCATTGTATTGGGTGTGTTGGGGACACAAAAGACTCTTTGTTATTTGGTTGCAGGGTTGTTTGAGAGAGACCATCTTCATCCTACGCTTCCTACGGATTGATAAACCTTAGGTCATCCACTTGAGGGAAATTTGCTACTGTCCTACAAACCTCTGCACTTGGAGGCCCAACAACATCTACAAGAAGAATGTTGTGTAGTAGACATCAATACATTCCACACAGTCACTCCAAGAAAAACGTTTCCGTTCGCATGTACATCACACATAATTTCCCCATTAAATCA
Organism: Triticum aestivum; assembly: GCF_018294505.1. Classification (NCBI taxonomy): domain Eukaryota; kingdom Viridiplantae; phylum Streptophyta; class Magnoliopsida; order Poales; family Poaceae; genus Triticum; species Triticum aestivum. The sequence goes on along the minus strand of NC_057800.1, from coordinate 496,908,427 downwards.
TTTGTGATAGCATTGCCTTTGCAGACGATATTAATAATTTTACCGTTTGCGTTATTAAATGCATCACACATGGTGCGTAGAAGGAACTGTGTGGCATAGGCAATCCGTCACACACAATTTTTATGTGGTAAACATTTGCACAAGGTGGCCTAACGTAAACAGTTTTCAAGAGGAAGTCATGTGTGATTGTTCATTGATCCAACACGGTTTATTTCTAGAAACTGTGTGCGTTGCCCGAGGTCATCGCCCATGGTGTTTTCCCAATAATCGTTTGCAATAGGAAAAACCAATTAGCAGGCTAATCGTCATTAGCAGGCTAATTGTCCTATTATTAATAATCCATTTATTACTCTAATTGACATTTTATATTAAGCACGTAATATATTTCATTTTCGTATTAAGGAAGCATGATTCCATAATTGAAATACACCAGAGTACAACATCATATAGCTTCAGTACTTAGCTACCCCATTACACAACTACACCAGCACCAAGTTTCACATGCAACATCTATAACCTTTTTGAAATTAACATCATAGACGGTACATAGTCAGATGAATCACATCTGGAAAACTGCTGAAGCGGAAGGTGAATATTGAGCCTTCATTGATTTTGAAGGTCTTTGCAACTTTAGGCCACTACCTATAGATGATTGACCCCCCATCCTTTGTCCTCTTCAGGAACACTTCAATATTGAACCATGGGTGTTGTATGAATACCTTCCTCGCCATGTGACCATACAGGTGGTTTGAGAGGTAATCATCAATGAAATGCTTTGGAAAGGCCTAAAAAATAAGGATATGCATAAATATCTTCTCTAGATTTTAAAATGGCGCAAAGGAATTAAAAAGACAAGGTATAACATTTAGTACCATCCTATAGTGAACTGATATCTTCTTCATTGTGCAGACAAAGATCTTGTTATTTTTTGTCGCTAATTTCTTTATTGTAACAATCTTTCCGAATTTCTTGGCTTGACTGATATTCATGGACAACTCATTTCCCCATATGCAAAAATGGTTGAACAGTGGGTGAAAACCTCTGACAGCAGGACCTACATGTGCAAGACCAAACTGTTAAAAACCTAAATATTAGAATGGTTCTTGGAATTGCACAATAATGTGCTATTAGACAAAGGACCATGCATGTGCAAACCTCGATTGTAAACCTTAGTGCTTCCCATTGTATCCCTGCAAAACATATAAGGTAGTTAGTGATCAGGTTAAGTGAGGGTTCGCATGCTATCAATAAAATATGTTGATGAAAAATAAGCACATTGCGGATTCATTAGATTAATTCGAGCCACATGGAAAACCCATTTATCCAAACCAAGCATGATTAAGAACTAGGAAATATAGCAATTGTACATGTTTCTCATGTATTAAGTGCAACCAAACTCGATTTATTCCTCACATGCACAACCATACAAAATTCTACCCACGACAATTGGACATCGCATTGTAGAATTGAACCAAGCAGTTAACTAAACTCCACAACAAATGAACCAAACATTAACTGAGCACCACATTGCACAATATAACATACTCCTAATAGAAGATCAGACAGTTAACCAAACCAAGCATGCTTAACAACTTGGAAATATAGCAATCGTATTTATTTCTCATGTATTTAGTACAACCAAATTTGATTTATTTCTCACATGGTATACAACAACAAAATGCACCGACAATAATTGAACATCGCATTGCAGAATTGAACCAAAAAGTTAACTAAACACCACAACAAATGAACCAAATGTTAACTGAGCACCACATTGCACAATATATAACATACTAGAAGATCAGACAGTTAACCAAACCAAGCATGATCGACAACTTGGAAACAAAGCAATTGTATTTGTTTCTCATGAATTTTGTAAAGATAAATTCAATTTATTTCTCACATGGAATACAATACAAAATTGCACCCTGAAGAATTGAACATCACATTTGCAGAACTGAACCAAGCAGTTAACTGAACATGACAACTAATTAACCAAATAGTTAATAAGTGAGCACCACATTGCACAACATATAGAACATATACACTAGAGCAAAAAATTGCATGGTAAAAGTAGATAGGAAAATTCACTAGAATTTGTTAAGGAAAGGTAGGAGAAGCACATGCAATGGGTAAACCGAGCATGGTTAAACGGTGTAGCTAGCAAACTGAACATAGGTCCTTATAGTGAGCTAATAACATAAGCTACTCCTCATCGTCGGAGATATCGATGATGATTGGCTCCTTGGAAATGGAAGAGGGCGAGGCCTCCACATCGTGGGTGCCCTTATTGTAGTGGTGAGTTGCCTGAGCCGCTCCGGGAACCAACCTACTGGCTCTCGAGTTGAGGTAAGCACGGGCACGCTGAGAAAACACCTCGTAGTTTTCTTCAAAGGCACCAATGGTGGCCTCGAGAAAATGACACGAACTATCGTTTAAAGAAGCCAACCGCGTCGCGGCATGAGCGTGGGAGGCGTTGATGGTGGCCTCGACGGCGAGGTGCTCCTCCAAGATGTGGGGGTCGGCACGAATGGCAGCCATCACGACCTCATCCGCGCGTGGGGCTATGATTTGCTTCTCCACTACCAAATGCTCCTTGAGCTCCTGGCTAAACTGCATGCACCATGGCTTAGGGCGGCGCTTATTTGGTGGAGGGTCGGTGATTTGGGTGGAAGGTGTCGCGCCAGCGGTCGGGGCATGTGGGATGTGGAAGGAGGAGGAGGATGGGGGTCGGGTGTGGATTACCTGCCTGGATCGACGAGGCCGAGCAGCGTGAAGGAGTGTCGCCGGCGAGGAGGCGGCACTGCAATCAAGGAGTGAAGGTTTGAACTTGGAAAGGAAGGCGGAAACAGGGGAAATGTGGATTTTGGTAAGGGGGGCGGGGAGGTAGATATTTCCGTGAAAGCTGAAAATTTTGGATCGGTGCAGCGAAAAAACTGGCACGCAAAGTGTCATCAGACACGGTCCCTTATTCAGAACTGTGTACAATATGTTAACATCACAAACGATTCATATTTCTTACCCCGTGTGTGATGAGTTTGAACATGCATATTTTGATCCAAATTTCCCTGGTTATAGTGGTCATCCAGGTCATGGCATAATTTGGGTACACAAAGGAGACTACATCACACACACACTTCTTAATCGGGCAAGTTCAGCAATTAAACAGAGCTAGCTAACCTAAACATTACTCTAACACAAATTGAAGACTGGCACTCTTAATTAAACAAAACAAAGAGTACTACTCCAGTTGGTGCTCGTCGATCTCCACTGCCTCCTCCATGTCCAACTCATGCCCGACGATCTCTGGGGAAGGGGCTCCATGGCATCCATCGCATCATACTCGGCAAGCATCTCGCCATCTCTTTGGAAAAGGCCGCCATGAGATGGGCATGGGCGGCCGTGGTCTGGGCTTGGACGAGCTCCAGCATGGCAAGGTATGCCGCGGAGGAATGAACGACTGCTTGAACGCTCTCAGAGATTGCCAACTCTTCAGCCGTGGGTTGCCGAACATTGTCGGAGAAGCTTCGTTCAATTTGTGCGGTGACCGCCAGGAGTTGGGCGTGGGCGGCCTCGACATGGTCGTGGGCGGCCTTCATCAGGGCTAAGCCCGCCGCTGCAGAATGGACAGATGATGTGCCGCTCTCACCAGTTGCTATCCCCGAGGCAGATGTTGCTGCTGCCACCTGAGAAGCAACAACGGCCGTTTGGGCTGACTTGGCTGCCCGGTCAGAGATTCCAGCCGCGCTCATGCAGCTTGTTAGCACGTGCATGGCGGCTGCAGCCGCGCTGCCGCCGGAGTGGGCCGCCGAAGTTGCCCTCACGACGCTGGTCCATGTCCCCATCTTTCACTGACGACGATTGAATAGTGAAATGATATTTGGCAAGCGAGCTAGTGTGCTTGACACGCGGCTGTGGACTGTAGCCGACACACCTTCTCGCGTAAGCCATATGCGTAGTATACTCCGACGGTGCTCCAAGATATTTTGTACTGCAGCCCACACGGTTGGTGATAATAAACTGTGTGTGATCTACTTGATTTTTCATCTTGAGTTGAATTGCTAGAACTTTTATCTGCAGTGAACATGCAACTATAGGTGTGTCGTCAAAAAATTGGAATTATTCAGGGTTCGTTTGGACATTTTTATACATTAACTTGGTTTTCTAGCCATTTCATGTGCACAATTCAAAATTAAACTACATGCACATGCTCTGGTGCACCAATATGGGTTGTAAAATTGTATATGCGTCCATGGGTTTATGCTTATGTCCCATGCAAGAAATGGGGATGAATTTCAAACACCGCGACACCGTGGCTCTCCGGCTAACGCTGAGGTACTTCCTTTTGTAATTCTAGTAAATCCAAAAGTTGTCTGAAATTCATGAACCTTGGCATGCTATCATGGAATGGCATCAACATGCTGGGGTAAAAAATATTGTCCCATTTGGGGCAGGTTATGGTATAAGCTTCTCACAAACCAGAGCTTCTCACAAGAAGCCTCATGGTTCCGGTAGCGAAATGTGTCACCTTTGTGGACAAAATGATATTCGTCGCCTCTTCTTTCTTTCAAATTTTTTTCTGGCATCAACATAGAACAACAGGAGTGTCATGTTAAATTTTGGAAATTTTCAGGGATCGTTTGGACATTTTTATACGTTAACTGAATTTTCTAGGCATTTATGTGCATAATTCAAAATTGAACTACATGCACATGCTCCAGTGCATAAAAACCGGTTGAAAAATCAAATGTGTGTCCTTGGTTGCAAGCTTAGGTCACATGCAAGAGATGAGAACGAATGTCAAACACCTTGACACTGTCGCTCGACCACTAACATTGAGATACATGGTTTTAAAATTCTAGTAAATCGAAAACTCTTCATGAAACTTGACATGATATCATGGAATAACATCAACGCGTTGTGGTAAAAATATTGTCCCATTTGGGGCAGGTTTGGGTATAAGCTTCTCACAAACTAAAGCATCTCACAACAAGCCTGATGGTTACGGTAGGGAACGTGCCACCTTGGGGGACAAAACGATATACATTGCCTCTTCTTGCTTTCAAAAATTTTCTAGTGTCAACATAGAACAACTGGAGTGTTGTGTCAATTTTTGGGATTTTTTGGGGTTCACTTGGACATTTTTATACATTTACTGGGTTTTCTAGGCATTTTATGTGCATAATTCAAATTTGAACTACATGCACATGCTCTAGTGAAGAAAAATGGTTTGACATATCAAATGTGTGTCCTTGCGTGCATGCTTAGGTCCCATGCAAGAAATGGGAATGAATTTCAAACACCAGGCCATTGTTGATTATCGGCAAAACATTGAGATACTTTGTTTTTAAATTCTAGTAAATCCAAAACTCGTCTGAAATTCATGAAACTTGGCATGCTATCATGGAATGGTACCCGACATGCTATGGTATTTTTCGTGTCTATTTTGAGAGAAGGCACACTCGAATAACAACCAACAATGGCATTTTGAAACAAATAGCTACCACTTTAACATCTCAAACGTTTTGTATAATTTGAATCATGTGCGTTATGTTAACCATTCATGTGACGCCACATGTCACTCTTTTAACGGCTAGGAGGTGCCGTGCGGACAACTGCTTGACTGAACGGGAGGCGTGCGAGCGTAGTCTGCTGCGTAGGCTGACCGAGAGGCGTACAAGCTGTCCTCCAATGTGCAGGCTCACCAGGAAACGTGTGAGCTGTATGCTGCACATGCTCACAGGGAAGCAAGCCCTTTGACTTCCATGGCCTCCCGCCTTGCTCGCATCCTCTCCATTAATGGCGCCCGAGCCGTTGTTTAATATGGGCGGCCCTACTATTTGCCTCCCATTCTCCTCCCACAGACCTCCACTAACGCCATGGCACAGAAGGATCATCTGCCACTAGTCTTCTAGTTTGGTGAAGTCGACTCCAAGCTGGAAGAGATAGAAAACAAGGAGGAATGGGTCGACATGGCCCTGAACGAGCTGTCCACGGCGGTTGCTGCCCCCGCGCCCATCCCAGCTCCCATTCCCCGCGCCCGCGCCAACATTGACAGGCTGGTCGTCGAGCACTATCACAGAGCTGGAAGCCGCAGGCGTTAGCGAGGTCTCCACGGACCCGCGCGACCTCGTGTACATGCCAGCGCCAGTGCTCATGCCCGTGCGCGCCCCTGCGCACCCACCGCGGCGCCGGTCCCCGTTTGTTTTCCTGCACCCACCGCACCCGTGCCCATGCGCGCGCCCCTCTCAGTGGCATGGGATGCCGCCGTCGACCGCTACCTCACAGCGCCGTGAGTTGCCATCCTCCCATGCCCCGCCCTTCGATCGCATGACTACATGATGTTTGATTTCCAAATGAAGAACATTCTGTGTTGTCTTGAAGACTTCAACAACGGCGTCCCGGAGGACGACGACGACAATACCGGCACGGCACGCCGCCTCCACCGCCGCTGGAATCAGTTTTTGTGTGTGTTTAATACTGTATCTCGATCTTATGAATATAAATTCATATTGTGACTGAATGAAAGATATTGTTTGAACGAACTTGCGTTTTTCTCTCTAAATGTACAAACTTATCAAATGATTTTATTTAAAAAACATCAATGGTTTTTAAATACAAAAGACTCATCGCAAACGTTTTAGTTAGAACACCCGTATGCAAACCGACAGCTTTCCCAGGAAGCCAAGGAAAAATGTGCCGAGCAGGATTTGTCCAGCTCTTGATCGCAACCGTTTTAGATAGAACAACCGTATGTAAACCGACAGCTTCCCCAGTAAGCCAAGGGAAAATATGCTGAGCAGGATTTGTGCAGCTATTCATCGCAAACGTTTTAGATAGAACACACGTATGCAAAGTGAGAGCTATGGTCTTCCCCAGTAAGCCAAGGGAAAATTCGCCGTGCAGGATTTGTGCATCTCTTCAACGCAAACGGTTCAGATTTAATATGGTACGCAAAGTGAGACTTCAACGCTAAGCCAAGAGAAAATCTGGCACGTAGGATTTGTACATCCCTTCAACGCAAACGGGTTTTTGGATGACTCATGTGCAACCACGTACAGACAATTTGATAAGATTTGCATCTGTCATGTTGGGTATATTGCCATTTGTCAAACTGGAAAGATTGACATTTGTTGATCTAGTAACATTGCCATTTCTCAACCTTGTAACACTGCCATTTGTCAAAATATGCAGCTAAAAATCACTAGCACCATCTGTTTTTTGCAACTAAAATTCAGTAATTAAGCATAGATTAAGCAGTCGTTCTTTATACAAATAGTTCAACTCGACAGCTGAACCGACCAAAATTTTCCCTAATTGTTGCCAACCATGTACTGAAATAGCTAGTTCAACTATGTATACTAGCTAATTTTAAGTACATTGTACAGTTCCACCACATCTATAGTTAGACGAACTGAACAAAATAGCCCCTAAATACTACTACTACGGAGGGGCTTTGTACTACTTCCGGCAGCCTCTCCTCTGCCAAGAGCGCTCAGTAAGAGGCAGAGGAGGAGGAGGAGCCTACCGACGAGCTGGACAACTGCAATACAGTGCCTGCCGCCGCTGCACCTTCAACGATGCTCACATCGAATGCCCTTTGTTGGTCCAGACGACCCATCTCAAAGCGGCGGGACTCCATGTAGATCTCTTGATTCCTCGCCTCTGCGGCGGCATGTGCTGCAGCCACGGCGGTGGTAAGGCCCTTTGCATGCTCGACGAGGCGCTCCTCCTCCTCCCGCAGGAACTCGATGTAGGGCGCAAGGTCGCCGAGGCACGTGCAAGCCTCCACCTCTGCCTCCCGCCTTCGGGCAGCGATGGCGAAGCGGGTGATTGTCGGTGTTCTGGGAACGGGGGTCCCCAGACTTGCCTGCCTGCGGCCTGCGGCATGGCTTAAAGGGGGGCCCAACACGGCCCATCTTCATCAACACAGACCCAAGACCCTCGCGAGGGGCCATACCTCGCGGGGCGGACAACACGGAGCTTCCTCAGGCACGACCTTATCAGGCTGGCTCGCGAGGAGGCGGAGAGATCAAGGCGGGGTACCTCACGAGGTGCCCGTGACGCAAGCCATAACGACCAAAGGCGCCAGGCGAGCGCCAGCAGCACAGTGTCCTCCTTTCCTCTTTGGTGCAAAGGGGGCAAGCGCAGCCGCGGAGTACCGAGGCATCAGGCAAAGGTTGCCATTTCGGTGCAACAAGACCAAGACCAGGAGGACTGCAAGATGGAGGTCATCGTGGAGCCCAAGACGGCGTCACCACCAGAGCTTTGTGCAGGCGAAGACTACTTTTGTCAGGATAGCTGGTACTAGCTGTCCCCCTTTAAATTAGCCCACCATTGTTGGCGCCCTTCCCGCTCAATATTTGGGAAGAGGCCCAGGGCCTTTGCCTATAAATAGGACTAGCCACCCTCAGGGTAGAGGAATCGAGTAATGGAGTATCGAGTATCGAGGATAGAGGAAAGAGGAGATCGAAATCAGAGGGAGAATCGAGAAGATAGAGAGAGAGAGATAGGGGTGACTGAACTCCTCCTAGCAGTTCGTCCCCCCCAGCCAAGAACAGACCCTCGCGAGGCTGTTGTTCCTTGTATTGCTCATCATCATCAGCCCAAGAGGCAATCCACCACACACTGGAGTAGGGTATTACACCACAACGGTGGCCCGAACCAGTATAAACCCTGTGTCTCTTGTGTTGTTCTTTCCATAGCTTAGATCTTAGTGAGGCGGAGGGGTGCAGGTAGGTAGAAGGCGAAATCTCCGTGCGCACCCCAGTGTTCGAACCTCAAGGGTCTGCCGGAACACGAAATCCGACATTTGGCGCGCCAGGTAGGGGGGCGCCGGAATTCATCTTCCACCACCCCGTTCTCCTCCGACCATCGCGTCCATGTCTGACGCTCGTCGTGCCCGCGCCGAGCGCCGGGCCGCTCTCGCTTCCCGCGTTGCCCAGATGGCTCCTGTCGGCGGGCGTCCTCGCCGTTCCCCGTCACCTGCCGTCAATGCCGCCATCGGCCCGGCGGGGGACGAGCAGCAAGCATCGTCTCAGCATCCGTCCGTGTGGCAAGACGGCCGCACCGCTACTCCCTCGCTCACCCCAGCTGGTTCTTTGTCCCACGCGCTCCATGCACCCATGGAGGCTTGAGCTGCACTCATCACGGCAAACGAGCTCCTGCGCTACCGTCCCGTAGACGACGTCAACGAAGAATGGCTCGACCGCGTCGCCGAGCTCGTCCGCGCTGCAGGGGGCTCTCTTGCACCGTCCGTTCCGCTGCACTGCACCCCGCCCCACGCGGGCGACGAAGCTCCGGCGGCGCCCCGGCCGCCTCCTCCTCAAGAAGGCGCCATGGCTCCAAGGCGTGTGGCCCCTGGGCGGAACCCGCTCCGTCAGGTGCCAGCGCGGCAAGAGCAGAGCTGTCAAGAAGTCCCTCGCCCACAAGAAGCTGCCCGGGCACTCCTTGCTCCAGCACGTCGCGACCATGCTCCTGCTCCCGCACGTCAAGACCCCGCACTACTCCCAGCCGCAGCGCGTGGGGACATGCAAGACCAAGCTCTCCGTCACCCAAGGCCTCCCGTGGCCACAGCAGGCTGCCGTGCCTTCACCACCGAGCTACGCAGCGTCGCGTGGCCCGGCAAGTTCAAGCCAGACCTGCCTCCTCGTTACGACGACACGACTGACCCTGCAGAGTTCCTCTAGCTCTATGAGCTGGGCATCGAAGCTGCCAACGGAGACGAGAAGGTCATGGCGAACTGGTTCCCCATGGCGCTCAAGGATGGGGCCTGCACCTGGCTCCTGAACTTGGCTCCAGGCACGATCTCCTCCTAGGACGAGATGCGCACCCGCTTCATCGCCAACTTCCAAGGTACTCGCGACCGGCCACCCGCCGTGAACGACATGCGCCGCATCAAGCAACAACCCGGAGAGACCCTGCAGAAGTACATCCAGCGCTTCAACAATGCATGCCTCAAGATTCCCAAGGTGACTGAGGAGGCCATCATCTCAGCCTTCTCCGACGGTGTGCGCGATGTCAAGATGAAGGAGGAGCTGGCGATGCATGAAGACCTGTGCACTTCCTTGGAGCTGTTCAACTTGGCAACCAGGTACGCAAGGGTTGAGGAAGGGCGTCTCTCCCTCCTCGAGCTGCCTGCCGCGGACCCAGAAGAGAAGAAGCCCAAGGCCAAGGATGTGAAGAGCAAGGGGGCTGCCGTGCTCGCGGCAGAACCAGACACCAAACGGGGCAGAGATCAGCTCGAACCTTCCAAGGGCAGTCGGTACTGTGTGTACCATGACCTCCACACCCACAACACCAACGAATGTCAAGAGCTCTGAGCCATGCGAGAAGGAAGGATCGGCCGTCGCCCTGACCGCGGTGACCGGGGCTACGGTCGAGGAGGAGGAAGGAACGCAGGACGCTGGGAAGACCGCGACCTGCGCCAAGGGTGGCGCGATCAACCTCGCGAGGGTCGCTGGCAAGACCCGCCTCGCAAGGGAGACTGGAGGGATCAGCCTCGCGAGGATCGCCCGCAAGGCAACGCAGGCCTACCTCAGCTGCCGCCGCAGCCAAGGAGAAACGAGGACCGCCATCAGGACGAGGGGGCTGGGGGCTTCCAGGAGCCGCGCGCGATCGCTTGCATCCTGGGCGGGGCTCAAGCCCCAGCCTCTCAACGCATCTTCAAGAAGTTCGCCCGCGAAGTGAATGCAGTCCTCCCCAAGCTCGAAGCCACGCGCCCTCTCAGGTGGTCGGCGTGCGCCATCACGTACAGCTCAGCAGATCAGCTCAAGTGTGCAGCTACAGCCGGAGTCCTCCCGATGCTTTGTTCCCCAATCATCAGCAACGTGGTGGTCACCAGGACCCTCATCGACGGCGGGGCAGGGCTCAACGTCCTGTCCGTGGAAACATTCAACAATCTCCAAGTGACCTACAGCCAGCTTCAGCCAACCAAGCCTTTCTCCGGAGTCACCGACGGCTCCACGGTCCCGATTGGGCAGGTCCGCCTCCCTGTCACCTTCGGGGCACGCGACAACTACCGCACCGAGCTCATCGACTTCGACATCGCTCACATTCGCCTGCCGTACAACGCCATCCTTGGGTACCCAGCGCTGGCCAAGTTCATGGCCGTAACTCACCACGGCTACAATGTCCTCAAGGTGCCAGGAAGTGGCGGAGTCATCACGGTGCCCTGTGAGGAGAAGGACGCGGTGTGTTCCCTGGAACGAGCCTTTCAGGCCGCATCACTGGAAGACCCGGATCGCGAAAGGAGGAGGCTTCCCGAGACCGCTCCCAAGAAGAAGAAGACATCGTCCGGCCCGGCCCCTCAGGAGGCAGGCCCCTCTGGGCCCGCGCCTGCCCAGGGGGAACCTCCTTCCATCGCATAGGAAAGTGCGCCCGGCGCCCTCCTTAGGCAGGGCTCGGGGGCTCTCCCCTGGAGGGCCACTGACCTGGCTAGGGTCACGAGGGAGGCGCTTGGGCACCACATGGAGGCGTGTTTCGAAGCACGTTTCCCTCAAGAAGGAGTAAGGCAAGGAGAGCCAGACCGTCAGGAGTTCGTCAGTAAGGCCATTCAGGAGCTACAGGAGTCAAGAGCCATGAAAGGCGGCCGCCGCCTACCAGCAGTGGCTCCCCATCCAGGCGAGGATGGTGGGCTGCGCGTCTGCATCGACATACCAGGGCTCAATCGAGTCGCCTCTCTGGAGCGCCTCTGGCCCTCACGAGTGGGGCGCTGCGGAGGTCCACCCCATAGCTACGTTCGCATGCCTTACGACTTGCCGAATGCGGCTGCCACGTACCAGCGCCTCATGAGGGGCATCATGGAGGCACAAGAGGCCAGGCGTTCCGCAGCCCTGGCGGAGATGGAGATGGTCTGCGAGGAGCCACCAACACCTCCGGAGCCTCCCGAGGCCCCTGGGCCTGGGGGCTCGTGAGGATCGGCTTCCGCAGCCCACCGAGTCTGCTACACCAACACTCCTTCGTCCTCAACATCATCAGGTGACATCTTTCAAGTTTCATTTCCAGCTGGGAGCGCCCCCCAGGGCTGCATTATTCCCAGGCCGCGTGGGTCCGTCCCTGCGGCATGTATCCCTTTTATTTCATGTTGTTAGCTTACCTTGTTGGGGGCGCCCCTCGGACTGCATCATCCCCAAGTCGCTCGGGCTTGACCCAGCGGCATGTATCCCTTTTGCGTTTATTTCCGGTTATGCGTTCGACCCACCATGCTTGATTATTTGATGCCGGTCCACGGCACCTCTTCTTCTCCATGCCGACCACTTGGCACGTTAAAGGGGGGGGGGTACCTGAGCATCGCGACTCAGGGCTCTTACTGGCTCTCCAGCCCTCACCCTCTGGCCTTGTCCACGGCATCACGACCTGGCATACCAGCGACGGCTGAGACCAACTCGAGGGCCGGGACCCGAGGACGTAGAGTGCCGACATCTAACCAAATTTGCAGGGACACATCAGAAGATAAGGCCCAGTGCCAGGCGCAACCCGCCTAGAGGTAGGGCCCCGTGAGTCCCGCGCTGGCTCACGGGTGCCCAGATACACCTCGCCAGGCCCTACCGTGCCAGCCACGTGTCAGGGCGGGGCTGTACACGCCTCGGGGGCTCCTCCCGGAGGGGAGCCCCCTCCCACGTACCAGTGGAAGCACCATGCTCCGTGCTGGCTGACGACACTGCCGAGGAGCGGCTATGCCCGTACACATACGGAAGCGGTATGCTCCGCGCTGGTGATAAACAACTGGGGGTGGCCCCCGGGCCGCATCAACCTCAGGGAGCCCAGAGCTCAGTGTCTAGCCTCATCGTAATGCCTCCCCTCAGGAGTGCCGCGCGAGGGGGCTGGGCACGGGGGCTGCGCCGGGGTCACGCCCAAACGCACGTCGCCCAGCCAGCCCCCCCCCCCCGGGCCTGGTTCGTCGCGTGTCTCTCCCCAAGCGGATCCAAGGTACGAAGGCCGTTTGAGCGTCAAGGGGGACTCCTGAGCATCGCGACTCAGGAGCCTAACTGGTCACGTAGCCCCTCACTCCTTAGTTCCGAAAGGCTAACGGCGGTTGAGGTATGCGCGCGGCCGGGCTCTGCAGACATAGAATGGTAGATCCACCCACATCATACCTCCCTACTTGCTGTTCGTGCGCCAAGGGGGACTCCTGAGCATCACAACTCAGGAGCCTAACTTGTCACGTAGCCCCTCACTCCTTGGTCCCGTCCTTGTTTCCGGTTAGGGCTAACGGCGGCTGAGGTATGCGCGGGGTCGGGCTCTGCCGGCGTAGAACATAAGCAAGTAGGAAGGAAAAGCGTAAATTTCAAGGAATTCAAAAGAAAATATTACAGTCCACACTATTATCTCAATGCCACGCAAGTTTAAACGCCTCCCCGAGGCATGATACATGTGCAGGAATTAAAGGCAGGACAGGAGCCACAACGGAGTCACTTGTCGGCGGCGGAGCAGCGCGGAGTGGGTTCGCCTCATGGAGCAGTGGGGTCGGCAGCGCCTTGCTTCGGCTTGGTGCTGAAGGCCCGGAACTTCCCCAGCAGAGCCTCCGCGCGACCCTTCACGGCCTCGGCAGCGGCAGCGGCACGCTCGCCGCTTACTGGCTCCAGCAGGCTGTCGGGGTCGACACCGGGATCGCGAAGGTAGATGTGGGTGAGGACCCGCGTCAGCGCTGCAGAAGACATGACACGCGCCTCGGCCTCGGCCGTGGGGCCAAGGCCAAGGGCGACATTTTCAAGAGCGCGAACCAGGAAGGGAAGTAGCTTGGCGGGGCCGTCCTCGGCGCCAGCCAGCGGGCTCTCCAGGCCGCTGTCGTAAAGCGTCCTCAGCGAGGAGTGAGCCTTCGCCTCCATATCCGTGAAGGCCACGCGGTCCTTGGCAAGAACCTGGGCCTTGTCGTCCAGCTCGGCCTTCCTCGCCCCCAACTCCTGCTCCAGCGCGCCTAGGCGGTCGCGGCGCTTCCTGAGCTTGACCTCCCTCTCCTTGACGGCCGCCTCGCGAGCCTTCACGCTTTCTTCCTGCTCTTGGCGAAGGCGGACCTCTTTCGCGAGCTGGTCCCGCAGGCCTTGCAGCTCGTCCTCTAGCGCCTTGCAGTGACCACGGACACCGACCACCTCCCCCAGGGCTGCGTCACGAGCAGGCTTCGCCTCAAGGACGGCCTGCTTCTCCTCATTGCAAGCCGTCGAGGCCTGGACCAGTGCCGCCCGAATCGAAGCGTCGGAGCAAACCCATCCTGAAGCCAGCTCCAAGCGCCCGGCCACCAAGCGAGGGTCGGCGCCAAGAAGATCCTGCCGTAGTCGGTCCAGCTCAGCAGCAGCATGATCCAGAACGGCAGGAGGAGTCGGAGAGACAGCAGCCGGTGGGGTAGGAGGAGAAGGCGGCAGTGCGACCACAACATCATGAGGCGGAGCCTGCTGCGCCCCAACAGCTGTAGTGGCGGCAGCAGGCAAAGGCACCTCGAGAGTCACTTGGGCCATGGGGGCTGAGCCCGCCCCAGCCGGCTCAGCCAGACCTCGCGAGGACGACCGGGTAGGAGAAGCCTGTGCATCGCGGTCACCTTCCTTCGTGGGCAGAGCCGCTGCCACGGATGGAACCTCAGGAGTTCCCTTCAGCTTCTTTGCTGCGGGCGCCAGCCTATCCAAAAGATGGGGACGTCAAGCCTCAGAAGCAGAACAAGAAATAAAGACAAGAATCAAGCGCTTACGGGTCGTCGCCAGTGAGCTCAAGCGGCCTCCGGCCAAATTTGAAGCCTGAAAGCCGGCTGGAAGGGTCAACCTCAGGAAGCTTGGAAGCGGAAGGCGCGTCTGCGGTCCGCCTCAGGGCCGGGGCAGACCCGCGGGAGATCAGCCCGGTCCTATCCTTCTTCGGGATCGGGGGCAAGCTCCCGCCGTCCTGCTCGTCATCATCCTCGTCGTCATCGCTCGGAGAGAGCCGGAGAACGCGGGACCTGCACCAGGGGAGGGGAGCCCTCGACTCTCTGTCAGTCGCCTCGAAGTCAGGCCCTTTTTCCTGCTCCCCTCCTTCCTCCTCTTCGCTGGAGTCGTCGGAGGATACGTCCACCGATTCCCCGGGAGTTTCCATGGGCACGGGCCCGTCCCCGTTGAAGACGGGCATGGACTCCACTACCCGCTCCCAGTCATCGCGGAGGAACAAGGGCGTAGGAGCGCCCTCCAACCTCGCCACATCGCCCCCGACCAGAGATTGGAGGACCGCAACCAGATCTCCGTCGGCCAAGGCCGCGGGGCTCGGATGGGGCCTCCACATCGGAAGTGAGTACTGCCGAAGAGGATCCAGCTGGTGCTCCAGGAATTCCCTCAGCAGCGACGCGCTGGTCAGCTTCGCCGCTGCCATGTTGGCCGGCCTCAGATCCGCGTCCATCTTCTCCAACACCAGCTTCGCGCGCGGGTCCGCGGGCTCCGCTCGACCCCAATCGCTGGAGCTCGTGGGTTGCTCCGTGGGCAAGATCAGCCGAGGGTGGATGCGCCCAGCATCCGCCAAGACCCACTTGCTCCTGAAGCCCTCAATCCTTTTCCCAGGGTTCGAAATGGCAATGGCACCACCGTACGCGATGAAGCTCGCGCATGCGGAAGCAGGACCGCGAGAGGTCCGGAGGTAGAAGTAGTGGCGCAGCAAGGCCACTGAGGGCTGCACCGCTATGTGAGCCTCGCAGTAATAGGCGAAGATTGCCAGGAGAAGGACAGAGTTGGGGTGGAGATGCAGAGCCTGTAGCTTATAATGGCGGAGGACAGCGAAGAAGAACTCGGAGAAGGGAGGCACCAGGCCAGTAACAATGGCGCTTACGAAGAACGGATAGAAGGTGCTCCCTTGGCCCTCAGGGGTGGCGGAGCCGGCCTTGAACACCTTCGCCCCGTCGATGCCCCGCGCCGCCGCCATCTGGCGCAACCGGGTGAGGCTCGCCTCCGACACGTTCAGCGAGTCCAGGGCAGACGAGTACCAAGCTACAGCCGGGGACTGACGAGGCGCCATGGCTTCCTAGGTCACGCGGTCGGAGTCGATCTGGAAATTTTCGAGGAAGGAAGGAGAGGCGCAAGAAAGGGGATCTGAGCAGCAACCGGAGAAAGCAAAAGGCAAAGCCTAGGCAGATGCCGCTCCTTTATCAACTCGCGCGGTTGCTAAGGCACCCACGTCAAATCAACCGCCACGCGGCGCCCAAGGCCGCAGGCTGTTAGGGCCCGCGGCGCTTCGCTCTCGCCCTTCCGCCTCCCTGCACGGCCAAGTCCGGGCGCGCCTTGGGCCCGGGGGCTACTGTCGGCGTTCTGGGAATGGGGGTCCCCAGACTTGCCTGCCTACGGCCTGCGGCGTGGCTCGAAGGGGGGCCCAGCATGGCCCATCTTCATCAACACAGACCCAAGACCCTCGCGAGGGGCCAAGCCTCGCGGGGCGGACGACACGGAGCTTCCTCAGGCACGGCCTCATCAGGCTGGCTCGCGAGGAGGCGGAGAGATCAAGGCGGGGTACCTCACGAGGTGCCCGTGATGCAAGCTATGACGACCAAAGGCGCCAGGCGGGTGCCAGCCGCGCAGTGTCCTCCTTTCCTCTTTGGTGCAAAGGGGGCAAGCGCAGCCGCGGAGTACCGAGGCATCAGGCAAAGGTTGTCATTTCGGTGCAACAAGACCAAGACCAAGAGGACTGCAAGATAGAGGTCATCGTGGAGCCCAAGACGGCGTCACCACCAGAGCTTTGTGCAGGCAAAGACTACTTTTGTCAAGATAGCTGGTACTAGCTGTCCCCCTTTAAATTAGCCCGCCATTGTTGGCGCCCTTCCTGCTCAATATTTGGGAAGAGGCCCAGGGCCTTTGCCTATAAATAGGACTAGCCACCCTCAGGGTAGAGGAATCGAGTAATGGAGTATCGAGTATCGAGGATAGAGGAAAGAGGAGATCGAAATCAGATGGAGAATCGAGAAGAGAGAGAGAGAGAGAAGGGTGACTGAGCTCCTCCTAGCAGTTCGTCCCCCCAGCCAAGAACAAACCCTCGCGAGGCTGTTCTTCCTTGTATTACTCATCATCATTAGCCCAAGAGGCAATCCACCACACACTGGAGTAGGGTATTACACCACAACGGTGGCCCGAACCAGTATAAACCCTGTGTCTCTTGTGTTGTTCTTTCCATAGCTTAGATCTCAGTGAGACGGAGGGGTGCAGGTAGGTAGAAGGCGAAATCTCCACGTGCACCCCAGTGTTCGAACCTCAAGGGTCTGCCAGAACCCAAAATCTGACAGTGATGACCCCAGTGGTCGACAGTGGGCTGGCGGCCACAACGACCGATGATGGGGTGGCGGCCATGACCACCACCTCCTATCTTCGGGCCGCCGTGGCGGAGTGGGTGATGGCCATGGTGGCTGGCAGTGAGGTCGCGCCCATGACGACCAACTCCCGCCTTCGGGCTGTGGCGGTGGAGCAGGCGATGGCCGTGGCTTTCGACGATGGTGTGGCGACCATGGTGGCAGACGGTGGGGTGACAACAACGGCGGCCGGCAACAGCTGCCGATGGGCAGCGGCAGCAGAGCATGTGGTGGGTGCTCCACACACACCCAACAGGGACGCCACGTGCACCACACTACGCCGAGGACTGCGCCGCCACCGCGGTGTAGCCTCCCAGCTGGAGCTGTCCTCTGATGATGGCAGAGTGGCTGAGCGACGATGACGGACCAGTGCCATTGGCGATTGTGGGAGAAGCAGACAAGATAAGCTACATGGAGGGAGGGGAAAATGCCATGCAGGACTCGCCGTCCGTGAGGGTTTATATAGCAGGTCGGTAAGCATTAGGATTTTGGGGGATTTCACCAAGTCGGGCGGGAAGCTTGCGCGGTTGCGCGGGAACGGGCTCACCACCATTTGACCAAAAGAACGCCCCCCCGCGCTGCTCAAGTTTGCGCTCGAAGCCGTCTGCGGTAGCAGGATGAGAATACGTGCGAGAGGAGGACGAAAGGACACATACATATATGGTTAATAAAAAAACATTTGCGATTTAATTACCTACAACCCCCGTCCTGGCTTATAAGTCGTCTATGTATTTTTGTGCCAAATTTTGACTAGTGAAACTCATAAAATATGAATGCATGTCGCCAAACATTATATCGTTGGATTCATATTTGAACATAGTTTCCATTGATATAATTTTTATAACATGCATTAACATTTTGTTGGTTAAATTTAAGGTGAAAATATGGCACAAGATATAAAGGGAACTAATAGACCAAGACAGAGGTAGTAGCACATGGCCACTCTTTACGCAGCAACGCAACTATCGGCCGGCTTGTAGAGGACCATTCCCTGCATGTTAAACTGCTCTATGCGTGTGGTTGCTTGTGGTTGAGGCGACCTCGACATGCTCTGCTCGCGTCCCGCCGCACACGCTCTGCTCTCGCGTCCCTCTGGGCGCTCTGCCCTCGTCCCTCCACGCGCGCTGCCAGTGTTTGGGACCGACACACAATCACGTACGTTGTGCTGCCATTATGCATGCGGTTGCACCGGGCGTGACGCCACGATGCAGTTACCCGCTGCAAAAACTGCCATGTAGACGCGCCGAGAATCTAGGCCGCCCGGCCCCTATTTATTCCTGCGGCCATTTACCTTCATCTCTCGTGCCACACAACACAATAAGCACACCCATGATGACACATATAGAGAGGACATCCAACGGTTACAATGGCGCTCCCCGTGGCTCCAATGGCACTCCCAGCGGCCGGCAACGATAACGGGGGCAGTTCACCATGCATCACGTAGTGGACACCCACATGAGGGGGAAGGCCCTCTCGGTGGTGTACACAAATGAGCCGGTCTCGGTGGAGAGCTCCATCCAAACTATGGAGCAGTTGCTTGCTGAGGATAAGTACCAAGTGGTCGGCTTCGACCTCGAGTTCACCAGCGGTCGTGCCGGGCATGATCAGAAGGTTGTTATTGCCCAGTTGTGCGTGCGACATGACGTCCTCGTCTACCACTATCACCTGGCCACAAGGTCTTGCGAGCGTTTCTCTCGGTTTATCAACAACTCCGACTATAGTTTCACTATGGCGGACACCACCAATGATCTGAAAGGGCTCATGGTTTCGGGCTTGAAATGCTAGAATCTTGTCAACGTCCAAGACCACTACAAGGTCTGGGGCAGCGACAATAACAAACATAACTCTCTGGTTGACCTCGCCTCGGCCACCATCGACCCCTACTACATGAATATGAAGGATGAGAGCAAGATGGACAAGAACGCCTGGCACAGTGTCTGGCATCAGAGACTGGATGAACAACACGTCAAGTACGTGGCCAAGGACGCGTACACAAGCTACGAGATATACAGGTGGATCATTGACATGAGGAAGTGTTTTCTTCCTGCCACAGATGAGGGATCGAGCCACAGAGTAGTGGCGGGAGCGTCACAAGACATAGATGGCTAGACAATCGTTTCTCCTAGTTTAGAATGCATGCAATTGTTTATTGAGGTGTGCGCGAATGACCTGTATAGTCACTTATGTAATTGGATGTTTATTTGAGTTATATATATATATATGTTATTCTTCTGTAGATAGAGCAAATCACACGACTTATTAGTAGCAATCGCCTGTGTTATTATTGGTCTTCACACACATTTATGATTACATAATTGTTTGTCGCGCATCACACACGTCTTGTTCAGTTGAACTGTCTCTGTTGTCTTGGCTCATCGCAAATAGTTCATTCGAGTGAACTGTATGCCCTCCATCGCACAAACCTTGATCTGGCCGACCGTTTCTATTGTGTTGCCTAATCACACACAGTTCATCCTAGTGAACTGTATGCCGTATATCGCACACACCCTCATCTGGTTGTCCATTTATGTTGTTCTGCCTCATCGCAAACCATTCTTCTGGATTAACCTTTTGCCACACATCGCACAACCGTGTTTGATGTCACCACCATCGGAAATGTTTTGTATCTTTTTTGACAGTTTTGTTACATCAGCGTTTGTGATTAATACATCGCACACAGATTTTTCAAAGGGTCTTTGATTGGACTGTCGTGTTTGGACCAACCTGCAGTAGTGTTGCTTTACCTTTGTGCATCTAGGACTGATATTATGTTGAGTGTGGGAATGTGTGCAAGGTTCCATGCCATACCTAAGGAAAACCACTTTGTGGTGGTCAAGCGAATCTTTTGATATTTGGCTCATACCCCCAAACTTTGGCTTATGGTACCCCAAAGGAGCAAGCTTTCATCTCATGGGATATTCGTACTCGGATTGGTTGGGAGACCGTGTGGATAGGAAGTCAACTTCCGAAGGGTGCCAATTCCTTGGTCGCTCTTTGGTGAGTTGGTCTTCGAAGAAGGAAAATTGTGTGTCTCTCTCCACCACCGTGGCTGAGTATATAGCCATCGCAAGTTGTTGTGCACAATTGCTATGATGTGGCAAACTTTAAAGGATTCCGGTGTCACTTGTGACAAAGTGCCTCTTCTATGTGACAATGAAAGTGCAATCAAGATCTACTACAATCCGGTGCAACATAGCAATATGAAGCATATTTAGATTCGTCATTATTTCATCTGGGATCATATCAAGAGTGGAGAGTTTGAGATTATCCACATCAACACTCAAGAGAAACTAGCGGATATTTTCACGAATTCATTGGATGAAGCAAGATTTCACGAGTTAAGGCATGAGCTAAATATCATTGATTCGAGCAATGTGGCTTGAATATATGCACACCCCACCACATTCATCATGTTATCTTGTTCTAGGTGTAGGTATGGACATAGGGAGTGTTTTCTCTCAATGAACTTTCCCTCCCCCCATTATGCATAAATAAATCCAAATCTTTCACATTAGCCATTTTTATGGTACTTATGTTTCAAAGATGAGTTTTGTTCATGGGCCCAAGGTACTTGCGGTTCGCGGAGCCATACCAATTGACTCAAACATAGGTGGCTTCAGCCACCACGCTCTCTGTGAGAGGTGTGTGTGTCCCCGAGTTGGTTTCTCATTTGTTTTTCTCTAGTCTATCAGGCTTTAGTTCGTATTTTGAGTCACTCCAAGTTTGCTTTCTCTCGTGTTTGTCTCCTTTGAACTTGGAGTGTCTCTTCCCTCACTGGTGTTTGTGTCTCCAACCCAAGCCATCTCACCTACAACCTCTCATAATTGCATAACCCACCCTCTTTGTTACTCTTAGCAAGTTTCTGTCCCTACAATGGAACTAAAGTTGAGTCGGGGCAGTACTACCACTTATAAGCGGTACAACTGCTGCCACCCATGGTACTACCGCTGGAGCGATACTACCTGGCCTCCTGCCATGCAGTAGTACCGGGGTG